>NC_033796.1:98303419-98323431 GCF_001876935.1 Asparagus officinalis
TCGTAAGGCCAATTACAGAGTTAGCAGCCGAAGAAGTAGCTCGGATTGCTACTAGGATGGTATATGAGGTTGAGTACCAGAAAAGAAGGGGAAAAGAACGTGTGGGTCCTTCTGTCTAGGAGAAACAGAAAGAAGCTATCTTTTCTTCCAGTGAAGAAGTCCCGGAAACTGATATTGCGGGTGGCCAAGAGGCTGGAGCCAGCAGTGATAACGAGGAGCTAAAAACAGGTTTGTCAGATCCTCTCTCCTTAGAATAATTCAAGTTATAGAATTATTCAAGTTAGTGATAGCTGATCGAGCTCATCGATAAAACTTGCCTAAGCCTTCGCCGGCTCCGAGAAAGTCGAGGATGCAAGTTTTATTCACTTATCCTAACAAGATGCCAGTTAAAATCCCAGGTGCTGCTTCCGAGGAGGAGGAAGAAGAAGAGCCTCTCCTCATACGTCAGACGAGATCTCAGCCTATAAATCAAGTCGTTTTAGGGCTAGAGTTGTGTTCTAAATTCATTCATGAATGAGTCATCGATCCGGAGGAAGCTCGTCCTGCTCAGCGCAAGATGCTAGCTTACAAGCGACGGGGTGAGCCTATGGCTTTTGAAACGGGGCCCGCCAGTGACGTGCCTATTGGTGGAGAAGGTAACACTTCAATTCTTTGTGGTCTTTTGATTCTTTTACCTATTAGTTCTTAGACTTAGCAACTTCTATATTTTAGGAGGTCGTGAAGAAGGTGAAGGGGCATACGACCCTCTTTCTCCCAGCTTTGATTATTTTGAAGGACCTGGCTTCTCACAATAGATGGATGAGGTCATGGTTGAGGAGCTCATGGACGTAGAAGTGGGCATAAATATTAAAGCTGGTATGGGTTCCAGTGTTGGACCTGATACAACTGAAAGGGTCGAGGATTTAGGTACATCTAACACTAGTAATACGTCCTTCAGGTGGCGAGAATTGAATGATTCGGAATTCGTATCTCCACTAATTGTTTCTATGCTTCTTGCTCTCTTAGAAAAATTACAAAGAGCAGGTATGAGTGCTAAGGCTGTGGAACCTGGCGCAGCTGGTGGAGGTGAATTTGACTTCCACTTATCGTAAATTCTTGACTTTTCCTCTTTTTGTTTTAACACTTGTGTTTTCTGCAGGTGTTAAAATGGAGGATATAGGTGAAGAGGGAACTTTCTGTGATGCGGCCCTTGGAGAGACGGGTGCACCCTTATTCGATCCGGCACTAGCCCCTCTAGACTCTGACGATAGGCTATTTGATGATATGCTGTCTGAATCGGCCTAACGTGAGGCTGTCGAACCAATAAGCATAGCTGGTTCGCCTACAAGTATGATTATTATTCCCATGTTACGCTCGTTCATTTTTTAGTTTTCTTTTAACCATAGGAGAGTTCCAATCGTAGGACTTATCATTGAGACTGATACAACTACTCTTACTAGAAAGTCTGATGAACCTAAGGGTCTTGATTTCTTGCTGTTGGCAGGGATTATTATCGAGGCTCAATCATCGGCTTTCGAGACGCAACTCCCGATTCCTTTGGAAACGCCTGCTACAGTAACTGCTGCAACTATTGGTGGGAGCTTGACTAAACAAGCCATGAGACCAACTGAAAAAGTTGGTACTTCAATAACTGGAACACCCACTGTGCTTCCTGTGACTCATGAAGTTAGGCGAACGGAACCGGGTGTGGTGTGTTCAGCTGAAGAAAGCTCTGCAGGCGTTGGTATGTTTTGTGTCATGTTTTGACTTAGAATTTTTTTATATTTCGAAACATTCATCTCTTCTCTTTCTTATAGGGTTGTCATCTTAGCTTCATGATGTTGTCAAGGCGTTTCTATCAGATGATAACCCTGACTAGACCATTCTCTGCATGGAAGTAAGCTACTTCTTCTCTTTCGTGAGCACAATGATTGATAAACTTCTCCAGAAGAGGCTGTCTTTTGATCAATTCTGACCATTCCTTGAGAGTAAAATAGTCTCAATAAGGAATGAGGGCTCGCCAGATATAGAAGATGCCGTTGCTAATGACTTAGATCGGTTGGAGCACGAGTTCCAAAGATTACAGGAGTTCCGAGCTGCTGGTGCTCCTACTTATGTAGCCGCTCAGATGAAGATCCGATTATAAGCATGGGGTGACACTCGAGCATCTGCTGGACTCAAGAAGTTGTCCTCTTTGCGCAACCTCGTTTCCTTTCTCGCCTAAATTGATGCTAAGATAGCATGGCTTAGGAAGGAGCTTAAGGTAGCAGAGGAAGCTTGGACTATCTTGGAGGTGGCGAGGACTAATGATGAACACGCCCGGCTTGTAATATCTAGAAAACTAGAGCTTTCAGAACAAAAGTTAGCCAAGATAGAGGAAAAGGTAACGAGAACCCTGTCTGCCAGTGAGGAATCCTTCAAGGCTGAGTTGCAGCGTGAGCTTGAACGGGCTTATGCTGAGGAATTGTTCAAATTACAGCAACAAATCCTTAGTCATAAGTTTGATGTAGAGTGACTGCAACTATTGTACCTGAACACTTGATTTCTTCAATGATATATATATATTTTTGTTCAGTGTACTTTCATTCTTATTATGATTTCTCATTCTGCTTAGAATAATTAACCATAATACTTATAAGATTTTTAGCAAATTTTCAGTCATCAACAGATTTGATGTACCTTTGCTAATTACCGTTTGAGTCGGGCTAGGATACTGATTGTCTAAGTCTGTTCAGCATGTAACGTTATGCTAAAGGAATGAACTCCCTTAGTCTTAATGCTATGACTTTAAATACGTAAACTTAGTCATTTTCATGGGAACGGCCCACACAACAGCATGTGTTAGATGCAGACTTATCTCTATTTAGGGATCGAGATAACTTCCCCCAGAAGTAAATCCTGGCATTTCCTTCGTGTAAAAGACTAACCGGCAACGCGTGTTAGGCGCTAACTTATCCCTACTTAGGCTTCAGGATAAAATTCTCCATGCGTGTAAGGCATGGATTATAGCGTTATTAATAACGGCCTACCACAATGTCGAATACATGAGATTTTATTCTTTTTACGACAAAAGACTAACCGACAACGCGTGTTAGATGCTGACTTATCTCTACTTAGGCTTCGGGATAAAATTCCTCAGATTTAGATTCTAGTGTGTTTTTTACTCAGCGAAAGACTAAACTGGTAACGTGTGTTAGGCGTTGACTTATCCCTACTTAGGATTCAGGATAAAATTCCCCATACATGAAAGGCATAGATTTTTGGTGTTAGAATGTGGTGTCTTCTCTTGGGGCAAAGACGAACCCGATACCAGAGAGGAAGAATTTTATATTCTATCTCCGGACCTTCTTTTAGGGCCGAAGTGACCCCGATACCAGGGAGGAAGAATTTTATATTCTATCTCTAGTTGTAAAAGAAACTCAAAGTGGGATCTCCACTTAGAGAATCTGCGAGGTGAAACTAAGAGTGGTATCTCTACTTCGAGAATGGAAAAGATCCAGATAACCCTAACTTTTATAGGATTGGTTACCTGACCTGAAGATGAGTTTTCCCATTTATCAAGATGAAATTCTGACTTCAACCCTAACTTTTATAGGATTGACTGAAGGGAAAAGGATGAGAGCTTTTCATTTATCGAAAAGGAATCTTGGTTTTGGCCATAACCATTCGATGGTTTTGATAGAGAGGGGGTAATGAGACGACCCTAACTTTTATAGGTTTGGTCGTTCAATTAGGGTGGAGGCCTTTCGTTTATCGAAAGGGAAGTCCGAATTGAAAGTGGGCCTCTCGTTCGTTGGAGGAATCGAAAGAGGAGTTTGAGATGACCCTAACTTTTATAGATTTGATCACTCAGTTTTTTGGACCTCTCGCTCATTGAAGGAATCAAGAGGGGATTTTGATTGTGGTTCTAACTGTAGGAAAGTTTGACCGAACGACCAGTGGGAGTGGAGTACAAATAACATTTTGATTTGTATGACTCACTTGGTTGGGGTTTCCAACGTCAAGTGACAGGGACTTAACGTGAAAAAGGGGTTTGTTAATTGCTATGGATTGGCAGCTTAAACTTTTGAGTACCGTGTTAGGACTTTAACACTGGGAGTGTTAAGTGCACAATCACAGTGGGTTGAACGTACTCAGCCGAAAAAAAAATTTGTGGGCGTACTGTCGATTAATTTGATCAGTGAGGGGCATTGTGATGGAGGACCGTGAATCATCAAGTACTCCATAGTCATATTGTGGGAATTTCATGAGGGAAGATTGACCGGATCAAATCTCATCTCAGCGAAAGAGTGCTCGGAAAGTCACGGCGGGGGTTTCAATCACCTTGGAAATTATTAAGTAGCCACAGTGGGAGGTTTTTAATCACTTCTTATTTATGATTAAGGATGAATTGTTCAGATGATGGGTTTTCATCTTGAACAATCAGCTGATCTCAGGTTATCCTTAAGAATGCCCTATACGGTATTCTCTAGGAACTTCCCGTTTATTAAATTATCCTGAGCGTACTAAGGATAGTACTTTTTTAAGAACTTTCCATTTATTAGCATCATGATCTTGTCACCGTCTTGGGTGATTAAGCGATATGCACCATTTGAATAGACTGTTTCTATCATGAACGGTCCTTCCCATTTGGTTGGAATTTGCTTTTCTTCTTGGAGTTGAGTATCATTTGTCACCGTACGGCGAGAACCAAGTCTCCCTCCTTGAAGCTTTATTGTCGGACTTTTTTATCAAAAACCCGGGAGATTCTGGCCTGGTAAAACTCGATTTGCTACTGAGCTTCCAAACGCCTTTCGTCTAACATCTCAAGTTCTCCGAGATGTTTCTAACCTCGTTGCCATCCCTGTTGCGAGAGCAATACGAAGGGATGGAATTTGAATTTCTAAGGGAAGAACAGTCTCGCATCCATACACTAGAGAATACAGAGTTTCTCCGGTAGGCATGCGAACTGTGGTGCGATAGCCCCAAAGAGCTTCACCAAGTTTATCATCCTAGTCTCACTTGTTGGCTCTCATGAGCTTTGACAAAATCTTTATGATTGTCTTGCTGAACGCCTCCGCCAATCCATTTGTAGTAAGATTATATGTCGTCGACGAGACGTCTTCAATTCTGAACTTCCCGCAAAATTTAATGTAGGCGTTGCTCACAAACTGAGGGCCGTTGTCATATACGATTCATCATGGAACTCCATATCGGTAGATGATATGGTGTTTGATGGACTTGATGATGTCACTTGTCTTCACTTCTTTGAGTGGAATTGCTTCAGTCCACTTTGAGAAATAATCGGTGAATGCCAAAATAAAGTGGTCACCTTTGACTAATGGTGGGAAAATAGGATCAACGATGTCCATTCCCCATGTCTCGAATGGCCATGAAGTAGCCGAAAGGTGCAGGTGCTCCGGGGGTTGGTGCATGTAATTTGTGTGTATTAGACACGCGCGGCACCGTCGAGCGTAGTCGACTGTATCCTTGACCATGGTCGGCCAATAACACCCCATTCTTCTGAGTCAATCGCAGAGCTTGGGACAGGGTTGATATACACCACACATTCCGTCATGTGCTTCTTTGAGAGCCTCTTCCGCCTCTTTGGTTGAGAGCCATCAGAGTAGTAAACCGTCGTATGCATGACGATACAGTATCTGGGTTGCTGTGTTATAATAAAATCTCGGTGCCCTTCGTCAAACCAAGCCTCTTTTATATCTTACGGTAAAATTCTATGCACACCATAGTCGATAATGGAGAATCGCTAATCTCAGGGTTCGAGTTCAATTTTGGTCGTGTGCGCCTCCTTGATGTCCAAGGCGTAGTCTGGTATGAAAAGTTGGTGAGTACAGATAGTGACTATTATTCTGTGCCGGGAGGCTATGCCAAAGATACCGCTAATGCCGCTGTTTGGTGAAATATTTGTGATAAGAAGAAAATTAAAAGAATTGAATTTGATTTATTCTCTCCAACTACTTAGAAAAAGAATGTTTACAACTCTCTCAATCTCAATTACAATTTGGATTTCCGATTACAAAAGAGAGAAGAATTATCTGAATTCTCTCCTTTGTTTAATTCTGGGTTCTTCACGGTGGCGATGGAGTGCTTCCTTTGAATGCTCGCGTTGAATTTGCTCTCCGTTGACGATACACACGTCTTATTTCACTGGAACAAATAACTTACATGACAAGTTTGATTAAGAACTATTAACGAGTTTTATAACTCCGAATGAGTTTAAACTCTGTAACAGAGTTATTGAAACCGAATAATCAGTAAATAAGCCTAGTAAATTCGCTGTTGCTGAAGGGTGCTCCAAGATTTGATATTCTTGTTGCAAAAAAAATACAATCTCTTGAGGATGATTGCCCTTAGATTTTGCCAACTTCCTCCAATCTAAACCAAATTCCAAAAATTCTAACCCTTTACTTTGTTAAGTTTGTTGGGGTTTTATAAGGGATAAGGGGTTGTAACTGACCCCTTAATCCACTCCTAAGTGGGCGTGATTTCCTCGGATCGTGGGGAATATGGTTATAAAACCGTTCGGCTCATGTTTGAATGAGTCAAACGCCCAAGTCGGCATTCAGGACACTAACTCTGTGTCTTAGGCTTGAGACGCAGAGTTGGGTGTCTGCTGGATGCTAAAAACGCAATGGCTGCTTACATTTCGTTTGCTGAGGGTTGAAAACACAAGGGTCACCTACGTTATGAGAACTGAAACGCAAACATGAGTTCTGCATTTAGAAAGGGGCTAGTGACTTATAACCTCTTCTATAAAGCATTGCAAAGACCATTGAAAGTCAACAGATTATAACTCTCACAGTTGATGGTAAAGGTCACTGAATCAAGTTTTCATCAGTCGTCGGAAGGATCGTTGAATTGTAACTCCTCTCGATCTATGTGAAAAGTCCTCCATTTGCAGCTTTTGTGAAAGTCTTTTGATTATAACTTTCATTATCAAAATATTGATTAAGGTTTGATAGGGACCAGCTATCTGTCATGATTTTTAGACAGCCTACAGAACCCCCTCCAAAGTTTTCGAAAGTTCACGATTGACTGAGATGAATTTTCGGAATACTTTGGATCCCAAGATTTTGTTGACTGGTTGTTCACTCCGTCTGATTCGAATACATCATGGACCTGGTTGTCAGAACGTAGTGATTCAGCTTTCTTAAACCAAACAAGATAACTTTTGCGTCTTGACGATGATGAACTTAGTTAAACAAGCTAAATCCATTGTTATTGAACCAAACGAGAACGATGATGATAACAGATTTGTCTGGATCGTTGAGATACTCTACTCAACTTGAGAAGAGGTGTATTCTTCGAATTTTGTCTGGATCCTTGAGATACTCCACTCAACTTGCGAAGAGGTGTATTCAATGTCTAGAAAATTCTTGTAGGAATTAATAAACACTCGACGCTCAACTACGGGTGTTAAATAATAATAAAAGAGCCGATGATAACGAAGCTATCATAGAAACGTCAACTGCAAACTTATTAACGAGGTATTCTTCAGTGAGGTTTGGCACATTTTGGCTTTATTAATCTTGGTTGGAATGTTAAGCCATTCAGAAGAATGAGTCACACGACGGATCGAGCTCAATGATTTCAACATCATTGACTGTAACCTATCTGTACTCCTCCAAGAGGCTGCATAGTTGCTTATCATAAGCTAATTTCTTCTCGGCTTTGGTCACCTTAATGGTCAACGTTAGCTTCTCTTTATTCATTTGAAGCTATATCATAGCCTTGGTCGTCGAGATATTCCTTTTTTGGCGTTTAAAATGCATAAGTGAACTTTGTGCTTGAGAATTGAAATGCAAGGGTGAACTCTGTGTTCGGAAGTTCAACCAACACGAATGTAAAGGTCGTGTTTGGGTGAGATTCTAGCCTAGAATATCATCCTAATTTAATAGCTCACAGCTGTCTATAAATAGACCGTTGGGGTCAAATCAAGAGTCATTCGACTCTTCTCCATTCTTCCCCGAGTTGTTCAACGAAGAATTTCGTTCTTATCTTCGGCGAATACTATTCATCTTCCTCCTCAAGCGACATCATTGGCGCCTAAGAAGAAGACCGTCTCTCAACCTATCAAGCCCGTTGTCACCGCGGCTCAGAGCTTGTTGCCATCTTCGCCGGCCGGCGGAGTTGTAACTCATGTAGGCGTGCTACCGCCTCAGTTTCCTTTAGTCGGTGGTAAGTGTGACCTTTGTGTCCATAAAACTTGCTATGATGAGTTATGAACTTTGAATCAACAAGGAGACTCGTTTTAATGACTCAACGTAGGGTTGAGACTCTGTCATTTGAAATTCGAAGCATGGGGGTTTCGACCCTCACACTCAAAATTTCACCAATGTAGGGTTCGATCTTTGCGTCTAGTGTTGCCGACGTAGGGTCCGATCTCTACGTTTGATTTTGCCGATGCAGGATTCGATCTCTGGGTTTGATTTTGCTGATGCATGGTTCGATCTCTACATTTAATTTTGCCGACGCAGGGTTCGATCTCTGTGTCTGTTTTGCCTTTGCACTGACTGGTTACTTTCTTCATTTTCAATGCATCACACCAATGAGCCTCTCCCTTTCCGCCATCGTTTTGGTCATGAAGGTGGTGTAGATCAAAATATGACATTCAATCTTCGCCAAGAGCTCCCTGTTTTCTGTGTCACTGACAAAGACCGTGTTGAAGCGATCTTTCAGGCTTCTTCTGAAACTCTTCGGACATTGGTCACAGATGCCAAATTTGAAAGTCTAGGCCATAAACCGTTCTTCAAATCAGCATTCTTCTTCGGGAATTTCGTTGACTTTGAAGTAGGTGTTGCTTATAATGGGGATTACAAGTGTTGAGGAAAGTTGGGGACCGTCACCTCTTCTTGCCTAATATGTAGAGGATGTACCCGATATCATATTTTCAGTGTGCTTCCATTCCAAGGCGTATGGATTAGGACCGTGTCAAGGAACAAGACGGAGTTTCCCTTGAAACCTTAACTTTCCAGGGGATTCGTATGGTGGGTTATAATAGACAAGTGACAGCCTTACGATCAGGCTTGCTCACCAAAGAATACCCAGTTGGTGAAGTGGCCAGTCCGGCGAATATTTTTGTTAAGAGATTTATGGCTAAGAAAGGAGAATTTCTTGCATAAGTATTCATATCTTCTGGCTGGGTTCATTCTTCGGTGACAGGATGGTGGACCCGAATGACCAATTTTGTTTTGGAAGAGTTAGAGACACCTATTACCCAAACTGGCCTGAAGATTCCTGTGAGGGCTACTAAATATGGGATCATTCAGAATCACTATTACTTTTTCTCTATCTTGGAGCGATACAACCCTGAGACGTGCACCTTTTTTACTCCACACACCACACTTAACGGTGAAGTTCTTTGGGTCCATCTAGATCTGCTTGAAGATGAATAATGGAAAGGGTCCTCTTCCAAGAAGAAACCCAAAAGCAAGGGCAAGTCTTGTTGTCTGGTCACAGCAGTCCCAGAAAAAGATGACGAAGGCATTCTTACCTTCCCTCTTTCTGAAAATGAGCATGAAGCTTTTGCCACTAGGAGCTAGAACGAATATCGGTACAAGTATCCAAAAGTTTTTGATCCGAATGCTATGACTTTGGCTGAGCTGGGGGTGGTTGCAACTCCCCCTACACCTAGTAAGAAACCCAGCAGCAACCAACTACTAAGCAAAAAGAGAAAGAACCCAGCACAAAGAGGTTTAATTTCCGAAGCAGTCTCGTTTAAATCAACCGATTGGGAGAGATAAACTAGAAAATTCAAGCGCCCCATGTTGCTTTGATGTTATGGCACAGTTGGCCAACATCCCAGCAAGAATAATGTTATATGAGTTGTTGCGCCTTTCGAAGGATACAAGGGAGGCTTTACAAGAAGCGTTGGCTGATTCTGATGTTTTCCTTACTCAGATCAATCCGGCCCCTGAAGATCTAGAGTCATCAGTTTAACACTACAACCTGGTGGCCACACAATTCCCTTGCATCACTTTTACTAAGAAGGACATGTAAGTGAGGAATCTGAAGCATGATAGGCCCTTGTATTTCACCGGGTACATCGGCTCAACTGCTGTCAACCGAATCCAAGTGGATCTAGGTTCTATAGTTAGTGTAATGCCACTCTGATTGATGTATCATCTCGGAATTCTCGCCAACAAGTTAGCTTCCACAGACACTATTATCTACGGATTCAACACAAGTGGATACAGACCATTGGGAAAGATCCGGGTGAAGTGTCAACTTGGAGATTTAAAATCTGAAGTCACATGTTATGTTATTAATGCGGAAACTTCTTATAACTTACTATTGAGTCAGCCTTGGATCCACAGTAACATTATCGTCTCTTCCACTCTCCATCAATGTCTGAAATATGTTGACAATAACAATGAGGTGAATAGTGTGGTCGGGGATAGGCAACCATTTGAGGGATTAGAAAATTACTTTATTGACTCCCTTCTTTATGGTGTCAAGTCTGATATTAAACCATCGGCCCAAAGCACGGACCGCGGAGAAGAATCTGATACCGAAACTAGGCTCGATTATGACGAATGTCTTGTATTTAATAACATTGAACCTCTTATAATCGATCTTTACGGTGATGAATCGTCAGATGGAAGTTGTAACTGGCAATTTTCCAAAAAAATAATAAATGGCGATTTAGAGTACTCGCATTGTTTTTGATAATGTAATGCAAAAATTGTATGAAAACCCTGACATACACATGCCGCTTCGATCATCTTGCACGATTAAGAAATATGTTTAGAACTCATTCGGTACAACTCTTGTCCTTCCTGCCAAAACAAGGGGTGGAAAAGAGATAGTCTTCGATAAAGGTGAATCAAGCACGCTGGCAAATCCTTTCTTGAAGGATGACAGCGATGATGAAAAACATGGTCGCCATTTATTCAGATACAGTTCGCAAGCGCGTAACTACATGAATAAATGAGGATATGACTTTGCGCTCGAAGAAGGTCTTTGTTTTGGTCGAGGTCCACGAGTTCCACCTCACTCGGCCTATGTACCAAAAGGAAAACCTAATAATTATTATTGCTATAAAATGTGTTTAGGTTATATATCTTCATCCGATGATGAATGTTGCTGGTAAGTCGCCAACCAAGTAGCCAATCCAAATGAAAATAGATACTCATTCGATTCTTCAGGTTGGGACTCCAATGTTAGCCTTGGAGAAATGTTCAAATGTCTGATATCAAATATGACAACGGTTGAGCACACCACAATGGAGGAAGACGATCAAATCTCAACTTGGGAAGATCCTTGGACCCATCACTTGAATATGCAATATGGTGATTGATTCGAGCAAAGGGAACCTCCCACCAAAGACAAAGTGGTCCAAGTGAATATGGGCGACGAAGCCAATCCGAATCCCATTTTCATCAGTGATAGTCTTCCACCAGACAAGAAAGAAGAGTTACTTGCCCTTATTCGAGAATTCATCGATGTTTTCGCCTGGAACAATGAAGACGTGCCAAGACTTGATCCAAATATGGCGACACACCACCTCAACATTAAATCGGATGCTAAACCTGTCAAGCATCAGCAAAGACAGTTTCGTCTGCAATAGCAAAGACAGTTTCATCTTGAGATTATGGAGGTGATTGAGGCAGAGGTCAAGAAATTAATTGACTCAGACTTCATCCGAGAAGAGCAACATCCTGATTAGATTGCGAATATTGTTCTGGTTCTTAAGAAAAATAGGAAATCAGGATATGCATCAACTTCAGAGGCCAAAATGTCATTTGCTCAAAAGACGACTTTCCTCTGTCAGTCACAGATGTTATCATTGATAACACATGCATATTTGAGAAAATGTCCTTTATGGATGGATTTCGGGGTACAATCAAATCAAGATGTACTCGACAATGAGAAACATACCGCTTTTAGAACACCACTCGACATCTTTTGTTACACAGTTATGCCCTTCGACTTGAAGAATACGGGCGCCACATATCAATGGGCAATGACAAAAATCTTCCAGGAACATCTCCGAAAGACCATCAAATGTTATGTTGATGATTTGGTCATTAAGAGCCGCAACAAAGAAGACCACATCAAAAACTTGAGGATGATGTTTGATCTCATGCGGAGTCACTAATTAAAGATGAACCCTACCAAGTCTTTTCTCACAATGTGTAGCGGTAAATTCCTCAGATTCGACGTCACCACAAGGGGTATCCACATTGATCCCGATAAAGTGAAGGCAATATATGAATTGTAACCTCCGAGAAATCTCAAAGAACTCAGAGGATTGCAAGGGCGATTAGCATATATCTGCCGATTTATATCAAACCTCTCTAAGAAATGTCAACCATTCTTTAAGCTCACAAAGAAGGGTGTATCATTTATTTGGGATGACGCCTGTCAAAAAGTATTTGATGACATCAAAGCCTATCTAGCGAATCCTCCCGTTCTCGTTGCACCAAAATCGGGTAAACCGTTCTTAATTTACGTCAAGGCGACAAATAACTCGTTAAGTGTTTTATTTGCACAAGACGATAATAACGGTCACGAACAGGCCGTGTACTATCTAAGTCGTACTTTGGTAGGTGTCAAATCTCGATATCTAATGATTGAGAAGGAGCGCCGCCTTAGTGTTCGCAATTCAGAAAATACAGCACTACCTGCTTAGATAGACAATCTACATCATTTCTAATGTTAACCCAGTTCGAGTATTTATGACGCAGTCAGTCTCTATGAATTGGTAGTTAGCGAGGTGGGCCCTACTCTTGTCCTAATATGACCTACACTTCAAACAATAGAAATCGGTTAAAGGACAAGCAATTTACGATCTTCAGGTGGTTAATCCTACAAAGGATACAGATGAATTCTACGAAAATTTATTGGATGAAACTCACAAAGTCAACACCATATCGCATCAGCAAGTGTAGCAATTGTACTTTGATGATGCTTCCCGAGCAACCAATGTGATAATTGTTCCCGGATGTTCTAAGATTTTCTCAGGAGTTGGAGTTTTCTTAGTTTCCCCGGGAAAACATGTAATACCTCAAGCTTATTCATTGACTGAACTATGTTCCAATAATATAGTTGAATACAACGCGCTTCTCATTGGACTTAGTTTTTCCAAAGAGCTGGGAGTCAAGTACCTTGAAGCTTTTGGTGATTCTCAACTGATAGTCAATCAGATTTGAGGAGAGTATGAAGTCAGGAACCAAGACCTGATCCCGTACCACCAGGCAGCCATCGAGATGACAGACTCGTTCGAAGAATTCTTCATCAAATTCCACGTCTCCAGAATGCATATGCAGATGCACTGGCACCATTAGCCGTATCTTTGGCACATCCTCCCGAGATAGAGCAGTTGGTCACTGTGAGAACTCACCAGCTCATCGTGCCAATTTATGATTCAGTCACCAAAGAGGCGCACTCGACTAGAATTGAACTTGAAGCTCGAGATTGCCATTTTCCCATTATCGACTATGTCTTACACGGTATTTTATCGGAAGACGTAAAGGAAAGATATTCAATCCGACGAAGAGTGCCCAGATTCTATTATAACATGGCGGCCCAGACATTGTATCATCGCGCATACGAACTATTACTCTGATGTATTTCAACCAAAGAGGCGGAAGAAGCTCTTAAAGAAGCACATGACGGAATTTACGGTGTACATCAACCCGGTCCAAAACTCTGCGATTGTCCCAGAAGGATGGGATATTATTAGCCAACCATGGTCAAGGATACAGTTAAATATGCCCGACGGTGTCACATGTGTTAAATACATGCAAATTACATGCACTAATCCCCAGAAGCACTTACACCCTTCGGCCACATCATGTCCATTCGAGACGGGGAATGGACGTCGTTGGTCCTATTTTTCCTCCGTCTGCGAAAGGAGACCGTTTTATTTTAGCAATCATCGACTACTTCTCCAAATGGGCCGAAGCAATCCTAATTAAAGAAGTAAAGATAATCGATATGATAATCACATTTTATTACAATTTTATACCCTTATTATCTATTTTATATGAATAAATATACCACTAATAATTATTTTTATCTTTAATTGCAGGTTAATGAAGAATAAATCTCAAAACTCTCATCTCTCAACAACAAGCCCTTGATTTAATGAAGAAATGAAGCCTATGAAGCCAAATAAATATTCAATAAAGAAATAAATCAAAGCCCAGTGGAAAATCAAGAAAAAATGTTAAAAGTCCAAGCCAAATCCTAAGGCCCAAGCCTAAGAGCAAACCCAAGAGGATTCAGCGAATAGCAAACAGAGAAGACAAGGTATCGATGCCAGCATCGATGGGGGCATCGATGCTGGCATTAATGCCCGTATCGATGAGAGCATCGATACTCCTATCGATACTGGTATCGATACCCTCGACGTTCTGTTACAGATTAATAGCTGAAATTTGTTATTTTTGAATAAGATTTCAATCCAAGAGCTCTTATTTACTGATGTTTACTATAAATAGGGGTAGAGAGTAAGGGGTTAGAGGAGTGAAAAATTTTGTAACTCCATTTAGAGATGAGGGCTACTCTTAATTGAGAAGGCCTTCCAAAAATTATAACTTTTATTGTAATTAATAATAATAATTTTTTTTCCACTTTAAATTTATCTTTTCTCCTCTTTGTTGAATGATAAGGATGGAGATGAAGAGTAATTTGAAGGTTTGCATTTCTTTTCTCTTTATTTTTTTTTTAGTAATTTCTTTATTATTGCTTATTAGTTAGATTTACATTCATGCTTGTAGTGTAGATTTATTTTCTTATCTTTTTATTTCTTTTTATACTTTATTTTATATTTAGTTTCTTGTATTTAATTTTTGTAATTTATTTTATAGTTTAGATTTTAATTCTTGGTAGTTAGATTTATTTATTGTTCATAGTTTAGATTTTTTTTTCTTTTTCTTATTGTAATTAGTTATTTTTCTTCTTGCTTTTATTTCTTAAGATGTGAAATTAATTATTGTAGGAATCTTAGAATTGTATGAAACTAGTCTAATTTCCTTTATATTATGCAAATTATTCTCTTACACTTAAAATATTCATGTTTAGGATAATAAACTAGAAAACTAATCGGTAGAAGAAGAATTTGATAATCTATACTTATCTTAAATGGTTTGATAGGTTATGCTTATGAATTCTAGGATTACTATCTTGTTTTTATTTTTATCATGAATAGTAATTTTAACTTAGATGATAATTTGATAGGTTATACTTTCCTTAAATGGTTTGATAGTCTATGCTTAATAAATCTAAGTTGAAATATGATAAAAAAAAGAATAGTTTGTATTTTATAATTGAGATTAGCTAGTAGATTAAATTCTAGATTTTTCATATCTTAATTGAATCCTCCATCTTGACTTTCTTGAATTTTCTTTTCATTCTTGATTTTATTTCTTAAGACTTTCTTGAATTTTCTTTTCATTCTTGATTTTATTTCTTAATTTTATTCATTCTTCTTTCTTGCCTTATGATTTTATTTATTCTTTGATTCTTATTTCTTTTCTCTAAAATTCAATTTATTGTCTCTTGCATATATTCACAACAATCACTCATCATAATTACACTTATTCTTTAATTATATTTTATCACGCACACAACATAAGAACCTATTCTAATAATCTCTTAAAATCACCTTTCTCGCAGGATCGATAACTTTTATAATATAACTTGATCAATTGTGCACTTATAATTTTGATACATAATTATGCCGCATCAAGTTTTTGGCGTCGTTGCCGGGGATGGTGCTAAAGTAGGATTTTATTATTTTGGTTTTTTAACTTATGTGTTTTTGTGAAAGAACTACTTGGAGATTAAAGATCACAAATTGGAGATTAAGGAATTGGAGATTCGCTTGTGGTAAGTCTTTTTCCTATTATTTTTAATTCCACACCTTTAGTTAGTTTCTCACAATTAGAGACAAATAGGATTTAAAAAAAAGAAATTTCATTTTCGTCGACCATAATAAAATTCACCCTCCACTTGAATAAATACTAATAATATTCCTCCTTCTCATTTGTTTGATTGTTAACCCTAATTTAAAAAAAGATTTTCCTTTTACCATCCATTTTAGTCACTTTTAATTCCTAGGGTTGCATTTCATATAGTTAGTAGGAATTCAACAAAGTGATTTGAGCATCTTGGTTTGGCACACACTTGAAAATATTTTTAAGGACAAAATCTTATAATCAAGATAAAGTGGGGGATTTCATCACCCTTTCCTTAGCCCACAAATCACTAATTCCTTACTTCACAAACCCAAGCCTCCTAAAACTCATTAGATGTTGGCCCCTAAGAACTCGAGCTTAATAAGAAACAAGAAATCCTTAAGTGAACCGGTTTAAGTTTTCTCAGATTATTTGGTGTCTAAGGCAAGGTTTAGGGGTTGCGTAAAGTGCTCCGTAAGGAACGAGATACTTAATTGATCTTTGATCACCCTCTAGTACTATCCTTACCTGGCTAACTACCTGGATAAAACTTTAATCTTTTCACTTTAGGAGTTTTTGGTTAGGAGCTGGTCTAGTTGAGTTAGGCTAAACCGTAGAATTAGAGTGATTGCAAAGTGATTGAAGTTTAGGAGGTGTTGCAAATGTGATATTGCCCCCCCCCCCTCATGTTTTCTTCCTTTTATCGTTAAAAAAAAACTACTTTTTTTTTCTAAAAAAAAGTCAGGATTTGTTAGGTTAGGGTTTTCCTTTCCGTCTAAAAAAACCTACTTTTTTTTCTATTTCTAAAATAAATGCTAAATTTTTTCTATTCTCAAAAAAAATTATTTTTTTCCCGTTTCGACAAAAAATATATTCAAGAAAAAACATACATACATATATAAAGTATATTATATATTATATATAATATATATATATATATATATATATATCATATATATTATAATATTTATATAATATATATATATATATACTATATATATATACTATATATATATATTATAATTAGACATATTTCCTCCATTTTCCTTTCACATATTTTGAATAATTTTCTATAAAAACGAAAGAAAATATAAAATAATAAATATAATATATTAAAGAAAAATTTTATATTCTCTCATTTTTGTTTTTCATTCAAAAATCAAAAAAAAACTTTTGAATAAACTAACCAGTATAACATAACAAGTTTGGGCCCCAAAATCCAGCCCAGAAAATAAAAGAATATATAATAAGTATAGGCCAGAAACCACAGGCCAACCGCACAGAACAAGTATAAAAAACTTGGTTTGGTTGGCTGGCCACGCCACCATTGATTTAGGACATCGATGCATGAATCGATGGCCGCATCGATGCCCAAACCTGTTGTTTTAATGCCGAACGCCCCAACCCTCTTCTTCTTCCTCCGTGTTTTCTTCTTCATTCTCCCCAAAAACCAAACTCGTCGAAAAATTCCCTAAACCAACCCGAACAAACCCACAGAATCAAGACAAATTGGAGGCTTCTCTCTTCAACAATTTTCCTCGGATCGCTGCTTTCTTCTCCTCTACACGATTCCAAGCTAAAACTTCTATCTGATCTGTATTTCCTTATGATGAATGGCGGTTCAATGGATGAATTGATTGATTAAATGATGAAGAGTTTCATTGAATTATTAACATAGTTGGTGTTGATTCTGATAAAAATTGATCAAATTTGAGAGTTTAAATTGAGAGGATTTGATTCAAAATCCGGAATTGGGGGGGAGGGGGGATGTGGGGTTATGCCAAATCCAAACAATTCCTGGGGGGTGAACTTGGGGAACTAAATTTGAGAATAATGATCTAAAAAAAAGTTGGGGGTGTTTTATGCAATCCAAAAAATTAGGGGGTTTTGCAAATAAACTGAATTTGGGGTGTTCATGTGCAAATCAATTCAAAAAAAATTACAATTTTTAAATTTGTAACGCGTTTAGCTATTAATAAATTCAACATGTATGATTGTCACCGATCAAGTTATCAAAAATTTTATTTTTTTTCTAACAGATTATTTTGAGGAAATTTATTGTCAAAACGAATTATAACTATCAAATTAACTTCATGTGAACAATTTGTTGTAAATTATTGTCAAAAATAATAAATAATATATACATAATAATATAAATAATATATATTGGACATTTTTGTAATTCATTAAAATGGGTTTTTCCTTTGTATATAGATGCCCCAAAAAAATCCCAGAACAAGTTCATTCTTCTGATCCATTCTGATACCACGACACTAGATAGACCCACTATTTTAGCAGAATTGTGTGGTCTTAACATTTCATTTTCGAGAGGGTTTTTCAGATGAGTGCAATTACACTAAGTATCATCAATCCATAATCACCATGTTAACTACAGTAGGTCTTAGGAGCATGATGACTAAACCCCTAGAAAAAGCAAACATTTTATTAATCCATGAGTTCTATTCTGGATGGGAAATTGATCCAGATAGAGAATATTCAGCTTTTTCTATCGTGAGGGGTGTTAGGGTTATTTTCGATCTTTCCACTATCCGTGCTACCCTTGACCTTGCAAAACCACCCACTGATGTACCAGATTACTTCCACTTAGCCTCCACATTACAGCCTGGTACACCAGAATACAACAACATGTCTGTAACTTTGTGTGGGAGGATCTTTACATCTAGTTTCGATTCAGGAAATCTCAAACTAGAATATAGATTACTTAATCTCTTCCTGAACTTTGATTTGAAACCCACCACTGCATACTCTGTCATTACCCCACATGATATTCTCATTCTTTTTTGGATAGCCACTGGTCAGCGGTTTGATATAGCAAGGATTATATTTGTATGGATGCGCTCATCAGTGGAGAATGTGTTGGATTGGGTCAGGACACAGTCTGCATCACGTACTTAGCTTATTTACCCCTATTTCATCACTAGACTCTGCCATAGATTTCACGTTCCAGTATTC
Source organism: Asparagus officinalis (assembly GCF_001876935.1). NCBI lineage: Eukaryota > Viridiplantae > Streptophyta > Magnoliopsida > Asparagales > Asparagaceae > Asparagus > Asparagus officinalis. The sequence goes on from NC_033796.1 coordinate 98,322,277, forward strand.
GCAGAGGATAGGTTAGAAGCAGGAAAGGGGTTACTAAATGATCAGACTGTGAGAAGGAGCATTTCAAGGCGAGATCAGTCTGGTCCTTCAGGTAGAGAGCCTCCTCAACACCAGCCAGCTACACATGACCCCATTTGAGAGGAGATGGATAGGATGCGGAGTCGCATGGATAGGATGCAGAGTCACATGCACATGATGCAGCGACATATACACGAGATACATGGTCAGATGAGCTACTCCACCGAGACCCTGGCATATTTGGCGAGAGGACGGCAAAGAGAACATGGAGATACAGATGGACCTCCACCTGAGCTTCATAGTTTTATCACACCATTTCAGCCCATGGAGATACAGATGGACCTCCACCTGAGCTTCATAGTTTTATCACACCATTTCAGCCAGATGATTTCCCAGGAGAGGATGAGGCGGGACCGAGTTCAGTAGCTGCCGCTGATGATGTGGATGACGATATATCAGGAGATGAGTAATGAGGGATGTTCTTTCTATTTTACCCAGTCTTTGATTTTTATTTCAGCATGTACTTATTTAACTGTGATATTTTGGATATTATTTGCCTTGAGGACACTGTAAAGTCTAGGTATGGGGGTGTAAGATAGTTAGCCTTTGTCTATATTTTGCTAGTTAGTATTTTGTTTAAGTATTTTTTCCACCATTTATCTTTTGTTAGTTTTAGAAAAAAAATTTGTCACTTGCCAAATTAATAGAGTTAAGTAATAATTGATCAAATTGATAAATTTTAAATTTTCTAATTCCTAGTTAGTGATATACTCAAGTTCATCTTTTATGATAACTCCAAATAAAATTCTTAAGAAATGATTTTTCAAGTAGTATACTTTACTTAAGTCTTACCTTAGACTTTTAATTAAAAATAATGAAATGTTTGCATGCTTAACTTAGAGTTGAAAATATTTTTTTCAAGTTATCTTGATTTACACATTTTTTTAAAAGACTATATATACTTACACACATATATATATATATTAAAAAAAACTAACCTTATAAAAGAAGAGTGCGAAAAATGGGCACAAAAAAAAAACTCTTAAATTCAAGGTGATTCTATAAAGCCTAAGTTGACTGAGCAATTAAGCCCAAGGAGTATCTCTATACTTAATGACCTAAGCCCAATTGGGTTGG
>NC_033796.1:98323452-98343589 GCF_001876935.1 Asparagus officinalis
AATTTAAGGTGATTCTATCTTATAAAGCCTAAGTTGACTGAGCAATTAAGCCCAAGGAGTATCTCTATACTTAATGACCTAAGCCCAATTGGGTTGGGATTCATTGGCCCAAAACTCGTTAAATGGTCACTTAGAAAGCCCGTTAAAATAGAAAACAATCACCAAGAATTAGAGAGTGGAAAAATATATATATATATATATATATATGTATATAACACGCTAACCATTTTTTTATATATTGTTGTTTTGTATATATGATCTTGAAAAATAATTTTTGATCAAGAGACTTGAAAGCATGTTCTTTTCAAAACTTTTAAATTAAATCTCTAAGATTTGACTTGGTTTTGTATTGCTATAATGAAAAATATTTTCTAAGGGACTTACATTGGAGTTATATATAAAAACGTTTTCTTGATTATTAACTAGCTTCAATTAGAGTGTCTAAATATATCAAAGAAAATTAATTATTTACTGACTAATTTAACTTGGCAAGTTGATCTAATTTTATGGGTATATTCACTACAAACCCTCACGAGACTACAACTCGTCCACTAGGATAACCTAGGGGTTTAAAGGCTTGTTGTATGCGCTAAATACAACCGCGATTCTAGCGAAAGTGAGTTAGGATTTTCTTTTTATTTTCTTTGCTAGAGGACTAGCAAAAGTTTAGGTGTGGGGGTATTGGTAATCATATTTTATTACAATTTTATACCCTCATTATCTATTTTATATGAATAAATATACCACTAATAATTATTTTTATCTTTAATTGCAGGTTAATGAAGAATAAATCTCAAAACTCTCATCTCTCAACAACAAGCCCTTGATTTAATGAAGAAATGAAGCCCATGAAGCTAAATGAATATTTAATAAAGAAATAAATCAAAGCCCAGTGGAAAATCAAGAAAAAAATACCAAAAGTCCAAGCCTAAGAGCAAACCTAAGAGGATTCAGCGGATAACCAGAGAAGATAAGGCATCGATGCCAGCATCGATGGGGCATCGATGCCAGCATCGATACCCCTATCAGTGCTAGTATCGATACCATCGACGTTCTGTTACAGATTAATAGCTGAAATTTATTATTTTTGGATAAGATTTCAATCCAAGAGCTCTCATTCACTGATGTTTACTATAAATTGGGGTAGAGAGTGAGGGGTTAGTAGGGTGAAAAATTTTATAACTCCATTTGGAGAGGAGGGCTACTCTTAATTGAGAAGGCCTTCCAAAAATTATAACTTTTGTTGCAATTAATAATAATAATTTTTTTCTCCACTTTAAATTTGTCTTTTCTCCTCTTTGTTGAATGATGATGATGGAGATGAAGAGCAATTTGAAGGCTTGTATTTCTTTTCTCTTTTATTTCTTTTTAGTAATTTCTTTATTAGTGCTTATTAGTTAGATTTATATTCATGCTTGTAGTGTAGATTTATTTTCTTATCTTTTTATTTCTTTTTGCATTTTATTTTGTAGAGTAGATTTATTTTCTTGCATTTAATTTTTGTAATTTATTTTATAGTTTAGATTTTAATTCTTTGTCGTTAGATTTATTTTTTGTTTATAGTTTAGATTTTTCTTTTCTTTTTCTTTTTGTAATTAGTTATTTTTCTTCTTGATTTTATTTCTTAAGATATGAAATTAATTCTTGTAGGAATCTTAGAATTGTATGAAACTAGTCTAATTTCCTTTATATTATACAAATTGTTCTCTTACACTTAAAATATTCTTGTTTAGTACAATCAACTAGAAAACTAATCGGTAGAAGAAGAATTTGATAATCTATGCTTATCTTAAATGGTTTGATAGGTTATGCTTATGAATTCTAGGATTACTATCTTGTTGTTATTTTTATCATGAATAGTAATTTTAACTTAGATGATAATTTGATAGATTATACTTTCCTTAAATGGTTTGATAGTCTATGCTTAATAAATCTAAGTTGAAATATGATAAAAAAAATAGTTTGTATTTTGTAATTGAGATTAGCTACTAGATTAAATTCTAGATTTCTCATATCTTAATTGAATCCTCCATCTTGACTTTCTTGAATTTTCTTTTCATTCTTGATCTTATTTCTTGATTTTATTCATTCTTCTTTCTTACCTTATGATTTTATTTATTATTTGATTCTTATTTCTTTTCTCTAAAATTCAATTTATTGCCTCTTGCATATATTCACAACAAGCATTCATCACAATCACACTTATTCTTTAATCCTATTTTGTCACGCACACAACATAAGAACCTATTCTAATAATCTCTTAAAATCACCTTCCTCGTGGGATCGATAACTTTTATACTATAACTTGATCAATTGTGTACTTACAATTTTGGTACATAATTATGCTGCATCACGATGTCATCAAATTCATCAAAAAACATATTATCTACCGATACGGTGTTCCAAGATGAATTGTACATGACAACGGCCCTCAGTTTGTCAGCAATGCGTTCATCAAATTCTACGGAAAGTTCAGAATACAAGACGTCTCATCGACGACATATAATCCTACGATAAACGGGTTGGCCGAAGCCTTCAATAAGACGATCATCAAGATTTTTTCAAAGCTTGTGAGAACTAATAAACGACATTGGGATAACAACCTTGGCAAAGCTCTCTGGACTTATCACACCACTATCTGTACGCCTACCGGAGCAACTCCATATTCCTTAGTGTATGTATGCGAAGCTGTCCTTCCTTTGAAAATCCAAATTTCTTCCCTCCACATCGCCCTCGCAACGGGAATGACGATGGAAACAACACCAAAACGTCTTGAAGAACTTGAGATGTTAGATGAAAAGCACTTGGAAGCTCAACAACAAATCGCGTTTTACCAAGCCCGAATTTTTAGGACCTTCGAGAAGAAAGTCCGATAGCAAAGCTTCAAGGAAGGAGACTTGGTTCTTGTCATTCGGTGACCAATGATACTCAATTCCAAGAAGAGAGGCAAATTCTAACCCAAATGAGAAGGATCGTTTGTAGTAGAGACAGTCTATTCAATGGTGCATACTGCCTAATCACCCAAGACGGTGACAAACTCATGATGCCGATAAATGGGAAGTTCCTGAAGAAGTACTATACTTAGTATATTTAGGATAAATTATTTGGCGGGAAGTTTCTGGAGAATACTATACATGGCATTCTTAAGGATAACCCGGAGTGGGTTGATTATTCCAAATAGAAGTCAATCATCAAAATAATTCATTCTTAATTATTATAAAAATGATTAAAAACCTCTCACTTTGGCTATTTCATCATTACTAATATGGTTAAAACCCTCCAACTTAGGCTCTGAATTCCTTTAGGAGTAGTAGCCGAAAAACCCTTCTTGATTTTTCTTTCATCCATTTCTTGGTTGGTGTTAATCACCGAGGTCAATTTCATCCACTCCCACTGTGTTTTGGAGCGCTTTTTCATTGAGATGAGATTTAATGACTTCGTCCGGTCAATCTTTCCTCACGAAACTCTCAAAGTTTAATTGTGGAGTGTTTGATGATTTACAGTCTTCTACCATAAAATCTCTCACCGATCGAATCAATCAATAATGAGTCTACCAAAATTCCTCGTAGTTAAATCTATTCAAACATCCACCGTGTCTATGCCTTTAACACTTCCATTGTTAAGGTGTGATACAACATCTCAAAATTTCAACTCGTCGAGCCATGACAATTCTCAAATCCCTTTGTGCATTGAGTTTTCACAAGAAAATACCGTTGAAAACTTAACACCAAAACTCTCACTATGTTAACAAAGTTGAGTGTACAAGTCAGCTCCCAGTGTTATTTGTACCTCCATCCCCGATTGGTCAAACCCTTGAACAGTTAGGGCCAAAGCCAAAATCCCCTCTCAATTCCTTCCATGAACGAGAGGTCCATTTTCAAAACCGAGATTTCCTTTCGATAAACGAAAAGCCTCCACCCAAATTGAACAATCAAACCTATAAAAGATAGAATTATCTCAACTCCCACTTGGTCAAACTTTCCCACAGTTAGCACCAAACTGGAATTCCCTTTCGATAAACGAAAGGCTTCCATCCATTCTTCATCACTCAAACATTTGTACAGTTTGGAATGAAGTTAGAATTTCATCTCGATAAATAAGAAATTTTTCTTCAGACTGGGTAACCAATACTATAAAAGTATGAGTTATCCGTATCTCTTTGATTCTTAGAGTGGAAATCCCACTCTTAGTTTCACCTTTCAGGATTCTCGAAGTGGAGATCTCACTTTAAGTTTCTCTTGTGGTAGAAAATAGAATATAAAATTCTTCTTCTCAGACACCGGGTTCGTCTCTTCCCCCAAAAGAAGACATGGAGATAGAATATAAAATCTTCCTCTTCAGCACTAGGTCCGTATTTACCCTAATAGAAGACACAGTATTTCAACACCAGAATCCATGCTTATGCAGGGGGTACGTTATCTCAATTCCTTATTAGAGATAAGTCTGCGTTTAACACACATTGATAGGTGGTACGTTCCCGTAAAAATGACAAAGTCTATGTATTTAATATCGTAGCTGGTGATTATAATTAAGTTAATAATCTCCGAATCCATGCTTTTTATGTATGGGGAATGTTATCTCAAACCCTTATTAGACATAAGTCTACATCTAACACATGTAGCCTACATATTCAATATTGTAGCATAAAGTCTAAAAGAGTTTATTTTTTAGTGCAACGTTACATGTAGAATGGATTTAGACAATCTACATGCTAATCCGTCTCAAACGGTAGTCGGTAAAGGCACATCAAATCCGTTGATGACTGAGGGTTTGCCAAAAACCCTACAAGTATTATATTTATTTATTCTAAACAGAATGAGTAATCATAATAACACTTGAATGAGCAAAAAAAAGTGTGCTTTATTTACGAAAAAAAGTTTAAGGAAATACAAAAGAAGTGTCGATACAAGAAAGAATTCTTAATCTAAAGACAACTTGTAACTACGGACTTGCGCCACAAGTGCAGAAAGTTCTTCTGCGTAGGCTTCTTCGAACTCCATCGTAAGGCTGGCTTTCAAGGATTCTTCACTGGTACTTTGAGCCTTAGCAATTTCTTGTTCGGCCTCAATAAGCTTCTTGTCCTGGGATCCAAGTTGTTCAAGCATGTTCAGTCGAGCACGCTCCAATTCAGCCAAATCGGTTTCTAAGATACTTCAAGCATCCCTGGCTTCCTTGAGTTCTTTTTCTAAGCGGGTTATCTTAGCTTGATGTGACTCTAAAGCCTGAAGCAGATCAACCTTGGCCTTATCTTTCTGGGTGATGTTCACCTGCATTTGTGTCACACGACTTCGCAGCTTTTGAAGTTTGATTTGGCTGATTTATGTGTATCACGCCATGCCTGCAACCTTGATTCCATCCGAGCAGCTACGTAAGAGGATACACCATTGGTCTGAAGTTCCCTCAGCTTCTTAATTTCATGTTGTAAATGAGCTAAGTACACTTCAATGTAATCAGCCAAATCTGGGTACCCTCCTTCCTAATACCCGACACATGTCGATCGAGGGATCTCTTGAAGTTGTCAAAAGATGACCCCTTGTGAAGAATTTGGTCGATCATGATGTTTAGGAAGTAGACAAAGCTTTAAAGATCTAAGCTGATAACAGCCTTGTCCGGATCCTTATCTGATATCAGGGCTTTGATGGGCTCAAGTGGTGATGGAGGAGGCACTGCAAAATGAGTAAAGAAAGTCAACACCCAGAAGAACAGTTGAATACACATTTGATACTTGAAAGTCAAAAAACAATGATGAGTGGAAACATACCAAGTACGATAGAAGGTACTTCACCGCAGCTCTCTTGTCCCGATGATATTAGCCCGGATTCAAGGGCAACCTGAGCTTACTCAGAGATGACAATCGCCGATGTGCCGCTTCGTCGGTTGATTTGGTGGTTGGAACCTCTGTCGACATAGGATCTGATTCCATAATAATCTGGGGTTAGGAAGTAGATGGTTGGATTTTAGCAACAACCCGCTCAACACTTAAAGAGCCTAAGTGTTGAGCTTGCTCTAAAGCCTCGACGACTGTAGTCGTATCGGCACCAGTGACCAATCCTATAATCAAAATTCCCGTATAGTCATTTAAAATTGAGCAACAAAGGGATACATAGGATTCAAGAATAAAATCCATACATACGGATGAATTAGCTTTAGTAGCTATCCCTACAGCCTCACCAGGAGTTTCCCCGTTAATAAATCGGAGATTAGCTGATGGTCATCTTCTTAAATCAAAATTCCTATATAATCATTTAAAATTGAGCAACAAAGGGATACATGGGATTCGAGAATAAAATCCATACATGAGGAGGAGATTTTACCTCCTTCATCAATAGAAATATCGTGGGACGACTCCTCTTCGGATGAAGGTAGAGGAGCATGTTGTCGATGTGCGACCTTCTTAATTCTTTTTGATGAGCAGGTCTCCTTTAGAGTGTCAGAATTCTCATGACGATGCTTGGTGCGCCACTCGACTCTTGGAGAAGTTTGAGTATGAATTTGAGCTAGAGTGGGAGTTGATTATCGAAGTCTCTATCTACCAGCGAGAGGCATTGTGTCTTCTTCTTCTTCTTCATCTAAGGTAGGGTACTTAACCATCATCTGATTAGGAGATGTGAAGATCACCTTCTCCTTCATCTTAATTAGAGATTCCGGTGACTTAGGTTTGTCAGAGTGATGAGTCCTATGAGCAACATGAGAGCTCGCACCTCCTCCATGAAAGAAAGAAAGTGGGAGACCGGCTATGTCTTCCTCATCGTCGCTCTCAATTTCGGCACCTTTAGACTCACCTTCAGCCTCAGCTTCAGCTTCACCCTCTTCCTCGGATGTTTTAGCTATATATGTAAAAAGCTCTTCCTTGCTTTCATCGAAATTAGCAATTTGTTTTCCCATACTGGAGGATTTGATGAGTTTCTTCCCTTTCCTTGAGAGTACGGTCTCCTGGACCGCTTCGGTAGCAAGTCGAGATGCAGCCTCTACTTCCAACTCCAAAATTATCTTCTTCTTTGTGGTTTCATTAGCAGATATAAGTCACTTGCAATATAAAAAAGGTCATTTGCAAGTGAGGCACAGCTACAGGAAGATCAAACCGAACGTTGGTGCAACCACTTATGCTTTAAAACTAAGCCCGTGCCCCATCGATCAGGGCTCCACAAGTTCTCAGCCGTCTGTTTTGATTGCCAACATATAGTTGGTTGTAACCAAACTGACGAGCAAATCTACAATGTAATATGGCTCAATGTTGCGAACGTTCTTGACTCTGAAGATCAAGTAGCCAGGATGGATGTTTACCAACCACCTAAAACATCCTACATCCAATACAGTTCTAGTTCTTCTTGGCTCATATTCAGTTACCAACTGGTACACGGAAAATGGTTGTCCAGCAGTGGGTCTAAAATGAATAAGTAAAGCTGCATACAATATGGCATAACCCCATTGTAGGTGTAAATTTGATTTCCCGAAACTGGGACTTCGTTTGTATTTATAAGAATGACTTATTACAAACTAATAAATCAAAATTACAACAGAAACGGAAGGAAGGCCCTCCTTGTTTAATGTGGGGACTTTTGGTAGCGATAGGACGCCTCGCTCAGTTCTCGCACTGAGTCTGCTTCCCTTGGACGATTCGATCGAGGTTGCTGATGAGCTTCAGTACACAGTAGAAACTCGTGTTAGTTGAGTTCGAGTTTTCGAGTCCGATGGCGATCAAGACTGGAGGATAGAGAGGGGTGCTACAGTGCAAGATGAATGCAACAAGCAAATCTTTAAAGTGATCGGAAGTTAAGAACTAATGGTTCGGTTCACTGACTGAATCAATTGATAAACTCCAAACCCATTTCCCGTGGCCGGGAGGGGTTCTTAAATAAAGAGACGGTGTGGTCACTCCTTGAATTATGGGATGTGACCATGTACTATTGGGAGATACCATGCTTCCCATTTGTACTATGAGCAGCCGTTTGATTGGCTTGGTGCACTGTACTTCTTCCCTTCACATCGCAGGAAGTGGGAAGGCCTATCCCTATACGTGATGTTATGGTCTCCAGTCATTCTGGCGAATTTGTGAACCGCCTGGCTATTTGTTTGAATGTAGGTGGATCCCGATCATCTAAACGGACTTGGCTCATGCAGGCGAGTCAAGTATGCAAGCGAATCTCATGAAGTCGACTCGTGCAGGCGAGTTGATCATGCAGACGAGTTTAGCAACTCAGGGGATTTGACTATTCACTTGTGTAGGATCTGAAATAGATACACTTGAACACTAGAGGGGGGGGGTGAATAGTGTTCTTTTAAAATTAATGCAAAGTATATTATAAATTACAAAGAAAAATGACAATCTCAGAAATTCACAATCACAAACACAAGGATTTTATACTGGTTCCACCAATCCGGTGTACATCCAGTCCCCAAGCAAATCCCGCTTGAGAGTTTCCACTATGATTTTGAATAAACTTACAAAATCAAACGCAAACCTGACCAATTTGCAAGTCCCTGCAAATTGCAACACCAATTGACAAACACCTTGCCAATTTGAACACCAATCTCTAAACCAAGAGATCAACCCTCTCAAACCCGAGAGAAATCCTTGTTGAAAAAAGAACACAATTGATCCTATAAGCCTTGAATGTGTAGTGAAGTGCAGCAGTGGCTTAGGATTCTTTTAACCTCTGTAAATTTCCTAAATGATAGGTATTTGATGAATGTCTAGAGGAAATTTCAGAAACTTCTCTTTTTCACAAAATCTGAATGTATTTCACTTGAAAAATTGTACAAAGATCAAAGCTTATGGGTATGTAAGTCTCTATAATTTTTCTGAACAAATAACCTATTTATAGCCCTTGAAAAGACAAGTTTTTGAACTTTAAAAACATTTAAAAACGGCTATAAACAATCTCTATTAGTCGACTATACTGTAAAAAGACAGAAACTTATGTTTCTGTCAAACATCTCAGTAGTCGACTATAATCTCTATTAGTCGACTATACTGTAAATTGACAGAAACGTGTATTTAAGTTTTATACATGAGTAGTCGACTACTATTCTAATTAGTCGACTACTAAGAGTAAAAATTCTGCTATATGGAGTTTTTTTATAATCAAGTTTTAACTATAATTCTAATGGTTAACATAGGGGATTTCTATAGTTAACCAACACACTAAGCCTGTGTTAGTGTGTTCTAAAATTGTGTGTGTGCGTGTGTGTATTATCTCTTTTGTTCTTCATTTTCTTCACTTCAAAATGCCTTGAAATCAACTTGCACTTGTACATATTCTGATATTGAAATCTGCATATAAAAGTTAGTGCACACACTGTATAAATTGTTATCATCAAAACACTATCATGGAGATATGATATTCAACATTCTCTCCCTTTTTGATGATAACAAATAATTTATGCCAAAGTATGTATTTTATAATCAGGTTAAAACATAATGAAATAATCATACTTACTCCCCCTGCATATAATACTTACTCCCCCTACATATATGCAAATTTGAGTCTATAACATACATAACTAAACTATAACAGTACATAACAAAACATAACTATTTCTCCCCCCTTTGTTATCAACAAAAAGAGGAAGCTAAACATGACATTATTTCTTCAACATGAGCTAAAATTTCAAACAAATCATCAAGGTTATGAACATAGTCCATAACTTCACCCATCCAAATAGGTAGACAAAGACTTGCCATAAAGACCAAAAGTTCCATAATGTTCATCACCATGATCTGTTTAAAATATGTAGCACATGCATTACTAACCAAACAATATCATGGATAATAAAAACACATAATTAACATAAGTAACATAGTAGCAACATAAGAAACATATTACATAAGTCCTAACAACACACAACCACATAGTTTTTGAAACTTAAACAGAATAACATAATTGTTTTGACACTTAATATAAAAACATCTTAAGGTGCTGGAGGAGGTTGCTGTCCTTGAAAATATGTATTAAGCTTTGTGTCCAAGTCTTCAAACTTCTTGATTAGCTCTTCTTGATTACTAATGATGTATGAATTCTGTGCATATAGAGCTCTTTGACCAGTTTCAAGTTCAAGGATACGTGCAGTTAAAGTGTTGTATTGCACGTCTGAAAAGCATGAGGGTTCTTTAGGAAATGGTGGTGGTTGACTTGAAGAAGCTCCTGCTTGAGTTGAGGATTGTGGAATATCTTCTTAATGAGGTTCAGGTTGTTCAGGTTCATTTTGAGGATTTTGTTCTTGAATTTCAAAGTTTGTCAATTTCATCCTAGTTAGGGCATTTGAATCAAAAAATTCAATTGAACGGACAACAGAATTTTTAGATAGGAGATCGATATGGAATTTGTCAAAGATTTTAGTTAGGAATGCACCATAAGGAAGAAATCCTCTTGGAATAGTCAGAAGATTGTCAAAGTAAACCTCAGCCCAATTAACTTGAATATTTCCCATTATAGCATATAGAGCTTTTGCTAAATCTAGGGAAATGAAATGAAAACTCCCAGTTTTTGGAAACAAGTTATAGGCTAGGATTTGAGCAATGAACCTAGGAATTGGACGAAGTTTGTTTGAGTTATTTAAAGGTTTGCCATATCCAGGAAGAAATATATGATTAGATAACAGATCTGAATCATTCATCCTAACAGACTTAAGAGAAACTCCTTGATAAGGAATATTAAAAATTTTACCAATTGACTTTGTAGTTAAGTCAATCTCTATTCCTTTAACAAGAGTTTTGAGTTTTTCAGAACCACTAAAAGTTCCCACACGTTCTATATTAGTATAGAATAGTTGCACAAGAAATGGATATGTGGGTTTTTTATTTTCAGCAGAGAACAGTTCAAGCAAACCCACATTTTCAAAATATGAACTAAAATTCCAGGGTATAAAATCATCAAATTTCACAAATCGTCCTGGAAGAACTTCAAAAGATGATAATTTGTTAAATTCTTCTAATAAATCAGGATTTTTTAAATAGATGATGATTTCATCATTGATAGAGGTATGAGCTTGCTTAGCTTTCTTAGATCTAGACATGATTAGATAGATAAATAACAAAAGATGTAAAGATCAAGTTTAGAAGCAATACCCCAAACTGTAGAAACCCTAGAATAGTCGACTATTGCTTGGATTAGTCGACTACAGATCTTGGATACTTGTCAGATTTGAAAGAGAATTGTAGAAATTGATGAAAAAAACTGAGTAAAATAAGATGCCCTAACCTGGATTCGATGACTCTGAAGTGGGGAAGATGGGGTTTCGGTTTTGGGTGTAGTTAGAGGGTAGTTTTTGTTTTTAACTTTATCTTTTAAGAATAAAAATAATGTATGGTTGAGATTTGATAGTAAATTGAGTGTAGGGTTAAGATTTGATCTTAAATGTGTGGTTAGGATTGGTTGAGATGAATTTTACTTAAGTGAAACGGGTATGGGTATTGGGTTTTTGGTTTGAATCTAAGAAAAAATCCACTAGGATTAAAAACTGTAAAACTGAAAGTTCAGAATCATTAGTCGACTAATAGTGAGAGTAGTCGACTACACTGTGAACGACAGAAAGATGAGTTTCAGTTTTTGACTCAGAGTAGTCGACTAATCTGTATTGTAGTCGACTACACTGTAAACAACATAAAGTTGATTTTAGGATTTTAACATTGAGTAGTCGACTATAAAGGTAAGTAGTCGACTATAATGTGATTTTTCAGAAAAAATTATTTGTAAGACTTGTGCATGTAGTCGACTATAAGTCACATTAGTCGACTATTTAGGGTATAAATTTATATATGTTTGTTTTAAAAATTAATTTAAATCTTTAATTGAACATATACCTAATTCCCTTCTTAATTTAACATAAATTTCTTCTTTTAGGGGTTTTGTTAATATATCTGCTATTTGTTTATCTGTAGGTATAAATTCTAATGAAATGTCACCTTTAAGCACATGATCACGTAAAAAATGATGTCTAATATCAATGTGTTTTGTACGTGAGTGTTGAATAGGATTTTTAGATAAATTAATTGCACTAGAATTATCACACATAATAGATGATATGGGACAATTTATGCCATAATCAGTTAAAGTTTGTTTCATCCATAATATTTGTGCACATGCAAGACTTGCAGCAATATATTCAGCTTCAGTTGTTGATAATGATACTGAATTTTGTTTCTTACTAAACCAAGATACAAGTGAATGTCCTAAGAAATGACATGTTCCACTTGTACTTTTTCTATCAGATTTACATCCGGCAAAATCAGCATCACTATATGATATTAAATCAAAAGAACTATGTTTAGGATAAAATAAACCATAATTTGTAGTATCTTTAATATATCTAAAAATTCTTTTTACTGCTTTAAGATGTGATTCTTTAGGATTAGACTGAAATCTTGCACATAAACATACACTAAACATAATATCAGGTTTACTAGCAGTAATGTAAAGAATTGATCCAATCATACCTCGATATAGCTTTTGATCAACATTCTTACAATTTTCATCTTTGTCAAGTGATGTAGTGGTGCTCATTGGTGTTGGTTTACTTGATGAATTTTCCAATCTGAATCGTTTGAGTAAATCTTTTGCATACTTGCTTTGATTGATGAATATTCATTCTTTCAATTGTTTAAATTTAGTTCACCCATGTGACTCATTTCAAATTTATCCTGCATAGTCTTAGCAAATTCTTGACAAAGATTGTTGTTAGTAGAATCAAAAATAATATCATCTACATATATTTGAATTAGTAAAATATCTTTATTTATTTTCTTAATAAATAATGTTGAATCAACTTTTCCAATTTCAAAACCTGAAGTTAAAATAAACTTCTTTAATCTATCATACCAAGCACGAGGTGCTTGTTTAAGACCATATAATGCTTTCTTACGTTTAAAAACATGATTTGGAAAACTTTCATGTTCAAAACCTGGAGGTTGTTCTACAAAAACTTCTTCTTTTATAAAACCATTTAGAAAAGCACTTTTAACATCCATTTGAAATAATTTAAAATTCATAAAACATGCAAATGCAAGTAAAATTCTAATTGATTCTAATCGTGCAACAGGTGCATAAGTTTTATCATAATCAATTCCTTCTTCTTGATTATAACCTTGAGCAACTAATCTAGCTTTGTTTCTAACAACTTGACCAAATTTATCTACTTTGTTTCTAAAAATCCATTTTGTTCCAATAATGGATTTATTTTGAGGTCTAGGTATAGGACCCCAAATATTATTTCTAGTAAATTGATTAAGTTCATCTTGCATAGCAATTATCCATGAATCATCAAGAAGAGCTTCTTTTATATTTTTAGGTTCAATAGTTGAAATAAAAGCATTATGAGCAATCAAATTAAAATGAGATCTAGTAGTTACTTTGTCAGAAATATTTCCTATAACTAAATCATGTGGATGATTTTTAACTTCTACAAAATCTTTAGGTAAATCATTTTGTAGATTATCATCTTTTGTTATATCTATCATAGGAGTATCATGTATAGTATCAAATATATCATCATCATTATTTAATATAATAGGTGTTTTTGAAAAAAATTTATCAAAAGAAACATGTAAAGATTCTTCAATAACTAGTGTTCTTTTGTTATATATTCTATATGCTTTACTATGATTAGAATATCCAACAAAAATTCCTTCATCGGATTTAGAATCAAATTTATCTAAATTATCCTTTGTGTTTAAGATAAAATATTTACAACCAAAAACTTTAAAGTAAGATACTTTAGGAATTTTGTTATAAAATAATTCATAAGAGGTTTTCTTTAAAATAGGTCTTAATAAAACTCTATTTAATACATAACAAGCTGTTGATACAGCTTCTGCCCAAAAATATTTAGGTAAATTACTATCACACAACATGGTTCTAGCACATTCTTGTAAAGTTCTATTTTTTCTTTCTACAACTCCATTTTGTGGAGCAGCACGAGGAAAAGAAAAAGTATGTGATATACCATGTTTGTCATAATAATTTGCAAATAATTCATTTTCAAATTCACCTCCATGATCACTACGTATAGAGATAATAGAAGTAGATTTTTGATTTTGAATTCTTTTGCAAAATATAGAAAACTCATTAAAAGCATCATTTTTATGTTTAAGAAAAATGTAAAATATATAAAACTCATTAAAAGCATCATTTTTATGTTTAAGAAAAATTACCCATGTGAATCTAGAATAATCATCAACAAGAACAAATGCATATCTACTTCCATTTAAAGATGCTACTCTAGATGGACCAAAAAGATCTATATGAATTAATTCTAATGGTCTATTTGTAGATATTACATTTTTTAGATTAAAAGAAGATTTATGCATTTTTCCTTGTTGACATGCATCACAAAAATTATTTTTAAAAGACATCTTAGGTAAACCATTTACTGAATCATTTTTAGAAATCTTAGACATATGTTTAAAGTTAACA
Source organism: Asparagus officinalis (assembly GCF_001876935.1). NCBI lineage: Eukaryota > Viridiplantae > Streptophyta > Magnoliopsida > Asparagales > Asparagaceae > Asparagus > Asparagus officinalis. The sequence continues at coordinate 98,337,864 of NC_033796.1, forward strand.
TGTCCAAAACGTTTATGCCATAAAATAGAATCATTAGATGATGCAATAAGACAATGTTCATTTGAAATATTATTCATAGATAACACATATATGTTATTCTTTCTATGACCTTTAAAAATAATAGTTATTAAATCAATATCATAAATTAAGCATGATTCTTTTTCAAAAACAATTTTATAACCTTTATCACAAAGTTGACTAATACTTAGTAAATTATGTTTAAGACCATTAACTAATAAAACATTATCAATGATAGGTTTGTTTGGATTACCTACGGAACCAATACCGATGACTTTTCGATAGGTTTGTTTGGATTACTGACGGATCCAATACCAATGACTTTTCCTTTGTTGTTATCTCCAAAAGTAACGGTACCACCATCCTTGTTTTGAAATGATGACAATAATTGTATGTTTCCAGTCATATGTTTGGAGCAACCACTATCCAAAATCCACCTATCTTTCTTAGGTACCTGAAATAATAAACATTTATTTGGAGCAACCACTATCCAAAATCCACCTATCTTTCTTGGGTACCTGAAATAATAAACATTTACATTTTGGTACCCATACTATGTTGGGTCCTTTAAATTAGCCTTTAGGAAACCAAACCCATGAAGAGTTTGATTTGCCTAAATAGTTAGGTGATAAATAAATATTTTTAATAAAATCAGAAATATAAAAATTCTTATGTAAAGAAGATAATTCTTTTGGAACCCAAATAGAAAAGAATTTTGATTTCTTTTTACACAAATTTTCAGTTCTATAATCATACAAATCACAAGAAGGTTTTACAAATATTGTATTCTTTGATTTGTTTTTATTAATTTGAAAACCTAATCCTTTTGTCTTTTGTGATTCTCTTTGAAAAGAAAGAATATTATTAAGATTTTCTTTTCCTTTATTAAATTTGCTTACATTTAAACATATATCTTCATATCTTGATTTAAAAGAAGAAATATCTTTATCTAAACTATTAATTCGAATATTTAACTTATTACATTCTGATTTTAAATAATTATTTTCATTAAATAAACATTCATTTTCTTTAAGTAAAGAAAAATTTTCTTCTTTCAATTCAATTATTTGAGAATTAGAAAAAGTAGATGAATTTACATCAGAAATTTCTTCAAGTAATCTTTTATTTTTACCTTTAAGAAAATTATGTGATGTTTTTAATCTCACAATAGTTTCATATAATTCATTGAAAGCATCTAAAAGTTCTTCATTGTCACTTACTTCATCTTGTGCCATAAAACACATGTGAGCACTTTCCTTTTCTTCATTTTCTTCATCTGAAGATGACTCATCACTATCATCCCAAGTGACTGCCATTGCTTTCTTTTTCTTGTTATTTTGAATATTGTTGAAGTTGTTGAAATAACTTGATTTTTGCTTATTCTTCAATATTGGATAATCTTTCTTCATATGCCCTGGTTTATTACACTTAAAACAAAGAGGGTTATTTGAAATTGAACTCTTAGATTTAAAATTACCTAATTTTATAAATTTTCAAAATTTTCGTGCAAACATGCCCATTTCTTCATCATCATCATCTGAATCTTCTTTATCGGAAGTAGTGTTGATTGCAAGAACTTTCTTGTTCTTTGATTCTTCATCATTCTTTCTATCTTCAATTTGTACTTCATATGCCATAAGATTACCAATAAGATTTTCAACCGTAAGAGTTAACACATCATTGGCTTCTTCAATTGCGGTGACTTTCTTTTCCCATCGTGGAGGAAGTGAACGAAGTATCTTTCTTACCATTTCCACTTGAGTATATATTTTTCCAAGACCAATGAGAGAATTTGTGATGTCGGTGAATCTTGTGAACATTTCTCCAATAGTCTCATTTTCCTTCATCTTGAATAATTAAAATCTATGCACGAGAACAGAAATTTTAGATTCTTTAACTTTATTTGTACCTTCATGAGTTACCTCGAGTGTGTGCCAAATATCATATGCGGATGTGGCCGTTGACATCCTATTGAACTCATTCTTGTCAAGTGCACAAAATAAGGCATTCATTGCTTTAGAATCCAAATTTGCATTGTTCCTTTGAGATGTAGTCCATTCCGCGAAAGGAGTGGTTGGCTTCTCATATTTTGTTTCCACGACATTCCAAAGTTCGTAGCCAATTAATTGAAGGTAAATCTTCATTCGGCACTTCCAATAGTTGTAGTTCAAACCATCAAACATTGGAGGACGATTTGTAGAGTGACCTTCCTTGAATTGTGATGTATTTGATGATGCGATCTTTCACCTTGCTCTGATACCAAATGTAGGATCTGAAATAGATACACTTGAACACTAGAATGGGGGGTGAATAGTGTTCTTTTAAAATTAATGCAAAGTATATTATAAATTGCAAAGAAAAATGACAATCTCAGAAATTCATAATCACAAACACAAGGATTTTATACTGGTTCCACCAATCCGGTGTTCATCCAGTCCCCAAGCAAATCCCGCTTGAGAGTTTCCACTATGATTTTGAATAAACTTACAAAATCAAACGCAAACCTGACCAATTTGCAAGTCCCTACAAATTGCAACACCAATTGACAAACACCTTGCCAATTTGAACACCATCTCTAAACCAAGAGATCAACCCTCTCAAACCCGAGAGAAATCCTTGTTGAAAAAAGAACACAATTGATCCTATAAGCCTTGAATGTGTAGTGAAGTGCAGCAGTGGCTTAGGATTCTTTTAACCTCTGTAAATTGCCTAAATGATAGGTATTTGATGAATGTCTAGAGGCAATTTCAGAAACTTCTCTTTTTCACAAAATTTGAATGTATTTCACTTGAAAAATTGCACAAAGATCAAAGCTTATGGGTATGTAAGTCTCTACAATTTTTCTGAACAAATAACCTATTTATAGCCCTTGAAAAGACAATTTTTTAAACTTTAAAAACGTTTACAGTAGTCGACTATAATTGACATTAGTCGACTATACTGTAAAATAACAGAAACTTATGTTTCTGTCAAACACCTGAGTAGTCGACTATAATCACTATTAGTCGACTATACTGTAAATTGACAGAAACGTGTATTTAAGTTTTATACATGAGTAGTCGACTACTATTCTAATTAGTCAACTACTAAGTGTAAAAATTCTGCTATATGGAGTTTTTTTTTTATAATCAAGTTTTAACTATAATTCTAATGGTTAACATAGGGGATTTCTATAGTTAACCAACACACTAAGCCTGTGTTAGTGTGTTCTAAAATTGTGTGTGTGCGTGTGTGTGATCAAGGCTTGTACAATTATTCTAAGTAAAGAAAATGTAAAATACATTATCTCTTTTGTTCTTCATTTTCTTCACTTCAAAATGTCTTGAAATCAACTTGCACTTGTACATATTCTGATATTGAAATCTGCATATAAAAGTTAGTGCACACACTGTATAAATTGTTATCATCAAAACACTATCATGGAGATATGATATTCAACAACTTGTACTATGAATGACTGCTTGATGGGCTTGGAGTACTTATGCTCCTTCCCTTCATGTCGTGGGAAACAGGGAGGCCCATCCCTGTACGTGACATTGCGCCTGCCTAGTACTCAAGCGAGTCTAGCAAGTTCGTCGATTGCCTGGCGGGTTGCTTGATCTTTCAGGCAAATCTTAACCGCTTGAGCAAACTTGACTCGTGCAGGCGAGTCAAGTATACAGGCGGATTTGGCGACTGTGAAGATTTGACTGGGCACTAGTACTGTGAGCGGCTACTTGACGGGCTTGGAGTACTTATGCTCCTTCCCTTCACATCGCGAGAAATGGGAAGGCCCATCCTTGTACGTGAAGCTACATCTATCTAGTACCCTGGCACGTTTGGCGAGCTTGTTGATCGCCTGGCTTGTCGCTTGAGCGCATGGGTGAATTCAGCTCTTGACTTTGCAGGCGAGTCAGATGTTCAGGCGAGGTTCTGAGCATCTGGCGGCTCTCCTGGGTGCGCATGGGACTTTGGTGATCGCATGGTCTCAGCTCATGCTGGAGAGTCAAATGCGCAGGTGAGCGGCTTCTGTTCTTGCGAGTTTCAACTCTTAAGTTGACTTGACTCGTGAGGGCGAATTGATCATACGGGCGGATTTCAGGCCTTTCTGTAGTTAAGGCGATTTTTACCGCTTACAAGACCCCCTTCAAAGTTTTCAGACATAAACCGTCCCGAGTGGGGTTTGGAATACTTTGAATGAAGAGATTCATTGTTTGTCTCTGTAAGTTAAGGTGAATTTAATTCCTCTGGTCCTCGTGGGACAAGTTCCCATTCTTGTCAGCTAAGCCGATGCCTTGCCTTTTTATGCTCGCCTTGAGATGCGGGCTTAGCGACACTTTTGACTACGGCCGTCAATTCAATGAGAGATCATTTTGCAAATTACTCGATCTTGGCTATCTCACGCGGAATTTTAAACATCCTACTTTATTCATGACCGTTCGATCTGAACCGCCTATTCAAAACTGACCGTTTTGTGTAGTCGGCGAATCTCGGCGGTTGAGATCTCTCATATATAGTGATCATCCTTCTCGCAGGAAGATCACTATACTCGTGAGTTCTTTCGCTCTAACCTTCTCGAAGAAAACCCTGGCTTACCAAATTCAAGATGGCTCCGAGGACGCACGCGTCGAAGGGGAAGGAGAAGGTCGTTCAACCTGAACCAATCATCCTCCATGATGATGAGGAGGGAGAACACGCTCTTGTTCCTGCTCAGTCATCTGAGCCTCTTCCTACTGACGAGGAGGTCATCCCTGTGATTCCTCCAATTGCTATGGTCCCTGTCGGTCAAGAATCCATTTCTCCGAGCCCTAGGTCCGTGTAGGGCATCCTTCGGCAATTAGAGAGTGCCATGCAGCAAGCGGTCTCTATCATTAGCCTAGGATGGGGGACCTACATAGATTTAAAACCTTTCTTCATGAACTGTGTAGCAGACCTCCGACGTTTGCGTGAGGCTCGAAAGGATGCACGTTGTCTGGTCAAGCTTCTTCGCTTTGAGCTGTGCCTGACATGCCTAGAGACTTGTCGCCCGACTCGGGATGACGTGGAGCGGTTCATGCTCACCCAGTGCTAGAGGGGCGCATGAACGGGAGGTCCGAGAGAAGGACCTGTCGGACTAAGGCGGTCTCGTCTCGTGTTTGCTTCACCGATAGCATCTACTAAAGGAGGAAATCGACACCTCAGCCTCCACCATTGCTCGAATGAAGGCTCAGCTTCTAGAGAAAGAGGCGACTCTGAGGGACTTACGGCTCCAAAGTGCAGGCATTCGTGATGCTATTGAAAAGAAGATGCAGACTCTACAGGCACTCTATCAAGAGAGCTTCGCTGCTGCTGCTGCTCGTGAGGCCCAGATCCGGAAGGAGGCAGAAGATTGGGTTCGAGCGGATCGGGTGGATAAAGTAGCCAAGATCAAAGCTGAACTTGCTTCTCTGACTGAGATGGACCAGGACTGATGGGGAGATTAGTTCTTAGGATCTCTTCGTGTTTCTTTGTATCGTTTTGTTATAATTCTGTTTGAAAGAATTGTCACCCTCTTGTTTGGACAACTTGTCACAACTTTGATTTCCTTTCATATCGACTGAATGAATTATTACGCTTTTGGGTATTTTGATGTCATGCGCATGTGCTCTTTTTTTCTTGTTCCTCTTAGGGTTTTTAGCAAACCCCCAGCTATCAACGGGTTTGACTTGCCTTTACCGATTACCGTTTGAATCGGGCTAGCCATACTATTC
>NC_033796.1:98346953-98358030 GCF_001876935.1 Asparagus officinalis
GGGAGGTCCGAGAGAAGGACCTGTCGGACTAAGGCGGTCTCGTCTCGTGTTTGCTTCACCGATAGCATCTACTAAAGGAGGAAATCGACACCTCAGCCTCCACCATTGCTCGAATGAAGGCTGAGGTCCGAGAGAAGGACCTGTCGGACTAAGGCGGTCTCGTCTCGTGTTTGCTTCACCGATAGCATCTACTAAAGGAGGAAATCGACACCTCAGCCTCCACCATTGCTCGAATGAAGGCTCAGCTTCTAGAGAAAGAGGCGACTCTGAGGGACTTACGGCTCCAAAGTGCAGGCATTCGTGATGCTATTGAAAAGAAGATGCAGACTCTACAGGCACTCTATCAAGAGAGCTTCGCTGCTGCTGCTGCTCGTGAGGCCCAGATCCGGAAGGAGGCAGAAGATTGGGTTCGAGCGGATCGGGTGGATAAAGTAGCCAAGATCAAAGCTGAACTTGCTTCTCTGACTGAGATGGACCAGGACTGATGGGGAGATTAGTTCTTAGGATCTCTTCGTGTTTCTTTGTATCGTTTTGTTATAATTCTGTTTGAAAGAATTGTCACCCTCTTGTTTGGACAACTTGTCACAACTTTGATTTCCTTTCATATCGACTGAATGAATTATTACGCTTTTGGGTATTTTGATGTCATGCGCATGTGCTCTTTTTTTCTTGTTCCTCTTAGGGTTTTTAGCAAACCCCCAGCTATCAACGGGTTTGACTTGCCTTTACCGATTACCGTTTGAATCGGGCTAGCCATACTATTCCCCACAGTATGATGAGTTGTTGAGAGGTTTCTCTTAGGCTTAACGCGAAGATTTCTCTTTTAACCTTAACCGTTAGAGGCGTGGGTACGAGTTAATTACGACCATCAGATCGTGGTTAGGTTAGGTCGTATCGTAACGACCTAACTAAAAACGACCGTTACTTGCGGGTGTGCCCGAAGGAAGTATCGATAGCCAGTGTCGCCTAGTGGGTCGGGCTATGTGGGCGAGCTAGTCTCATTCAGGCGATCCAATCGGGTGAGCGGAGTATTGCACGTGAGATTCATTCTGACAGGCGAGACGAGTTTGATGTTCGCAAGTGAGTTTCGCTCTTGCATGCGAAATTTGATATGACGGGTGGGCGAGCCATGTGTTTCGTAGGCGGAACTTTGTGCCTCCTAGCTAAGGCCATGTGGGCTTGTCAGGTTACATTAAATAAGACTTGACAAGGCGATGTCGCTTTCACACGCTTCGCTCGATGACAAATCATGGTCGTCGCTTCGAATCCGGCCGTTAGGCTTTTGCGCGCTCTGCCATAGTTTTGGTCTTGGATTTGATCCATCCGACCCGTTTCCTATTTTGACGATTCATCTGTAACCGTCAAACTTGAACTATCGTGGGCGCTCTAAACCGTTGGTTTTGATCGTGGCCACGTCTCCCAACCGTGAGCACTCCGCCTTTAAATAGGCTTAGTCCCCCTCCTCGGAGGAATTACTACGCTCTAAGATTTTTTTTGTTTTTTTTTTTGTTCAAATCTTCCAGAGAGAAAAACTCCAAATCTCATCTTCGGCTTTCTGATATAGCGCCAAAAACTAAGAGGCGTGCTTCAAAGGGAAAGGGCCTAGGCCGCTCTTCTGGTGGCGTCATCGTCGGTGCTACTGCTGGCGCTCCCGAGACTTACTTGGGTGAGTCTAATGGATTGTCTGATGACTTTGCATTAACGGATGACGTCGGGTCGAGAAGATGAGCATTGTTCACTTGTCTTCTTCAGCAGACTTTTACCGTTCTTGGCAATTTTCCTGATTTAGGGGAAACTCGGCCTTTTTCAGGCGAGTTCAGTTTTCACCGGGTGGAAACGAATTTTGCTTTTTTTTAGGCAAATTCAGCTTTCATCGATTGAAGGTGAATTCTGCTTTCGTCAGGCGAATTCGGATTTTATCGGGTGAAGATGAATTCTACTTTTATCAGGCGAATTCGGCTTTCATTGGGTAAAGGTGAATTCTGCTTTTGTCAGGCGAAATTAGTTTCATCAGGCGAGGTTCACTTATAGAGAGTCGCCTGTTTGGGGGACTTCATAAACTTTCTGATTCCGAAGGTGAATCCCGTTTTAATTCTTCGGCTTTGTCTTGCAGGCACGTTTTCTGATGAGGCCCTTCTGAAGGGTGTGGCCGTCGGGCTTGCTAGTGGTACGGGCTACACTAGGCCCCCTCGATTCCCACTTCTTGACCCTGTGCCTGTGTTCGCGACCGACAAGCCAGATGAGTTGGTCAAGAGAGTGACCAACGGGCATCACTTGACATTGCGTGAGTTAATTACTGACGTGGCATTGACCGATTGGGCTAGGATAGAGATCAAGAAGCCTCAGTTCCTGTTTGGTGACGCCGTGACTGAACCTTCGGCCTTATTGCTCGGGGAGAGCAGATGGCTCCGTGTCATGGATGGAGTCCACTATTACCTACCCAACATGCTGAGAGGATTCTCAATCATTGAGTTACGGTCGCTCGCGGTTCCCAAAACGATGAACTGGGAGCTAACTCCGACTCAAGACGGGGTGACTTGCGGAGTTTTCACGGGCTCTACGGTCGGGTATGGGGTCTATGGTTCTTGCAAGCGTATGATCGATTTGCATCCTGGCCTGCTGCATAATGAGTTGCCCATCAGGGAGACGACCGCAGTAGCGGAAACCTTTCGTCATTGTTTCTTCCGGGTTGGGGGGCAATTTCCCCCTAAGAACTTGTGGGCTCTAAGGTGGATCCACTCTGCACCTGGTAGCAGCACTTGGTGGTCTAAGATTACCGAGTACGTCTTGGCTGAGATCTCCGACCTTGCGGGTTCAGAGCTGTACGTGGCTATCCGGACCACTCAACATGGTCTGAAGATTAACGCCCCCCCAGTTTCACATTATCCTAGAGCTTTGCTGCCTGGAGAGTGGTACGTTCTTCACCCCTAACGGTGAGCTAGGCATAACCCACCATGAGATGTACGATGTGTCAGGGTTGCCTTTGGGAAACTTCCCCCACGAGGAGCACGTACCTGGTCAAGATAAAATCGATTATCTTTTGGCCCGATCTCCCCTGGGGGTAGAGACCTTATGGGAGCTGCTTGGGCACTACCACATATGCCTCAGCACCCTAGGGGCGATGGACCACAAGGGCAAGAAGAAGAGAGCTCTGGGAATCAGTCATAAGAACTGGGCTGACTACCTGTTTCCGGAGAACGATATCAAGGGAAGGCCTATCCTACCATTGGGCGAGTGTGATCAAGCCAAAGTGGAAAGGCGGATGGCTGAGGGGGAAGCCGCCGAAATTCTCAAGCATGATGAGGGTGGTTTTAAATTCGGGACTACTTTCCAATCGTTCCATCACCAGGCTAAATCTCCTATATCTGGAAAAGCTTTGTTTGTCGGATACCTCATGTTATGGTTGAAGAGGTGCGTAGTTCCCACCCATTCTTTCGAGATGCTTCCGGTGGAGGTGGTTTACCCTGCGGTACACTTGGCCTATGGGAGGCCATATGCATTGGCGTCGGCAACGGTGGCTTGCATCCAAAGGGGGCTCCGCACAATGACAACCCAATCTTGTCGCATATCATATGTTGATGAGGCAGATGGCGAAGTTGCTAGGACTCCTAATCTCAGAGTGGGGCTGCAGTACACTTACTTGATGGTGTGGTTTGTATACCACTGTGAGTGTTTGATGAGCGCTCCGGCGGCTCTCCAGGAGGAACAGTTCGTCCCTTTTATCCAACGCTTGGAAAGATGTACTTGGAAATGTAAAGTGTCACGCCCTGTTTCCCAAAATACTCGGGAATCAAAATGTGAACAAGCCCGCGACATATTAGATTGAGAAGAAATATACACTATTATTTTTTTCTTTTTCTTTTTTTCTCAATCCAATACGCTAAGCGTCTGGATATAAATACAATGCGAAGTCACAGGTCCTCGATCACAATCAGCAAGAACATAATGAACAACGAAATAAAATAATACATATCACAAATAAATATCATCCAAGACATAATAATACGGGTCAAACATGCCCTTATACAAATCCGAACAAATGAACTGAAAAAATATGAAATACATTGATCAGGCAGGAATGAAAAGAACTACAAAAGTAAACTGGAACCATTAACTAATAAACAAAAAGAATAGGCTTCGACTCTTCTTCTACTCCGTCTGCAAGGCACTCCTGCTGAGAATCCTCTGGCTCCTGTTGAACATGTTCTTCCTCTAAATCTAATATACACCAGAGAAAACAGGTGTACGTCAGCGTGTATGGCACACGGCAAGACCCCACAAAGAAAATAGAACGAACAAAAATCCAATGTGAAAAACGATAGATAACAGAAACAACAAAAGAACGTACAACTGAAATCCACAAATCAACATGAAAACGCTACTAAATCATGATAACATAAAACATCCAAAATCGATCAGGTAACTAGATCATGTAGCTCACGATCAGTCTAATCATCCAAGTGACAAGGTCATATAACTAGATAGAATTAATACTTAAAAATCTACAACATGAGATGTAGTACGTTGAGCGAAATAATCCAAACAAGGAAACCCTCATGTATATATCATATGTCTCAAACTATAGATAATTAAATATTAACCCCGATCTATGTATGAAAATAAACACAACTGGCCTATATCTCACAAGAATCATACTTAGCCAAGAATCGAGGTCACGTAACTAGCCATCCTTTTTCAACTTACTGGTCCACATCTCACATAGAGTCAACACTCATATCATCGTATAACTGACTGTTCACAAATCCTCTACGTGTACCTAATATGCCGCTACACTGGATCGGTTAGAGAGCTACACGCAATCCGTTTTCAGCCTGGTTCGAACTCAAGCAAAACCCGGGTGAATATCAAATTCACGGACCAAAGTGACTACACTGGCTTCACTTTGACCGAACAAACTAACCTCAAGCTACACTGGATCATGGGGCGAGCCTGGAAGATACATCAACAGCTATATCCGATCACATGAACATGGGCTTCCACATCGTAACTCTTCTCGTTTATTTCTAAATCAATCATAATCCTCATTGAAACTCGGGTTCATCACCTAAACTCGGTCAACACACTCACATATGTCACTAGGTTTGTTCATGACGCACGAGGCTGCTAAGTCATGAACTACAAACATTCTCAATTACAACAATGAGATAATAAATAAAACTAATTCCATACAGCAACATCGTGGCATAACAAATAATCAAAATTAATAAGTATAAATCATAAAGAGTGTCTGCAAAATTCAGAAGAATAATGTTTTTCCAAATTAATTTATTTTAAATTATTTCTCTTATCCATTAATCTAAAAATAATTCATTTTCTAAAATAAATTCCTTTAAATTATTATAATTATCTAAAAATGATTCTTTTGCCGAACTAAATTCTTTTAACTTGTTATAATTTTCCTACAATGATTCTATTGCCAAATAAATTCTTTTAAAAATATTTCTTAATAATTCAAATAATCTTTTCACAAAACAATTTCCTTTGAAATTCTTCATTATCATTCAACGACGAAGCCACACATGATATCACAATATTCACATTACAACTAATTAACAGGATATCTAAAAAAATTGTAAAGACAAGTCAATAAGTAACGAGATCTTGCTTGTGAGGCCAAGGGACTTGCGGACGAGGCGGCGACGCTATTTCTTGCTGTTCGTTGTTCGACGACGCGCGTAGCAGATCGACGGCTGACTTGTGGAGCTGGACGACAATATTAGTGACGGGTTCGACGGCGCGGGGATCTCGGCGGGGCATTAGCTTGGGCGTCGGGCTGAAGAGGCAATGGGGGTGGGCTGTCAAAGTTCAAGCTCGGTGTGGGCAATGGCATGGTGCTGCGGGCAAGGAGGGAGTCAGCAGCAAAGAGGGGAGGAGGAGATGGGTTGTTGGGTTAGAGATGGGGCGGTGGTTCTCGGCCTGGGGGTGGCTGTGGTGGTCGAAGGTGGTGAGGGGAGGCGGACAGCGGCCGTGCAGGGTGCGACTGCAAGAGGTTGGCGGTGGAAGGAAGATCTCGCAGGGGGTTTGGTGGAAGCGGGTTTGGGGCTGTCGAACGCGGCTGGCGGGTGGTTTAGCATCGGACTGCGTGTGTTGAATGAAGCTTTTCTGCTGGTTGAGCGAGGTTGCGGAGGAGGGCTTGCGTGCTCGGTTTCGGGTGGAGGAGGAAGAGGTCATAGAGTGGCGGCGCGGCTTTAGTGTCTTGTGGAAGAAAACGGTAAGAAAACGAAGGATGAGAGAAAAATTATAATATATATATATATATATATTACTATAGTATATATTATATATTATATATTATATATATTATATATATTATATATAATATATATATAATATTAGTATATATATAATATATAATATATATAATATTATATATATTTATTAAAACATAATATAATATTATATATATATATAATTATTTTTAAGGGTTAGGGTTTAAACGAGAAATAATTAAAATAAAATAATTACGGGTACTTAAAATAAATCTAATTACAGAAAAGTTATCTACAAATAAAAACGTACATGTTGTGCTAATACAACAGTTGATACGAAATAGTCGAAATATACCCATATTGTACAATTAAACAAGAATAATTAATAAATAAAATATATTTACTTATATTTAAAATCAAACAATTATGGGATAATTATATACACAATAAAACGTACAAGTTATACTAATACGACAGATAATATGTAACAGTAGAAATAATACATCAAATTATACAAATAATACGTAATTAATAATACAACGTATTATACGAAAATATACATAATAATAAAAATAATACAACGTATTATTTAAAATGACATGTAACAGCATCAATAACGCAATAGATAAATTCCATAAATTTTCACCGCATAAAATTAATTTATAAATATTAATATCATTTAATTCCATAAATTTTCACCGCATAAAATTAATTTATAAATATTAATATCATTTAAATAAATATAAAACTTTGACTTTAAATCATAGAAAATTGTAGAAATTTAAGAAAAATACAAATACTCTTTTTAAAATCATAATTAAATATTTTAAAATATTAAAAAAATTATTTTAACTAGTATCAAAATTCATAGTCCTTACATAAAGACATTCCCGACATAAGGAAGACGTTGTCTTGCTTTGGCCATTACAATTTCCAACGGTTCTTTCCTTACTTTGCCGGCGAAGGGTATAGTTAGTCGCTTCGGGACGTGTCAACGACGGACCACAAAATTGTTATTTCTTGTGACACTTTCCGATGGCTGGTGAATATCCGACCGGGGTATCATTTCCTGCGAACGGGCTCTGCATGCTATCTTGAGCCTTACATTCCCTGTCGGTTTGCTTGTCAGTTCGGGTATGATCAACTGTACGTAGGAAATATTAACCCTCATCTAAATTATGAAGGAGGGTTAGTGGATGGTGCACGGGGGGTGGTTCTGGACTCACGCCGGCTGCACTAACTCGCATTTCGAATTGCCCGCTAAGGATCGTGACCTCTACCATACGCTCCTTTATTACCGGTGGTATCGAGGTGCCAGTGCTAACCCTGAGGGCTTTCGGTTCCAGAGTTCTTATTTTACAGAACATGGGCGCCATTCGAGGGTGGCTCTCCTCGTCTTTTCGAGATGAAGGGCGGCAGACTGTCGGGAGTGGTTTGAAGAGGTCCCTACCGAAGATGCCGAGGGCCTTATGCCGGTTAGGGGATTTTGGGGCCTTAAGGCTCATGCTCCGCCCTCTTACCCTCAGTTAGACTTTGCTGGTGAGCAGAGCGTATTTGATGAGCTAGCCCGAGCAAGTGAACGCCTAGAACAAGTCCGGGAAACTATAGCTGGGCGGATGGGGATACCGACCCTAGCTCCTGATAGTTTGCTTCTCTCTAAACGGCCACGAGAGGTCGCGGCCAGCAGCTCAAGGGCGGAGGTGGCCAAGAAGGTCCGTCACGAGGAGGCGGCTAAGGCCCCCATGATGGCGGAAAGTCAGGGTGGTGCAGCTCCTGTGCTAATTCTTGGGGTAACTACCCCTGTGACTCGGGTTGCTACACCTCTGAAGGTTGTCCCCTCATCTTCTGATGTGGGGCGACGGGCGGGGATTTTGAAGACTTCGACGATTGTACTAGAAGGTAACCTCTAATACCGTACCTTTGGGTGTAAGGTTGAACTTGTATTGTTTGACGTTCGAATTGACTTAATGTAGGCACGGTTGAGGAGGTGATTCCCATTCCTTCCGACGAGGAGGGAGGAACTGGGGATGAAGCGGAGCTCGACGATTCAGGTGAGAGTAGGGTCAAAGTTCATTGATCTGCTCGTACTGAGTCTGCTAATGGGGCTCTTCTCAAGAGTCACTACTAACCTTCTTCTTGTATTTGCAGCAGATCCACCCTTCGAAGCTGATGGTAAAGAGGACCCTCCCTCCCGGACTGGTCGGCTGGAGAGGAGGATGAAGGAGAGGAAGAAGATGATGTCTCGATCCATGAGGTGGTGTCGAGCGAGGAGGAGACGTCAGCTCACGAAGAAGAGTTAGACTAACAAGAGAAGGTCTCCATTTCTGAAGAAGCGTTGGTCGGGGGTGAGGCGCCAACCCAGGAGGTTCTGAGGGGAAAACATCCACTTGGCCGGTGGTTCCTTCCTCATTCCTTATTTCAACGACTGTCGAGGTTATGATCAGCTCTGTGGTCGAGACCCTAACGGTGTCGGTCGATGCTTCGGTCACAGTGGTTTCTACCACCGCTTCTGCCGTCGGGCCACTAGCACTCCGATCGCTGCTCGCGATGAAATCGCGGTTGATAGGCTACCTCTCTCCTTTGCTGTTCGCTGCGCAGAAGTAGTGGACGAGCCATTGCCAACCTCCAAGACACCCTTGTTGAAAACATCAAGCTCGCATTGGAGGAAAGTTGCCCCTTCGAGGAGTTCAAGGAGGCCCTTGAATATCACATGGGCTTTCTGATCAAGATGTTGGGTCCCTCCGCCGCCAATCCGTATTTCAAGCGTTTGGAGGAGGCAGAGTGGACTATCTGTCAAGTGCTTGTCCTTCACGCTACGAGTTCCGAGATTCTCCATTTGCATCCGGCGAGGACCAAACAGCATTGGAGGAGCACGAATGTAGACTCGAGGAGACGACGTCACTAGAGGCGAGGTTGACGGAGGAGTTGGAACATGTTACGGCTGAGGGCGAGAGAGTAAGCCAAGAGCAACATAAGGCTGACCCCCGCATCTCTCGCCTATCTTCGGATATAGTAAAGACCAAACAAACTATTACTGATGCGTAGGCCTTCTTGGCCACTCAGGAGAAGGCTCGCGAATAGTTGGTGGGGGAATTGGAGGAAATCGAGTCTCGACGGCAGCTGGTTGTCGACGCCATTGAGGAAAAACGGTGAGCCCTCAAGGAGACGAGGTTCAACATCCAAGACTTTCCCTCACGCTCTGAAGAGGATATTCTCCAAGAGGTCCTAAGGAGGCTCGAGCTTAAGCACGCTGAAGAGATTCGTGAGGTGGAGTCGTGGCTGAGAGCTTTGTAATCTAGCTTATTTGTATCATTGTATCCAGATCTTTTTCATAATGAATGGAATCGTGTTTTTGTCCTAGTCATTGTTACTCTTATTCTGTGCATGCATTTTTTTGTCCCTATCACCATCCACAACGGGCGATGTTTAGGTTAACTTTCGGTGGATTTGCACCGGGTGAATTCTGGTCATAGGCAAATTCCAGCTGCAGACGTATTTCAGCCTTAGGCGGAATCGAGCCTAGCTCAAGCCGTGATTGAGTCCCAACCAAGTCCAAGCTTCAGGCAAAACTAAGAGCGGGTAAAATCCTAACTACAACTAAACCTGAATTAGGCAAGTCAAACTGGTGCACGAGCCTAGGCCATCAGGCAGGCTCAAACCATGTGAGTTCGAATGACGAATTTGACTCGTAGGCGGGCTTCACTTTTAGTGGGCCACGTGTCTATTTGGGATTAATGTGCTCACCAATTAAGACAACGTGGGCATGTCGTTTTGCATTAAAGGTGGCGTAGTGGAGGATCTCCGTTCTTCACGCTCGCTCTGAGCCGTTGGCTAAAGATCGTGTTTGAAACCGTCATATCTCGACCGCTCGCGCGAGATTCCATATTACCCTATCCTTTGTATTTAATGCTTCTTATCGGTGTTGAGAGAAGTCATAATTTTTTTGTTTTCTTCTTCAGAGAAAACTCATGCTTCCTCCTACTGTGCTAGAGATGGTACCGAGGGTAAAAAGGACTTCTTCGAAGAAAGGAAAGGGGGCTTCCTCTCCTGAGGCCGCTACCGCCGAATGTATCTTTGTGTCAGTTCGATCTGGGACTCATGAGCAGGGCGGTACCTCTTGCTCTTAACCCTTTTTTGTTTTGCTGTTGTGTTGTGCAGTTCGGGAGGGGGTGCCGATTACCGATGAGCACACGACCGAGCCTATACTCGTTTTCGACGGTGAATCCGAAGGAGCCGTGACCTCTTCCGCTTCGCCACCCATTCCCCCACCTGGGGCTAAGCCCTGTCTCGAGGTTCCACCTATCGTAGTGCTCGCTCAGGGTCAAGAGCCTGTCTCCTCAGATTCTTTGTCCATACAGGCTCGTATTGAGGAATTTGAGAATGTTGTGAAGCATGTGATTTCCCTCGTTAGTCTTGGCATGGGGACTTATGCTGACTTCAAAACAGTCTCTCCTGGATTGTATGGTCGACCTCAGGCGGTTGGGCGAACCCCGGCTTGCTACATGTTGCATGCCGAGACTACTCTATCTGGAGTCGCGCCTGACACACCTGGAGATTCTGCTACGAGTGGGCCTGGTGGCTGTCATGGAGCACTTCTTGGTTCACGCCTAGTGTCAAGGGGTGTGGGAGCAGGAGGTTCGATCGAGGGAAATAGCCGATTTGGAGTCCCATGTAGCCTTTCTGACTGACCAATAGCGTTTACTGGAGGAACGGATAGGCGTCTTCACTTCCACTATATCCCGTCTAAGGGCTGAGCTGGAACAAGCTGAGACGACTCTGGGGGTCCTCCAATCTAAGATCTGGAATGTTGACAGGGCCGTCGTGGAGGCAACGCGAAACCTCCAGAC
>NC_033796.1:98358040-98367446 GCF_001876935.1 Asparagus officinalis
CGCTACGCTAGGAAGATTCCGCCGCAGCCTCCACCTTTAAGGACCGAACGCAGAAGGAGGCTGTGGACAAGGCCCGGGAGGACCATGCAAGAAGGATAGTCATAGTTAAAGCTCAACTTTCGTCCTTTAGTTTGCTAGACTAGGCTCTTAGGCTCGAGGTGGTGTTCAAGACTTCTTGTCTCATTTTGTTTTCAACGGACTGCTATGACTTGTTTGATTGTAAAGTTATAACTTTGTTTAAATGTATTGTCTTAGAACTGGATGAATGTTATGCTCTTTTGGTTTTCCAAATGCATTCGTGTATGTATTCTTTCCAGCTACTGCTTCCTCCTCTCTACCCTTCCCTACGCTACCCTGCTACTCTGCTCCGACACTCACCCAACTCTCATACATACAGCAACACCACCTACCTACGCAGGCACGCTCTCGAACCCCCACATCTCACGCCCGCCACAGCGATCCTCTCGCCCACCCGCACCCACCCATAACCACGCCCGGCATACTCACAGACAAACCAAAGAATCCACGTCAGGCCGACCTCTCGCATCCCAAGCAATCCAGCTCAGCGCCGACTCTGGACCTACACTCTCTGCGCGCCGCACCATCGCTCTCGTCCCAGCTATTGAGGCGACATAATGGTGGCTCGATAGGCGTGCACTTGGACCGTATGTTACATATATTTCCCTTCCTTCTAGTTAAGGAGGTCATGGTGTTCACCATTCCTTTCCAGTTTATGATGGTGCCGCGAGCCAAGGCATGCGCCTCGAAGAAAATGGAGAGTGACGACACCTGCTCAAATGCCGCAGTTGGCCGAGGTCCGGAGCCTAAACCCTCGGATTCAGCCAATTTGTAGATCCAGATAGAGGAATTAGAGAGTGTCGTGAAGCGGGTGATCTTGCTCATTGATCAAGGTCGTGGCGTCTTCGTGGACCTAAAACAAGCCCTCTCAGACCACGTTACTCGCATTTGGAGTCTGGGTGACTATAGGTTCGCCATACGCTGTTCGATGAGTCTCATCAATTTGGGATCACTTGTAAACAAATTGGAGAATCTGGGGCAGGTGGATTTGGGTGGAGCCACTCTTGGCTTCGGCCCGTCATCCCGGAGTGTGGCAATAAGAGTGCTGGAGGTGAGACATAGAGGATCAAGAGTCCATTATTGCCCTCTTGGATCTTCGTCAACGTCCGTTGCAGATCGAGATGGAGGATGCTGCTTGCTCGATTTTTTGGGGCAAGATTCTGTGTGCTGAGAGAGAATCGATCTTGACGGGCTTGCGCGTTCAGAGTGAGACCGTGTATGGCATTCTCGCAAGGGAGAGACGTACTCTTTTGTCACTACGCCAAAAGGATGTCGCCGCTAACGCTTCCTTCGAAACGAGGGTCCGTCAGAAGGTTGAGGACGAGGTTCGCACCTTACATGCGGAGAAGATAGCCATGGTCCGGGCCAAGTTTGCGTCTTTTAAACTTCTAGAATAAACTCGTAGGATAGGGGTAGATTCAAGATGTCCTGTCTCTTATTTCTTGAACACCATGTCATGACTTGCTTGATTGTAAGGTCATAACTTTGTTCAAATGTATTGTATTAAAACAGCTAATGAATGAACTTCGCGTTTCCTTGATTCCTTGATGAGTTGTGTGTATTTCCTTTCTATTCTTATTTTTTTGCATATCACTATCCCACGTTTAACTCACGTGACAGGTAAACCCGAGTGCACGTGAGTCTATATCATAGGCAAAACTCCAACACAAGCGAGTTTGTGCTTATAGGCAAAATTCAATCTTCGATGAGTCCGTGCCACAGGTGAAACCTAAATGCAAGCGAAGTCATGCCATAGGTGAACTTAAGCATGGGTGAGCTCATGCCACAGGCGAAACCCAAACGCAGGCAAATTTGTGCCGTAGGCGAACTCAAGCGCGGGCGAGTTCGTACCACAAGCGAACTCAGGCGCAGGCGAGTTCATACTGTAGGCGACATGCCGCAAGCAAACTCTAGTGCAGGCGAGTTCATGCCATAGGCGAACTCAAGTGTAGGCGAGTTCATGCCACAAGCGAACTCAAGTGTAGGCGAGTTCATGTCGTAAGTGAACTTTAGTGCAGGAGAGTTCATGCCGCAAGCAAACTCAAGTGCAGGCGAGTTCATGCCGCAAGTGAACTCAAGCGCGGGTGAGTTCATATCACAAGCAAACCCAAGCGGTGGGCGAGCCACATGTTTGCTTGCGGTCCTATGTGCAAGCCAGGTAAGGAGGTGTGCGCTTCGTATTAAGTGTGAGTCGACGAATCGCTTCGCCTTCCATGCCCAATCCGGGCCGTTGGTTTAGAATCACAGAGGTCGAAACCTTTATAGGCATTGAATTCGAAATGCCACCAGAGATCTGAGCCACTCGATTCACTTGAGCATGCGAATGTCATCCATTGAATCCCGGTTAAATATAGTGTTCGCCACTCTCTTGGTAGAGCTCTTACGCTCACAAGTGTTTGATCAAAGAGAGCTTCTGCAAACCCTTTCTCATCTGGATCAATGGATTTCGAGACCAAGCCGTGCACCTTAAAGGGGAAGGGCACGCCTCTTCCTCTGCCAGTCCGGCCCAAGGGTCCACCATTTCGAATCCCACTCCGACGCTCGCCTTCCTACAGAAGTTGGAGGATGACCTGCGCAGAACAGCTACCGTCATTAGCCAAGGCGTCGGGAGGTATCATGACGTGCTCCTCTCTGTGGCTGAAAGCCTTGAGGAGACCTATCACGTGGGCGGTCCTCAGCTCTCCCGGCGATGTGAATGAGAACTCCATTGTCTGGAGGGGCTGATGTACCGCCTGGAGGGGGTGCACGCCGACCCTAAACACGAACCGACGCCTCTCATGATGAGCGCCATGTTCGAGCGTGAGGCTTTGGCGAGGCGCATTCTGGAGAAGGAGGCTCTGCTTAGACGCTTGTGCAAGAAATATTGCATGGTGCTGGCTAAGATGGATGCTTATTTGGATGATGCTTTCTTCATGGACGATGGGGCCCTCGAGGGAGAGGCGAACCTGAAGGAGCTCGAGCATGAGAAGGTGTGGATCTGTCACGTTGCTGAAGCGGAGGCAAGGGCTCTCCAGCTCTTTCGTCAGGAAGAGGAAGATGGCGAGGCTGCTCTCGCCAAGCTTCAGTAGCAACAGGAGGCGAAGGTCTGAGCCAGACACGCGGCGGAACTTGCGGACGTCAAGGCTAGAATCACCACCTTCAGCCTTTTGAAGTTGATGTAGCACGTTTCTCTTTTTATTAAGCATTGTTGTAATTTTACTGATGCTCATTGCATCATGGCTTAAAACATTATGTCTTTAAATTTAGTCTGGAATGGCCCTTTATGCTTTTGGTTGATTTCGACTTTGCATGTGGCTTTTCCTTATTTTTCTGTGTTGATTTATGCTTGAAACTTTTAGCAAATCCTCGGTAGTCAATGAGTTCGACTTATCTCCATCAACTGTTGCTTGAGTCGGGCCAGCCATACTATTGCCCCTCAGTGTGGTGAGTCGTTAAGGAGCTTATCTGAGGCTTAATTGCCAAGATTCTGCTCCACCCTTGGCTGTTCGAAGCGTGGGGTCGGATTAACCCCGACTCTCACATGTAGTTAAGGCGGGTTTGAGATGTTAAAGTCTAACAACCCAACCCATACAGAGCGGTTGCTTGTACATGCAACCAAATCCGTGTTCCGATAACATCTCAGCTTTTAGCGGGTCGTTGCTTAGGGACCAATCGAAGCATGCCGTCTGGCGTGTCGTCTTTAAGGAACACCATCGCTAGCGGGGACAATGCTGTCCGGGTAATCGAATCGTTCAGGGACGTGGGAGTGTGATGATTGACCGTTGTAGTAGCCATCGCATGGTAAGCTGCTACCCATTAATCGTTCTAAGGAGATATTAGAACATTCGGGGTAAGTCAGGTAGTTCAGGGACGTAGGAGTGTGACGACCGACTGGAGTAGCAAAGCGTCATGTGGTAGGTTACTACTTGGGCGATGTCATCCATGGGAATGACTGGGCCGATTATCAGAGATGATCATTAACATGATAGGATCTTGTTGCGATCGGAGCAACTATGAGGACGACCATCCCATTGGAGGGGATTGGTAAGTTGATTTTGTCAGAGGTGAGGGTTAACATAACATTGTGAGTTTGCCCCCATCATCCTATTGACGAGGATCGATGAGGGAAATTTACAAGAGACTACTAGAGGTGGTGATTAACTTGCTAGTTGACTTTGGCTCTAACTATAGAAAGGTTTGACCAAGTGTGGGGGCTTGGTTGTCCCTAAGAATACTATATATATTATTCTCTAGGGATTTCCCGTAAGCAGTGGCTCATACTCATGTATATCGAAGTATTTAAGGTAGGACCGGTTTAGCCTTGCGTACCGGTTTGAGAGAAAGAAGCAGTTTAGACTCATGCACTAGTGGGAGTGTTTGGGGCAGTTTATACTCATGCACTAGTGAGAGTGTTTAGGGCAGTTTAGACTCATACACCAGTGGGAGTGTTTGAAGGACTAAGGGTAGTCATTCTTCAAGAATTTACCATTAATAGGCATCATGATCTTGTCGCTATTTGGTTTGACGAGGCGATAAGCTTCGTTCAAATAGACTGTCTCTATTACGAATGGTCCTTCCCATTTAGGTTGGAATTTACCTTTCTTCATGGAGGTGAGAATCATCGGTCTTCGAACAGCAAGGACCAACTCTCCTTCCTTGAAGGACCGGCGCTTGACTTTCTGGCCAAAAGCCCTGGCCATGCAGGCTTGGTAGAACTCGATGTGCTGTTGGGTTTCGAGTCGTCTCTCCTCCAGCGCTTCGAGTTCTGCCAAGCGACGTTGATGATTATACTCTGTTGTCATCCCTGCTGCTAGGGTGACGCGGAGGGATAAAATTTGAATTTCCAATGGTAACACGGCCTCATAGCCATATACCAATGAGTAAGGCGTGGTGTCGGTCGGTGTGCGAACCGTCGTGCGATACGCCCATAAGCTCTCGCCAAGCTTCTTGTTCTAGTCGTGTTTGCTATTGGATGGCAACTTGGTCAGGATCTTGACAATTGTTTTGTTGAAGGCTTCTGCTAGACCATTCGCCGAAGGGTTATAAGCCGTAGAGGAAAGGTTCTGGATTATGAACTTGTTGCAGAACTGGGTGAATGCATGACTAACAAATTTCATGTCGTTGTCATGAATGATACGTCGAGGTACACCGTATCGGTATATGACGTGATGTTTGATGAATTTGATCACATCACTGGTTTTGACTTCTCTTAAGGGGACGGCTTCGGTCCATTTGGAGAAGTAGTCGGTGATTGCGAGGATGAAACGGTGACCCCTCGCTGATGGTGGGGATATTGGTCCGACGATATCCATCCCCCATGCTTCGAACGGCCATGACGTCGTTGTCGGGTGTAAGTTCTCGAATGGTCAGTGTATGTAATTAGCGTGGATTTGGCATGTGTGGCATCATCTGGCGTAAGCGACTGTGTTGCTAACCATCCCGGGCCAAAAGTAGCCTATCCTCCGCAGACTATCCCAGAGCTTAGGTCCTGGCTGGTGGGCCCCGCAAGTACCATCATGGGCTTCGTAAAAAGTTTCTTGTGCTTCTGTCTTTGAGAGACATCGGAGCAGCATGCCATCATACGATCTATAATATAATGCTTTTGTGGCCGAGTCATAATAGAATCTTGAAGTACGTCGTCGGACAGACTCTCGTTCCTTAGCGTCTTCAGGCAGTATACCGTGCAGGACGTAGTCGATGATCGGGATGCACCAGTCTTTCGGGTCGAGTTGGCCCACGACTTGATGAATGGTGTTTACTTCCAAGACAACCTCCGGTAGAAAGAGATGTTGGTTTGCGATCATGACACGCTGATTCGTCTCCCGGGGCAGAGCCAGGTTGGCTGCTAAGGACGCTAAAGCATCCGCATGTGTATTCTTAGAGCGAAGCATGTGTTCCAGGTGAAAGCTTTCGAATGACTCGGCTAGTTTGGTAGCTGCTCTATGGAGCGGGATTAGGTCATCATTCCTGACCTCGTATTCTCCCATCATCTGCTTAATGATGAGCTGAGAGTCGACATAGGCTTCGAGATGTTTTATCTCTAACTCCTTAGCCAGGTCTAAACCAATGAGCAATACGTTGTACGCAGCCACGTTGTTGGTGCACGGCTCAGTCAAAGAAAAGTCTCGAGGCAGCACGTGGTTATGTGGGGAAGCGAAAACTACCCCCACTCCTGCAATGACAGATCCACTCGTGCCGACGCGTGATGCCCCGTCGAAGAACATTTGCCAAACCTCTGCTGGTGAGGTAACATTGACTTCGGGGGGTTCATCAGGCAAGTCTTCGAACAGGTCGGTCTTTGCCCTCAACGGGTGACTGGCTATGAGATCGCAAATAGCATGCCCTTTGACTGACTTCTGTGGCATGAAGAGGATGTCGTATTGTGACAATAGGAGTGCTCATCTGTCTAAGCGCCAGTTTAAGGCCTCGGGTTGTGTCATGAAGATTCGGATGGGATTCATCCGTGAGATGACATGGATGGTTTGGCCGACTAGGTAATGTCACATCTTTTGGATGGCAAACACCAGGGCTAAGCACTCTTTCTCGACCATAAGGTACCGTCGCTCGGCGCCTTGTAGCGTCCTACTCAGGTAGTAGATATCTTGTTCATGGTCAGCATCATCATTTTACGCCAAGAGAGCGCCCAAAGAATATTCCATGGCCCGTATGTAGATTAGGAATGGCTTTCCTAAGATCGAAGCTACCAAAACGGGTGGGCTCGAAAGGTAAGCTTTGATCTCATCGAATGATCGTTGGCAGTGCTCATCCCATACGAAGGAGACGCCTTTCTTCATCAGCTTAGAGAAGGGTTGGCATTTGCCCGATAGGTTTGAGATGAACCTTCGGATATAAGCCAATCGTCCCTAGAGACTCCTCAACTCCTTGAGATTCCGGGGCGGTTAGAGCTCTTGGATAGCTCGCACCTTCTCCGGGTCGATGCAGATTCCGTTCGTCATGACTACGAATCCAAGGAATTTACCACTGGACATTCCTAAGAATGATTTCATGGGATTCATCTTGAGTTGATGAGATCGCATGAGTTCGAACATTACTCTCAGGTCTTGGAGATGGTCGTCTTTGTCACGGCTCTTTACCACCATGTCATCGACATAGCATTCGACCGTTTTTCGCAGATGGTCTTGGAAAATCATACTCATGGTGTGCTAATATGGCGTGCCAGCGTTCTTGAGCCCGAAAGGCATGACAGTGTAGCAGTATACCCCCATCGGAGTTCGGAATGAAGTGTGTTTTTCGTCATCCGGGTGCATCTTGATCTGGTTATACCCTAAAAACCCATCCATGAAGGACATTCTCTCAAATCCACATGTGTTATCAATGATAACATCCGTAATGGGGAGAGGAAACTCATCCTTCGAGCATGCGGCATTAAGGTTCCTAAAGTCGATGCAGATGCGGATCTTACCATTCTTCTTCGGACCGAAACAATGTTAGCTACCCTGTCTAGGTGTTGATCCTCTCTGATGAAGCCGGAGTCAATCAACTTCTTTACCTCGACCTCGATTGCCTCCATGATTTGCGGACAAAACCGCCTCTACTGTTGTTTAATAGGTTTGGCATCTGAGCCGATGTTGAGACGATGCATGAGGATTTGAGGATCAAGGCCAGGCATGTCCTCATAATTCCATGCAAATACATCGATGTATTCCCTTATGAGGGCTACAAGGTCTTCCTTCTCTTAGGGAGGTAAGCTACCGTTGATAAATATGGGCTTGGGGTTAGTCTCTTCGCCCATGTTTACTTAGAGGATTTCGTCCTCAGTGGGCAGTTCACACTGTTCGAAACGACTGCTCCACTGGGCATTAACGTGACGGTCCCATGTTTCATCATAAAGTGGGACCTATCCGTCCTCTATTGTTTCGGCGGGATCAGCTGTAGTCATGTTGACTGTGAGGTCCCTAAACAAGTCCCCCACACTAACGTCAGAATCCCATGCCGAGGATGCCGACGATCGCTTATCCGAGTGGGTCTCGTCAGAGTCCTCGCCAAAGTTACAAAGCAACTCCGAGGAGGAAGAATCGTAACCTAAACCTCTTCGAGTCTTGGTGAAGTAGTTCGAGGGTTTACCCCTAGGCACATATGAGGGTCGGATGACCGTCTTTCGTCCTCGGCCGAAGTTCAGGTCCTCTTGACGGGTGAAGTCATAACCCATGTCCCTCATCATGCGTTTCGCTATTTGACTATATTGCGTAAACTGGGGTGTGGGTTCTTCATCTTCGGATTCATCCCATAACATGCGTAAAGGGCAATCGATCCGTCCAAAAATAATATCCTTTTGATAATTATCCTGGGTGGGCGCGATGAATACTGCCTGTGAGGACTCGATCGTTTGTCCCTTCGCAACATATGACGAGTATACAGGAAAGTGTAAGGAAGAGTCCTCGTACATCTCCGATGTTAAGTCACCAAGTTTGCCATCCTCAGATGTCGGGCGAGACAACAAGTAAGCAACGTTGAACTTCTCATTCAAAACAATCTCCTCTGCTTGAACAGCATTGGTTACATCATGGCTTCCGCAGCCGATTACAATTAGTTCGAAGTCATTTAGATGAGCTGTTGCCGTATTCGGCTTCGTTGTCCGCTTCGTTACCACTCTCAAGCTCTTCGATTGGCGGTTGGTCGGGATCTTGGTAAAGCAGGGAATTTGTAAAGTAGTTCTCGACCCCCTTGAAGGGTTGCTTGTCGGCGACCATAGTCCTTACCCAATCGTAGTCATCTACATATTTTAAACATTGGTGCAACGTGGATGGGATAATGCAGTTATTGTGGATCCATGATTGTCCTAATAGCATGTTGTAAGAAGGTTCAGCGTCAATGACGTAACAAGTCACCTCCATCCTCATGTCTCCTATGTGGTATTTCAGGCGGATCTTACCGAGCGGACGGGTCTCCGTGGCATTAAAACCGAAGATGGTCGTGGTACTTGTGGAGAGGCGCTTCAAGGGTACCCCCAAGTGCTTGATAAGCTTCAGGGAAACAATGCTTAGCGCGGATCCTTGGTCAACTTGGATTCGATCCACTTTTGAGGAGCCGACGCACCCTATAAAATACAAGGGTCGATCGTGAGAGGTGCTTTTGATCAGCATGTCCTCAGGGGTGAATGTGATACAGGGGACACGTTGTTCGGTGACCTGACAACATTGTGTGCATTTCCCTTCCATGTTTTCCTCCCTCGAGGGCAAGAAGTATGTGCCAAAGACTTCTGAGTCGGCCAATGTCTCTTACAGAGCCTCCTGAGTAGGCTTAGACAGACGCAGGAGTTCATACATGGTGATTCTGGCTAAAATATTTTTCAGCTGTGTGAGTACGTTGAACCAGAACGGTCGATCAT
>NC_033796.1:98367456-98402407 GCF_001876935.1 Asparagus officinalis
GGTCCTACCAGCTCCTCTGCCCTAGCGGGGTAGTTCCTGGCGAACTTCCTACCCGCTCTAGTAGCTAAGACGGCAGTCTCTTCCTCAGAGTCGGTGATGGTGGCGACCGTCGTTTTGTCTCCATCTAGGATAGCGGAGACGGTATTGCATGATTTATCCTTGGTTTTCTTCGAAGGCTTTGAGGCTCATTGCTCATCATCGAGGAGGTCTGGATGGACCCACATCACCTGTCCCGATGGTAAAGTTTGGGGCACTAATCATTTTCCTCGTTGATTGTGAGGATCGTCGTTAGCAATCTTCAGGACCACTTTGGGGATAGGAACTACCCCTGCTGGTGCCTAAACCTCGGGGAGACCTGTTGCAAAATTCAGGGTAATCATATTTGTGGTCACCTATTTCTGTACCTTCTCCTTCTTTAGGATGCCTGCATCATAAAGGGCCTAAAGTTTGTCCTTGAGGATATAGCATTTGGAGGTATGATGACCGAGGAATCGGTGGTACGCACAGTAACTCGGGTCATTAGTTTTGTTCGCCTCCTCAGGTTTAATGACCTCAGGCATCTTAATTCGGTTGCTCTTGAGGAGTGTGTCGAAGGTTGCCACTACTTGGTCCTCTCTAAAGTTGTATTGTCTTGGAGGGTGTTCTTCGAATGGCCTAGGCTTCAGTCTTTAGGCCGTTTTGGGTGCAGGAGCAGAATCCATAGCCATGATTTCCTTCCCTCTTGATCGAGGAGGATTTTTTTGCGCGGTTGGTTCTGCGGCTCCCTTCTTGGGGTGAGGTTCTTCAGCCTCCAGCCTCTTGATCATATTTTTCACTTGTTCGTCCTGACGAACAAGTTCCTTCCAGGTCCGTGTTTCTACCATGCCGACCTTGGACAGAATGTGGACTGAGAGGTTATTGCAGCACATCTCAATTAGTGTGGACTCGGAGACTTGGTCTCGGCAGTAAACCGATCGGTTCCTAAACCTCTTCACAAAGTCCTTAACTGACTCCAACTTCCTTTTCTTTTCAGCAAGGAGGGTAGCCATTGACACCTCTATGTCGTCATCGAAGAAACGGGCCAGAAAAAGTCTTTCCACATCAGCCCATGACGTGATAGAGCCGGGCTCCAATTTACGGAACCACTCGAATGCTACTCCTTTGAGGGTGCCGATGAATAACCGAGTGAGAATCGCATCGTTCCCCGTAAGGAATCCAGTTTGAGACATGAAATAATAGATGTGTTGTGAGGGTAAGCCTTTGCCATCGAACTGCACCAGACTGATAGGTTTGAACTTTGCTCGGTATGGGACCGTATCCCACTCGATAGGGTATGGCCGGACCACCCCCAGCTTGTTCATATTCTGCTGAAGCTTCAAGGCGTTGAGTTAGCTTTGGAACTCATCAAACCTTATGTCTCGAGCAGTACCCCCGGTGCATGATGTCCCTAATGAGGTCTTGGAAGAATGATCCGAAGGCGGACCGACGTTATCTTCTAACTCGGTCGTATGGTTAGGAGTGGGCTCCTAACTTTTGTTCCCCGTTGGCCGTTGTGGGGTGCGTGTAGTCCGCTTTTTCTTTTTTTTTTTTCTTGGTCAGGAGTTGCTCCAGCATGTCTTTTATGGATTCGATGGCGGCTTGTTGTTCCTCAAACCTCTTGGCCACCGTTTGATCATGCGTGGTGTCAACCATGTGTACCCTTGATAGTTTGCCATAGCCCGAGTGTGAGGTTTGGGATGTGGCAGTTGCCGAACAAACCTCCTCTTTGCCGTCTGAGGGAGGTGCCAAGGTTGCATAATCGAATGGGATATTCACTCCTGTACGACTATGGGTACGCAAGAATATACCATCGTGTTCACATTGGACCAGCGGGTGACTGAACCCTAGGGGGGAGTCCGAGTCTTGGGAATCCTGGAGGATGGCTTTACCCTTATCTGTCATATTGATTGTGATGGATGGGAGATCTAAATCGTCAGCGGTAGGCCTTTTCCGGTGATTCTGTCTTCGACGAGAAGATCTCATTTTGGGGGACTGTTGAGTAAGCCTTTCGAAGACCGAAGGCCTCGTCGTTCCCACACACTAGCAGTCGGTGAATACTGCTTGGATGAGCCTCTCACAGTGACACTACGGACTCACTTCATGCATGGTGCACTTTCGAGTTAGGTATCCTCGGAGATCTTCTGCGGGTGGTTGGTGACAACCCCTAGAACCAGATGGATCAACTAGGCGACCGCACGATAAAGGTTTAGATAAACCCTCTTGTGCACAACGGATGGAATGGTTAAGTGCTGGGGTTGGGCGAATTCGTCTTGACAGGCGAATTACCGCGTTCGCCTATTCAAGTAGACACGCCCGATTCGGACAGTTCGTTTGCTTCAGGGATGTGACCTGAGAAGCGAAGTCCGCCTGAGGTGACGGGCTCGCCCGTTTTGATTGGCTTGCCTGGGTGGCCAAGCTTGTCAAAAGTACTAGGCTCGCCGAAACGGGAGGTGTCATGTCCAGAGTGAATCTCGCCTGAACGCAAGGGTATGCTTGGTTCGGTGATCTCTTTGGCATTGGGCGAGTTACACCTCTGCTTTGCATTCCTTAGGTCTGAATAATAATTCAGACCGTCGTACGAGGCGAAGGTTTGATCTCTTTGCGGGGCAAGGGCCTGTCGTCATCGCTGTCGGGCTCTTTTGAGAGAGGAGCATCTGCGCGGATCACGACGGCATGGTCTACGCCAAGGCGAACCATTGTTTCTTCTTGAGCGGAGGTTTGTGAGGGTCGTTTGGCGACCCATCTAGCGTCATTTCGCCCAGTGTTTTCGGCCTTTGGCTTGGCCTTGATTGATTTGGGGGAGGTTTGACCCCCTGCCATGGCTCGGATGGGGTCCTCAAGTGCAAGGGTTTTGACCGTTTGAGGTCGGCCTCTACGCACGAATCTGTGGCGTTTGCGGGATGCATTGCCATCATAGGAGGAGGAAGACAAGTACTCTTCATACTTGGCTTGGTCGAACTCGATTTCTAGGGACTCCACGGTCATCCCGACAGCAACCTCTTCGAATTAAGCTACCACCATTTCGGTTAAGGAAATAGCTACTCCCACTGTGGTCGCCATCTTCTGTAGGTGTAAATTTAATTTCCCAAAACTGGGATTTCATTCGTATTTATAATAATGGCTTATTACAAACTAATGAATCAAAATTTCAACAGAAACGGAAGGAAGGCCCTCCTTGTTTAACGTGGGGACTTTTGATAGCGATAGGACGTCTCGCTCAGTTCTCGCACTGAATCTGCTTCCCTTGGATGATTCGATCGAGGTTGCTGATGAGCTTCAGTACACAGTAGAAACCCGTGTTAGTTGAGTTCGAGTCTTCGAGTCCGATGACGATCAAGACCGGAGGCTAGAGAGGGGTGCTACAGTGCAAGATGAATGCAACGAGCGAATCCTTAAAGTGATCGGAAGTTTAGAACTAATGGTTCGGTTCACTGACTGAATCAATTGATGAACTCCGAACCCGTTTCCCGTGGCCGGGAGGGGTTCTTAAATAGAGGAGAGACGTACGGTATGGTCACTCCTTGAATCATGGGATGTGACCATGTACTTTTGGGAGATATCATGCTTCCCATTTGTACTATGAGCGGCCGCTTGATGGGCTTGGTGCACTGTACTTCTTCCCTTCATGTCGCATGAAGTGGGAAGGCCCATCCCTGTACGTGATGTTGCGGCCGCCAGCATTCTGGCGAATTTGTAAACCTCCTGGCTATTTGTTTGAACGCATAGGCGGATCCCGATCATCTGAACAGACTTGGCTCATGCAGGCGAGTCAAGTATGCAAGCGAATCTCACGAAGTCGACTCGTGCAGGCGAGTTGAGCATGCAGGCGAGTTTAGTGACTTAGGGGATTTGACTATTCACTTGTACTGCGAACGACCGCTTGATGGGCTTGGAGTACTTATGCTCCTTCCCTTCACGTCACGGAAAACGGGGAGGTCCATCCCTGTACGTGACATTGCGGCTGCCTAGTACTCAAGCGATGTGTACAAATCATTGCTATAACCGTTATAGCAAATGAAATTTTTAGGTGTGCTTTTGTAATTTTCAAAACTTACAATATATTTTCTTCAAGTCAAAAAAACATTTTGTTTCTAGCTAGCATAAGTTTTTCAGATTTCTTACTAAATTAAAATAAGTAAAATTTATAATTTTTAAGATGGTCTAATAAAATTTTAAATTTGTAGGGGTGTTTTTGTAATTTAAAAAATTTGAAGGATATTTTTACAAAGTCCAAAAAATATTTGGTATTAGCTAGCGTATGTTTTTTAGATTTCTCTACGAATTGAAATAAGTAAATGATTTGAATTATATCAAAGTATCTCCTTTATCCAGTAACGTGTTAAGTCTCAATATGAATAGAATAAATTATTTAATTACCAATTTTAAAAAGATAAGATAATTAGAATATAGAGTAGGATAACAATATAACATTTAAAAAAATTAAGGGTAATATTGACCATGAAAATATTTTCCCGAACTCGTACTTTTAAATGGAGTATGATTACTATGGCAAAAATACCAAATTGGTATATTTGTTTACCCTTAATGACAATTTGGTATATTGTTTTCGGCGACATATTGATATATTATTTTTTCTCTGGTGACATATTGGTATATTATTTGCTCTCCGATAATAAATGGGCTTCAAATTTGACTGGACTCAAATTTCAAGTGCAATTTTTCACGTGATGCCTCATGTGATGCGAAGGTGGTTATCAGTGTGGCTCCCAGTGACAAATAATTGTAACTAATCTCATCAAAAACTATCTCCTTCTTCCTAAGAAAAGCCTAGAAATTAAGGTATTAAAGCTCACCACATTAAGAGTTGAGGGAGGATTTGAAGAGGTTGAAGGTCTAAGAGGCGTCAGAGAGGAAAGAGGAGCCGAGGGGGGAGGAGAGGGAGAGGTGGAGGAGGAGGAAGGAGATTGAGAGGTTAGGGTTTGGGATTGGAGCTGATTTATAGCGTTGGAAGCCACGCTGGTAGCTACGTTCGCACCATGTGAGGCGTCACGTGAGAAATTTCCCAGGAAATTTGAGTCCGACCAAATTTGAGACCCATTTGTCGTCGGAGAAAAAATAATATACCAATATATCGCCGAAAAAAATATATATATCAAACTGTCACTAAGGTAAACAAAATATATCAATTTAATATTTTTACCATTAATCAAGATTACTTGTAACCAGCTACAACTGCTATATAAAGATGTCATGTCAGTAGGGGTGCTAAACCGTATCCGTATCCGAGAAAATATCTATAACCGTATTCGTTAGGATACGGATATGGTTACTCAAATCTATAACCGAAAGGATATGGTTACGGATATGGTTTTGTAGTGAAATATATGTATCTGTATGCGAAATATCTGAATACATATTAGTCATACTCTTACGATAGTTTCGATTCTTAGATTATGGATTTGTGGTTAATTTTGATGATCAAGATATAATCTTAACTTTTCAGTTATAATAAAGATATTAATGAACTCTTTTGTATCACATAAATTATATTTTTCTCAATACTATATACTTTTCTCGTATTTATTTTGTATCCGTATGCATATCCACTTATATATCCACATGTATATCCGTAACCGTATCCGATTTTATCGGATATGATTATAAAATTTTCTTACGGATATATATGTGTATATGCATCTGTATCCGAGATGAGTAAGCGGATAAGGATATGGTAAGCATCATATCCGAGCTGTATCCGGACCGAATGCACCCCTACATGTCAGTTGTCCTATAGAACAGTCCTATTTTTGAGCTCGTAGAACTGTACTGTTTTTTGGCTCTATAGAACAGCCCTATTTTTGAGCTCATAGAACTCTACTATTTTTTGGCCCTCCTAACAGGACTCTTACCCATTTTACATGAGAGAGAACATAGATTCTCACTTGGTGCACCACATGTGCAAGCACGAGAATAATACTTAAGACAAAGCGGATTTCAAGTAGTTATTTGGGTTTATAAGTACATATAGAATAAGTTGGATTCAAAGGTAAATCATGGTAAACCTTTTGGTTAAAAAAAACATGTCCCAGTGTCGAAGACTAATGGTTCTTAAAAAGATCATAAAACAGGGACTCCTTTGTTGAACAGTCTTCCTGTAGTTTACCGTAATTAAAAAGATTTCACTTCAACAGACATAGGCAAAAAAAAAAAAAAAATACAATACATGAGTTATTATATTGTAATGGTCAAGGATCATTTATAAAAAAAACACCACCAAGCAAATCCTAGAAAATAAATATATAAAACCCCAGGGTCGTATCAATACAAGACTTAGTATTTGATGGTATGGAAGCACGCTAAATACTCCCAAATCCTGGAGGTCCGAGAGATTCAACCACATCCCTCATATCAACCAACTCGGGCCCCTTCATCACTGATCTGTGACCCATTAGTTCGTTCTCTCGATCAACTTCTTGTATATCCTTTTCAAGTTTGCCGAGGAACATCTCCACAATTTCCTTTCCACTCTTCCCAATCATCATGTCCATTGCAGCCTGGCCAACCAAATCCCTCAGCCCGGTGACCCACAAATGGCGTGCAGCCTGGCATAATCAAAAGCAAATACTATTTAATTAGGATAAGAATTATATGCGCATGACAAGACAAAAACTTATTGCATGTAGATCAACAAGGTATCAAGATCGAGAATTCAGTCTAAAAACGTTCCAAGAAATATTCTTAATCAAGTGCCATTGGCCGGAGAAACATACAAGGACGGGAAGATCTCATATTTTTCTACTTCTACAGTTTACCAAAATTTAATCAGTTCTCAAGAAAGCTATTCATAAGACGTCACCTTCTGAGCTTTTATCTTTCCAGATTTTGCATATAAGGTATACAAACATGCTCTTATGAAAATTTTATTCAAAGTGCTAGCCATCTCTCACGCTGACACCAAATCTCGATATTGGTCATGACTCATGGATGAATTTGTAGGGGTGTTTTTGTAATTTAAAAAATTTGAAGGATATTTTTACAAAGTCCAAAAAATATTTGGTATTAGCTAGCGTATGTTTTTTAGATTTCTCTACGAATTGAAATAAGTAAATGATTTGAATTATATCAAAGTATCTCCTTTATCCAGTAACGTGTTAAGTCTCAATATGAATAGAATAAATTATTTAATTACCAATTTTAAAAAGATAAGATAATTAGAATATAGAGTAGGATAACAATATAACATTTAAAAAAATTAAGGGTAATATTGACCATGAAAATATTTTCCCGAACTCGTACTTTTAAATGGAGTATGATTACTATGGCAAAAATACCAAATTGGTATATTTGTTTACCCTTAATGACAATTTGGTATATTGTTTTCGGCGACATATTGATATATTATTTTTTCTCTGGTGACATATTGGTATATTATTTGCTCTCCGATAATAAATGGGCTTCAAATTTGACTGGACTCAAATTTCAAGTGCAATTTTTCACGTGATGCCTCATGTGATGCGAAGGTGGTTATCAGTGTGGCTCCCAGTGACAAATAATTGTAACTAATCTCATCAAAAACTATCTCCTTCTTCCTAAGAAAAGCCTAGAAATTAAGGTATTAAAGCTCACCACATTAAGAGTTGAGGGAGGATTTGAAGAGGTTGAAGGTCTAAGAGGCGTCAGAGAGGAAAGAGGAGCCGAGGGGGGAGGAGAGGGAGAGGGGGAGGAGGAGGAAGGAGATTGAGAGGTTAGGGTTTGGGATTGGAGCTGATTTATAGCGTTGGAAGCCACGCTGGTAGCTACGTTCGCACCATGTGAGGCGTCACGTGAGAAATTTCCCAGGAAATTTGAGTCCGACCAAATTTGAGACCCATTTGTCGTCGGAGAAAAAATAATATACCAATATATCGCCGAAAAAAATATATATATCAAACTGTCACTAAGGTAAACAAAATATATCAATTTAATATTTTTACCATTAATCAAGATTACTTGTAACCAGCTACAACTGCTATATAAACAGGATCCTAACTAGGGGTGCTAAACCGTATCCGTATCCGATGAAATATCTGTAACCGTATCCGTTAGGATACGAATATGGTTACTCAAATCTATAACCGAAAGGATATGGTTACGGATATGGTTTTGTAGTGAAATATATGTATCTGTATGCGAAATATCTGAATACATATTAGTCATACTCTTACGATAGTTTCGATTCTTAGATTATGGATTTGTGGTTAATTTTGATGATCAAGATATAATCTTAACTTTTCAGTTATAATAAAGATATTAATGAACTCTTTTGTATCACATAAATTATATTTTTCTCAATACTATATACTTTTCTCGTATTTATTTTGTATCCGTATGCATATCCACTTATATATCCACATGTATATCCGTAACCGTATCCGATTTTATCGGATATGATTATAAAATTTTCTTACGGATATATATGTGTATATGCATCTGTATCCGAGATGAGTAAGCGGATAAGGATATGGTAAGCATCATATCCGAGCTGTATCCGGACCGAATGCACCCCTACATGTCAGTTGTCCTATAGAACAGTCCTATTTTTGAGCTCGTAGAACTGTACTGTTTTTTGGCTCTATAGAACAGCCCTATTTTTGAGCTCATAGAACTCTACTATTTTTTGGCCCTCCTAACAGGACTCTTACCCATTTTACATGAGAGAGAACATAGATTCTCACTTGGTGCACCACATGTGCAAGCACGAGAATAATACTTAAGACAAAGCGGATTTCAAGTAGTTATTTGGGTTTATAAGTACATATAGAATAAGTTGGATTCAAAGGTAAATCATGGTAAACCTTTTGGTTAAAAAAAACATGTCCCAGTGTCGAAGACTAATGGTTCTTAAAAAGATCATAAAACAGGGACTCCTTTGTTGAACAGTCTTCCTGTAGTTTACCGTAATTAAAAAGATTTCACTTCAACAGACATAGGCAAAAAAAAAAAAAAAATACAATACATGAGTTATTATATTGTAATGGTCAAGGATCATTTATAAAAAAAACACCACCAAGCAAATCCTAGAAAATAAATATATAAAACCCCAGGGTCGTATCAATACAAGACTTAGTATTTGATGGTATGGAAGCACGCTAAATACTCCCAAATCCTGGAGGTCCGAGAGATTCAACCACATCCCTCATATCAACCAACTCGGGCCCCTTCATCACTGATCTGTGACCCATTAGTTCGTTCTCTCGATCAACTTCTTGTATATCCTTTTCAAGTTTGCCGAGGAACATCTCCACAATTTCCTTTCCACTCTTCCCAATCATCATGTCCATTGCAGCCTGGCCAACCAAATCCCTCAGCCCGGTGACCCACAAATGGCGTGCAGCCTGGCATAATCAAAAGCAAATACTATTTAATTAGGATAAGAATTATATGCGCATGACAAGACAAAAACTTATTGCATGTAGATCAACAAGGTATCAAGATCGAGAATTCAGTCTAAAAACGTTCCAAGAAATATTCTTAATCAAGTGCCATTGGCCGGAGAAACATACAAGGACGGGAAGATCTCATATTTTTCTACTTCTACAGTTTACCAAAATTTAATCAGTTCTCAAGAAAGCTATTCATAAGACGTCACCTTCTGAGCTTTTATCTTTCCAGATTTTGCATATAAGGTATACAAACATGCTCTTATGAAAATTTTATTCAAAGTGCTAGCCATCTCTCACGCTGACACCAAATCTCGATATTGGTCATGACTCATGGATGAACTTCCTAATCATATTGAAGCTGCAGCCTGTTCTAGATAACTAAAAATGGTGTTTTAACAGAGATGGGAGTACGGGAATTCTATAGTAGAAAGGTGGAGGAAATTTTTGGAGATAAATGATTAAAAGATTTCAAATCAAAAGGATCTAGAATTAACCCTAACAAACAAGGAGTACAGGGATACAACTTCAACAAAACCGAGTGAAAACACAAGTGATGTAATGAAAATATTGGCATCAAGGAAAGAAAGAGAAATTAATTTGCAAGAAAGCATGTGAGATCAATTACTCGTCCATCATTGAGAGAGAGAGAGAGAGAGAGAGAGAGAGAGAGAGAGAGAGAGAGAGAGAGAGAGAGAGAGAGTTACCCATTTTTTTGACAGGTTTGAGTCGACCATTAAAAGCTCCCAAGAGAGAGAGAGTTACCCATTTTTTTGACAGGTTTGAGTCAGAGAGAGAGAGAGAGAGAGAGAGAGAGAGTTACCCATTTTTTTGACAGGTTTGAGTCGACCATTAAAAGCTCCCAAGAGAGAGAGAGTTACCCATTTTTTTGACAGGTTTGAGTCGACCATTAAAAGCTCCCAAATCATGGATCTACAAGGAAGATACCGCCGGCATCTTTATTATTACTATTTGTTTCACAGTGTTTCCCATCATGTAGAAAGTTCTGTAGCAGTGTATAACATAGAACTACAGCAGCAAAACAATTTAAGCCGCTAATACTGGGCTACTAGAATTGCCTACCAACTTTACGATCTATAGGCTGATGCAAAGAAAGAATCATAGAGCTTGGTGACTTCCTCTCCTAATGAGATAATATAATAAAAAGCCAGATTAGAAGAAACTGAATAAAATGTCATGAACCAATGATGTGGGAAACATAGAAGATTTTCCTTCTTTCCGAATTAATTTCTAGGCTTCTCGCTACAAAGTTCAAGGCATTCCAAGGGCAAATTCAACAGCTTAAGCTATAACTATTACATGAAGATGATGATGATGATGATAAATAAGGGCCCATTTGGTTGGTCCAAAAACTGCAGAAAAAGGCCCATCGGAAAACTGACACAGTATTTTATTGTTGTTTTCCCCCAAAATCAGTTGTTTGGCTTGCCAAAATTAAAGAAGTGGAAGAAAAATTAGGCGCCGGCTAGGATTTTTCCTTGGAAAAGTTTCAGCCCGCATAACCACGATTTCGAAGAAAAACTCCTCTCCGTACCCATCCGAACAGAAAAAGAGAACTAGAGTTTTCAGCTCCATCAAATCTCGTCCGCCACCGCCTCCTCGACGAAGTAGCCAAAGAACATCAGGCTGATGAAGCCCTTGTCGGTGTCGCCGACTCTGAAGAAGTTCGTCGGAGCTTCTGAAGTTTCCCGCGCTGAGACTGTCAAGAAAATCTGGGAGCACATCATGTCCAACAACCTCCGGGTATAACTATCACCTTTCTAGGGTTTAGGGTTGTTTTATTAGTGATTTAACCGGTGTTGTTATATCTTTAATGCTTCTTAGGGTTTAGGGATTTAGATTGAGGGAATCACTACTAGTTTGTGTTCCTTTGCACAAAATCCCCCATTTTTTAGATTGATTATTACAGCTAATCTATAGTCAATTAGCTTCATCGTTTTCCAATTGAAGGTAAAAAATTTACTGGTTTTCTTTTTAATTTAAGCTTTTAGGGTTTATTTTTCTGTAAAATTGAGTTGATTTCTTACAGCTATCAACATGCATAATAGATGCATGTGCTATTTTATTATAATAGTGATCAATAAATGCCTAGCTGACTACTTCATTTTATGGTGATTTGTACATTAATTGTAAAACTTTATTTTTGTACATTACCTATTCTTTTATTATGTAGTTTGGTCTTCTACTTCTGTGCTTGTTTGTGTGCATGTGTTTCACATGGGTGTGCATGAGGGCACATGGAAGAGCTCATACAGATATTGCTTCATAGATGAACTGTGGATTGCATTGATGTAGTAGCAGTAACAGATTGTGAATCACATTTATTCAAGTGTTACTATGCTAAAGGGATAATAATTATACAGGTGTTTTAGTATTTTCAGTTTTGGCACCAAGTGCCAACATAGCAGCTTCTGAGACCAACTGAACAAGGCAATTTGGGAGAGTGATCTTGA
Source organism: Asparagus officinalis (assembly GCF_001876935.1). Lineage (NCBI taxonomy): Eukaryota > Viridiplantae > Streptophyta > Magnoliopsida > Asparagales > Asparagaceae > Asparagus > Asparagus officinalis. The sequence continues at coordinate 98,379,329 of NC_033796.1, forward strand.
TTATTGTTAAACAATTAGACTCTAACTGACTATTGATCTAGTGAGGTTGAACTTGTTTCACTCTATTGGATTCTCATTAATCAGTGATTGGGATGTTAAATATTTTCTTTAGGATTCTTGGGATGTACTATTGTAATGCTTGCTAATGCTTTCTCAACTTTAAGCATGTGAGTAAAATCTGTATATGACTAGGTATGGTCCTATGCTATTTCATAGGTTAGTGAAGGAGTGTGATAAAAACCTCACAGACCTTATTCGTAGGTTATGCTGGTTCATGATTGAAACTTGAAGCAAACTTATTTGCAATTGTAAGTAGGCAGGTTGTCTTCGTGGAAAGATAACAATTAATTACAGAAGTCAACTTGCTAGTTAGGTAGTATTATATATGGATCTAGAGTGAAGTTTTTCTATGCACGTAATAAACATTTGAGAATCTACAGACTGAGCTTTCTACCTAAGATTGGCTACTACATAGCAGGGAAACTAAGTTGATAATGTTTTATACAGTTTAGAGACTTTGCTTCTTTTTGATGCACGTGTGAACATTTTTAGAAGTCCCATGATAGTAATCATTGATTTATCTTTCTTATTGTTCTTCTTCTTCTTCTTCTTTTGTTTTTTTGATACGCTGACCTTGTAAATGAATCCGGCCATAACTCAATGTATTTGCAGCTGCAGAATCCAGCAAACAAGAGGGAAATTCGCTGGATAAGAAGCTGAAGTCTATCTTTGAGGGGAAAGACACACTAGGGATGATGGAAATTGCACGCTTGCTTAAACCTCATTTCCTTTGAATCTAACTGACCATAAAAAACAGGAGGGTGGTGTATCTGGGGGACTGGTTGCCTTTGAATCTAACTGACCGTAAAAAACAGGAGGGTGGTGTATCTGGGGGACTGGTTGGTGTTTTTGTTGATCAATGCTAAAAAACAAGAGGATGGTGTATCCTTGGCCAACAAAGCAAGCTTGAAAGCTGGGACTAACTGATGCCAACTTCTGGTAATCATTATCTGCATTTAATTCAATGGCTCCCTGATTCTTATCGACAGGGTTAGTGTAAAACTTTGATGAAGGGCTGCCTATCAACCGTCCACCTTGAACGTTACTTGGTGATGCTCTACGGAAGTGATAAATTACTAGACATCCTGTATTGTCTCATACTTCGATTTTTCATATTTGTAGGTCTGAATATACTTGGTGATGCTCTATGGAAGTGATAAATTACTAGACATCCTGTATTGTCTCATACTTAGATTTTCCATATTTGTGGCTTTGTATGATATCGCATACACATATTAGCCGTGGATCCAGTAAAATTTTCTCGGAGGGGCGAACAGCAAACATTTGTTTAACTAAAATTAAAAATATAATATTATAAAACTATAGTGTTTGTAGTTTTGGGTGTCTAGCTAGCTATTGCATTTGTTTGTAATGTTGAATTTAGTGAAAAGTTGCAGTCTTTTTGGAGCTTAAGAGATGTTAGCTGTTATTATGCTTCAATTTGTAGAATACAACACACTAATGTGGATTTTGTACCCATCTATGTTATGATTTATTATTGGTGCTTATGTTTGATTAATTTGTCTACGATATTAGCGTTTGATTGGCGCTTTGTAATATATGACATGGCAGGCTTTGTCTAGAAACATGCTCAATAGAAGATAAAAGATAATAGTTGGCAGTTTGTGATACTTTGTTCACAGTACCAGTCCCATGGATTTTGTTTCTGCACAATCCACGGGACTAATAATTCCGTTAACTGTGCGTGCACGTCCACCAAATATATGGGGCTGCTAGCCCCGTGGATTTTTTTCTAATAATTCACGGGACTAGCATTCCCGTGAACTCTCAATTCTAGTATTATTTGGCTTCATTCCAAACCTTGGTATGCTAATTTGATAAATAGTTTTCATAAAAGTCCCTCAGCCTCTAAAATATTGATATTAGTCAGTCAATTAATAAATACTTGCAGTTATTCCCTCAAATACTTTAAAATTTTAAAATTTACTTCATCAAACATAAAATTTGTCTCTCAAATCTTTAGAAGGTTGGAATTACTCCCTTAAATGTCCACAATTAGTTGAAGCTTGAATGTAGTCCCAAAAATCTCTAAACATTTTGCAAATTACTACCTTGAAATTTTAACTAGCCCCTCAAAATTTTAATCAATTTGAATTTCCTCCCTCAAATATTCATATTTTGAATTTAGTCTCTCAAATGGGTTCATAAAAACTTAAAATTAGTCTCTCGGAACATTTAAATATTAGTCTCTCGGAATTACTCCCTTAAATGTTCATAATTAGTTGAAATTAGTAGCTCAAATCTTTATAAATTTTGCAAATTACTACCTAATATTTAAATTTAGTCTCTCGATTCGTTAAACATTTTAAAACTCCTCCCTAAAGTGTTCATATTTTGGGATTAGTTCCTCAAATGGTTCGTATTGTCACCCCACTTATGTTTGGCAATAATTTTATCCTATTTGGGTGGTGGTAAACACACCATGGTGATCACAACTATAGTTCCTTTTTTAGTTTGAACCAAACACTAGAAAATGAAGCAATCAATCCACACATTAACTACTTTCTTATCTTTTTAATTTGAACCAAACTAAAGAAAGTGGTGGAGAGTAATTATACCCCGTGTCTTTTGACGAGACAAACACAAGAAACACTCTTCCAAGAATGTAAGGAAAACGCCAAAAAGTGAAGGAAAATGGGTATTTGGAAAATGAAGGAAAGCAACCAAACAGCCCCTAAAATAAGGTGCACTACAGGGACAGAGTGATCTCTTTGTGACAATTGCAAAAGTGAAAGTACATAAATGGCCGTTCACCCAGAAAGGAAATATCTACATGATGCGTATGTTATGATCAATACAGAAAAACAAGGCATATGATATGGGTATGTGTGCGAGTCTCAGCAACATGGCTGGCTTCATTATTGCTATAGAAGAAACCTCACTTACTAACAACCATCATCTTGCAAGAAATAACCAACCAAAAGTTGCAGCCGTCTTTTTGAACCCCCCACCAAACTAGAAATGCTTTATATAATTTTCGTTTGACAGATGTTTATAACTTAATAAGGGTTTTTTCGTTTGACAGATGTTATAGATTAAGAACTAAGAAGAAATAAATAATTTAAGCGTGAGCACGTCTTAACAACAAGTGCATGCAGGCCAAATAGCATAGATTTTTCAGGTGCTTACGGTTACAAGCTCTAAGATAGTTTCGGCGTCGCAGTCCTGAAGAAAAGCTTCATCCCACTTGCTGAGCTTCTCGTCGATGGCCTCGTTAGCTTTGATCTTATCCGGGAACTTTTCTGGGAAATAATTCCCGTTCTCGTCTATGAAATCGTCGAAAGTTAACTTCTTATCCTTGCCGTGCTCGAAGCAGTAGTCGATCGCCATCGCAAGGATCCTCCATCCCAGCGGCATTTCAACCGTTCTTCTTGTTTTCGCTTCCCGAAGAATCTTCCATATCCTGAATGACTGCTTAGCCACCGCATCGGCCTTAGCTGAAGATAAGGCCAGTTCACGCCCATCCAACGTCTTCAAAGTGACTGCTACGTCCTCCTCCCTCCCGCTTTCCTCCGCTGCGGATTCGCCGAAATCAAAGGTCTCCAAAGTGATTTTCATCTCCTCCCATTTGTTCTCCATCGCGGATAGATCGGATCGGACGGGAGACCAAACCCTAACCCTAACCCTAACCCTAACCCCAACCCCGGAGAGGAAGACGAGATGGAGAAACGAAGGCGGCGTGGCTAGGAAACCGCTCCCCCTTCCCCTCATTTTTGCTGATCGTTGGACAGATATACCCTCGGACGGCTGCGATTTCTCGCAGGGTCCACAAACGCCTTTCGGGCCGGTTCAATTTTAACCCGACCCATTTAATTAGCATCCGATCTGCCCCAACTTAAATAACCTTCGAACTTCTAAACGATGTGGGCCGCTGCACCCATTCATTAAATTTTACATTGTGGACGATGGGAAATAAGAATCTAGATACTGAAAGCCTTCGGCTTTTTTGGACAATTATAACACATCATTAGACCCTAAGAACCTCATATCCAGGAGTCCGGATCCGCTCAGAATGGGTCTTATAGATTTACTATGCGGAACCCTGTTGACGCGTGTCCACCAACTCGCGCCCAACTCGCATGAGAATTCCCAATCAGTTTATTTAATTAAAAAAAATACTACCTCTACCGATCCTCCCCACCAACTCCGAGGATTCTCACCGGGTGTGGGCAATCATCCTTGTCTTCCTGAGGAACATCAGGGGACGTGGGTCCCACCTCACGGAATGCTTTCACTAGCAATTTCTTTAGGCTCTACACATGATGCAAGATAGACCAGAGAAAGACACCCCGATTACGAATCTCATTGAACCCCGATTACGAATCTCATTGAACGTTGATTGTGCTTCGTTGGTTTCACCGGTTAAATATTAGAAGCCAACCTCTAATCTTGAATGGGGGTAATTTACACAACTAAAAAGAAGAGAAATCCCCATTTTTCTCATCCAATGAGAGAAAAATTGGCATGCAGTTATCAGAAATTAAAAATCTAAAAAATATCTTAAATTCTTAAAGTGGGTTCATAGCAGAACACATGTCATCCACGATAATCGTTTATCAAATTATGCCGTTGAGGCATTCACAAATTATGCCGTTGAGACATTCACCATCTTGTGGTTGAAGTATTGGTTGTTATAAAAATAAAACAAAATCTTAATGGTGAGTATTGCAAGCAAACTTCGTCTTTGTGAAGCTTCATATCTCTAGCCCCAGCCTAGGCTACCCATCGCACCACCGTTGGGCATCCCCCTTTGATACCGTTCTTAATTGTTTTTTTTTTTTTTTTGTAAGGAATCAAATTTGCTTGCTATCTTTGATTTTTTTTTTGAGAGACTATTATCAATTTTCAACAGAACGAATAAGGGAAGAACTTGAGGGCTTGTTTGGATTGATGAGAATGAGGGAGAAGGGAAGGTAGCGTAATGTCTAACCTTGTTTGGGAATTGAATTTAACAAGTTAGAGGGGGTGAAGGCAAGGGAATGGAGGGGAGAAAAGTGAAAACCCCTTTCTTTTGGGGTGTAACGAGGGTGAGGATAAAGTGGGGGAACCAAACAATTGTATATGGACAAATTTACCCCCTATTTAATTTCTAACAACAACATAACTTAATAACATATAATGGTATTTATGTTAATTTATATACATTCCCTTCCCTTTCCTTCACTTTATTACACTTCCCAAACGGGGTAAAATAAGTCCACATTAATTCACCTTACTAATTTCCCAAACAAGTTTTACAAGTTACCATCCCTTTCCTTAACTTCTCCTAGGTTCCCCTAACTTTCCTTTATCCTCTCCAAATCCAAACAAGCCTTGAGAGTTAGTAGTAGGGCCCATCTAAAAGATATGGATGCACTAGGGAGTTAGCACATGGGTAGATGGACACGCGTCAACTAAAAGCTGGTTCCACATAATAATCTTATATGACCCGTTCTGAGAGGATCCAGATTTTAACAACTCTAAAAATACACTCTCTTTATAAGTATTGGCCAAGCGAGGCTTTATCCGCGTAATTCCAAAGTCAAATCACATTAAACCTTCCAAGCAATTACCTACCACCATCGAAGTTTGAAGCTGCTAAATGATAAATGCACAACAACATATCAACGATCTTCGGGTTGGTCATTTCAAACATATGTTCTAGATGTGATCCCGCTCTGCTCTATAAAGGTTATAAATTCAAGTTTGTCGTGGTCCCCCTAGAAATTTGAGGAAGAGAACCAATTTCAGAAGATGCATTGAATGTTTTAACTTAAGCTTGTAAACTAAAATAAAAGTTACCAAAGCATGATTCAGATTAAATGATAAGGCGAATGACAACATATATCTCCAGTCATGTTTTGACACCATTCAAATGGGAAAAAAATTAGGAAAATTGTGTCAAGACCCAAAACAAATAAAGTGCATGTGGCCCAGCCCTAGCAACTATTTCTCTTACTCTTTAGCCCCAAAAGAGAGTAAAAAGTGTAGCCCAGCCCCAAAAGCCCACTTTTATACATATACACTGTGTATTTTCACAACCCTACCGAAAATACCCTCTTCTCTCACCAAGGCAACTGTCTCATTGACCCCTCAATCCGGTGATCTCTCCCATCGTAGTTAATGCGATTCGACGGCGAAAAGGGGGGGGGGACGCGCGGGTTCCCTCCATTACTGGTTGGCTTCATCATGGGTTATATATTGTATAGTTTTATCTCTCACTCTCATTTTATGAAATTAGGGTTTTTATTCTTCAACTTTCAATAACCCCTTATGCATAAAAAATCCCCTCAACGACTCCTCATAACTGTCCTCATAACTTTCAACAATCCTCAATGGCCGCCAAAGACTTGATTTGCTGATACAGGTGTATCTTCTTCTCTGCTTTGGGAACTTAGTGATCCTCATGGGAGCTTGAGGATAGATGATTCTCATGGTAGCTTGAGAATAGAAGCGTGGGCGAAGCCGCGGATAGCGGCGAAAATGGTCAAAATTAGGAAAACGACAAAAATCAGGAAGCTGGCGATAAGGCTCTGGCCGGTTGACCGAATGACCAATACCGATCGACCAAGGTAGCACATTTGGTCGACCGAATGATCAGCATCAGTCGACCAAAAATGTGCACCTACAGGGTTGATAAATAAGCTTTCTTGTCGGTCGACCGACGAGGTTTCCTGGGCCAAACTGGACTCCTGTTTTGACACGAATCCAAGTTATGTTTGGCTTGGGTATTTACGATTTTTCCATCTATGTTGTTTAACATAAAATAGGGATTGTTTAGGATTTCTAAACATGTGAAAGGAGTTTAGTGAGGATAGGGAAGTTGTTCTTTATTCTAGAGAGATTGTGAGAGAGAAATTTTGTAATCTTTTATTCTTCATAATCTAGAGAATGTATTTTTCTTCGCCAATTAAATTGTTTTATATGTTTTATTGTTTTCTTCTCAAACCCACCTTTGATAATTTCACGAGCAAAGGTGCTCACACGACGACTCGTATCAAGTTGGTAACAGAGCGTATTCAGATCTTGTGAAGGGGTATCCTGTGTATGATCCTTACTCGATCGTAATACAAGAAGCTATGCAAGATTCTTGTTTCATTAGAAGAAGTCCAGAAATCAAGTAAGAAGAAGAAGATAGCTAAAAACGACAATTCATCCAAACTTGATACGGTGGATAAATATATTGAGATAATCAGTTCGATGCTCACAAAGCTCGTGGATCTCATCCAAGGAGGCTACAAAAGAGTTGAATCTTCGTCGGGGTCAAAGAAGCAACCTGTAGAATCCAAGGGAGATGGTGAGAATTGTAACAACCATAAATTTTGATACGTATTTAAATAAATTTTTCTAGTACTTAAAATATTATATTATATTTTATTAATACTTTTCTTAATTTTTGGAATTTTCTGAGTTTTCAAAATAAATAAATAATAAAATATATAGTCTTGTATTTTAATTCAGCTAAATATTAATTTACGATTTAGTGATTTTATATATAATCATTTGGTGATTGATATTATTAATGATCTTGTTATTATTAATGTAAACTTGAGTATAGTACAGTAGTATATAAATATTAATAAAAAGATTTTTGGTTGATTATTAATTATTAATATAATTCAGCTGAGTTTTCAAAATAAATAAATAATAAAATATATAGTCTTGTATTTTAATTCAGCTAAATATTAATTTACGATTTAGTGATTTTATATATAATCATTTGGTGATTGATATTATTAATGATCTTGTTATTATTAATGTAAACTTGAGTATAGTACATTGATATATAAATATTAATAAAAAGACTTTTGGTTGATTTTTAATTATTAAAATAATTCAGAATATTATATGATATTTTCGAAATTTTTCCCTCTCTTGTTTTTTTTTTCTTCCATTTGAAATTCGAATTATTTCCTAATCCCCCAAATCAATTCCTAATCAGCTTTTATACTCTTCCTTTTTATTCCCGTAAATCACTCTCTCCTGTACTTTCCTTTCTCTCTCCAATCCCTTAATTGGCCAGCTCATCCTCCTCTCTCCAATCACCTTCTCTCCTTCTATATCTTTTTCCTCTCTCTCTCTACTGTTCATCACCCGCCTCCTCCTCCTCCTCAGACCCAGAGCCGCTCCGACGAACCTCCTCCCCGACGAACGCCGTTGCCCACTCGAACAGCCGCCGCCTGCCGACTTCGCCCTGACCTCCGACCCGCAACAACCCTCACCCCCTCCGACCAGCATCAGCCCCCGCCGTAAATCACTCTCTCCTGTACTTTCCTTTCTCTCTCCAATCCCTTAATTGGCCAGCTCATCCTCCTCTCTCCAATCACCTTCTCTCCTTCTATAACTTTTTCCTCTCTCTCTCTACTGTTCATCACCCGCCTCCTCCTCCTCCTCAGACCCAGAGCCGCTCCGACGAACCTCCTCCCCGACGAACGCCGTTGCCCACTCGAACAGCCGCCGCCTGCCGACTTCGCCCTGACCTCCGACCCGCAACAACCCTCACCCCCTCCGACCAGCATCAGCCCCCGCCTTGACCTCTGCCGCCTCCAAAGCTCCTCCACCACGCTCGAGCCGCTGCTCCGACGACCGCCCCAGCCCCGACGTTGAGACCACCGTGCTCGCTGTCCGACAGCCCCCTCTACATCGTAGGCAAGATCCCGAACCTCGATTATTTTCATTTAATTCTTAGTTTTATCGTAAATTATTACGTGCAAGATCCCGATCCTTGTTTAGTTTCGTTCCAGTTCTTATATTTGTTGCAGATTATTTATGTGCAAGATCCCGCTTCCCTTGATTTGATATTCCATTATTTATATCCGTTAGTAATTAATTTCATGGATTAGACTGTGATATGTAATTGCCTGTGTGAGTTTGTTGATGAATGATATTAATTACGAGACACTTTTCATAAAAAGAATATTTTTAGATTTATTATTATTATAAGAAAAAAAAGTTGATTTTGAAAAAAGGGGTTAGTTTTGAATTAATATAACGAGAAAGAATTTTTAAAAGAATTTTTGGAATAAATAAATTTATGATCATGACGATTGGAATTTGCGAGATTTCATGCATAATTATTTGATAGTTGTAGTTCCGTCTTGCACGTTTTTTTGTAGTTGTTCACGTTTCCTGTTCATGACAATGAAATCTGACACTGTTACTAGTATTCATATGTTTTTGTTTATACCCAAATTGTTATACGTTCTAGAGCCACACTCGCGCGAGTTATTGTCCATGAACCAATAGTGACTTCACGTGGAGGTTATGAAGTTGTTATTTATGGACTTGGACTGAGGATGGGAGGTCTGGGTTCATGTTTATCCGACATGTATGTTTTGTTTATTTCAGGCTCGCACCAAAAGTAGAACGTTTCGCACTGGGGCGGGGGGGGGGGTGGGTCTGAGGAGGCAGTGATCGGATTTATCCTCGCTTTTATTGTTGATTAATTAGTTCCAGGCTCGCGACCAGTGAATTTCGTTCTTCGCACTGGGATGTCGGTCCTGAGGTGATTGTGATTATATTTAATGAAATATTGTTGATATAGTATTTCCAGGCTCGCACCAGTGAATCGTCTTTCGCACACTGGGTGATGGGTCTGAGAGCGGTGAATCAACACAGAATGCACATATTTATCTGATTATTCCGGACGCACCAGTGACATCAGTTTATCGCTTAACTGGGTCGGGTCTAAGAGAACTAGTAGACCGATGTGGTTTTGTATTAACCAGATTTAACTCCGATTAAATGTGATATCTTTGCTTTGTGTGAGATGTGAACGCAGTGAGTTTATGGGTGATAGGTGACTAGTTGTTTCTCTTTTTCATACATCCCCGATCTCCAGGGATTAATATTTTAATTTACTTTAACAAATTAAGAAGACATATGGTGATAATATTCCACACACATCCACCGAGAGAGAGAGAGAGAGACATATCCCTTGTTTATGGACTTTAAATTTGCCATTGACGTACCTACGTCTTCTTGAATTTGTAGATTTTTTATAGTATTAAGTATATCCATCTATTGTTATAGACCTTTGTTGCTTGGATGGATTTGATTATCTGATTCGCTAGCTGCATGTTTGTTGTTACCTGAATGAATTGATCGGATTCTTACTGGGATTGGCATGTCTGCGATTTTTGTTTGATTTAGCCCGGATTTTGCTTACGATACTTTGGTTGTTATTTTCGGTTATTTTCGTATCCGTTTTCCGCTTGTGTTTCCGTTCCTTCTATTTCTTTGAGGGACGGGTCTTGTGTTCCCCCGTCCGCCCATGCACTGACGTACAACCCTGTTTTCTCTGGTGTAACGTCAGACTCTATATGAATGCAAGAACAGGTTCAACCAGGAAGCCAGAAAGATTCAGACAGGATGTGCCTCTGATCAAGAATGGAGCAGAGAAAGGAGCCGAAGATAAAGTCTATTCCCATCCAGTTGTCTTTCACGACTGGGGACGCATTAAAGCCTTCTTTTTGGGATGTATCTTTCTTTTCAAGTGGATCGACTGTATTATCTTGTATCTGCCTCAGCATTTTTTCCAATTTGTTTACATATTTTTGTAATAAGGAGTTAATGTTGGAACACATATTAGTTCATGTCTGGGATGATTTCAGCCATGTTCGATGGTATACTGTCTACATTTTATTCTGGGATTTGTCTTTTTATTCTTGCTATGTGTAGGATCCGGGGACCTTGTGAACCTATTCGCTTTATTCTTCTTGACGCTCTAGCGTATACAGATTATGAGAAGTTACGAGAGGTCTGAGCACTTAATCCTCACTTCTTCCAAGTCTAATACGTCGGAGCTTTGTTCACGTTCCGATACCCCGTGTTATCACCTTTTGGGAAGCGGGGCATGACCATACTTTAGGATATTGTCGTTAAACCAGATTCCCATCGATTTTGGAACCTTGAGAGTTCAAGGTCCACTTAATAAAGGGGAGATGAGACATTGTACACGTCGGCGACCGCGATGATCAACACTCGAAGAATCGTATTCGTCAATGTAGACTTCAGAAGCGAATGCGAGGATCTGGCGTACGGGGACACTGAGAGTGATTAAGAGCTTCCAGAACTTGATGGGTGCGCAATCCTATTTTAAGCTTCAAGGACAGTTGTCATATAAATTGTAAACAAATCCTCGTTACAAACCGTTAATGCGTGTTCTTTGGTTCCTGATTGGTGAGTCCTATTGCACGATTTAGTGCACCGTTTGTGGTAATTCTTTATTATTAAGACCTTTGTGAGCTGCTGTATACAAACGAGTGTGAAAAAGTGTTAAAAGGGAATCCAGTAATGGAAATTAAATAGTCTGTGCTGATTACCGGCCTCTCTCCTCAACTCAAATTTCAGCTCTTATTCTATATCTTGGCTCTTTCCTTTCAATTCTATTCTTTACGATTCTTACTTACTCCACCTTGTTCGTCAGGCTCATCACACTGGCCAGGAGTACAGAACCAGGAGGATCAATAGGGAAGCGCGATTCTCACATGGAGTGGTTCTCCTTGAGAAAAAACAACAAAAAGATCAAAAACCCTACCTTGTTATCGAGCCCCTCCAAAGAAAGTCTATTGTTCTTTCTCCTTCTTCTCTGAAGAGCAATCACTGGTAATGAGCCAGCGTCGCTCCAAGCTCCTAGAACGCTGCAATCTGAAGCTTAGATCGATTGACCGATGACGAGACGAACGCTCTTGACTGTTGTTCCCGACAGCTGCTTACGATTTCAACGACAACAGGCGACGCACGGAGCATCCTGCTGTTGTCCAATTAGGGTTCACCTCCATTCTTCTTACATACGATCTCACAGTTGGCCGTATTTACCACAAAATTAAGCTCCAACTCTTGTACCCCTTCCAATCTCCTCAATTTCTTATGATCGATCTCTACGCTTGGCCGCCTGCGAGCCTTTTTATGATCGATCCGCCAAAATTTGGGAGTTAGGGTTTCAAATTAGAGGAGTTTCTGGGGAGAAGCAGGGAACCAAACTCACCAGCGAGAAATAAAAAGTGGGCTGAGCTCAGTCCGCGGCGAGCTTGTAACCACGAGGTGGTGATGTGTAAAGTAGTGGTGACATTAGGCGCCTTGTAGATTTTCAGGCCATTTGGTTTGCCAGTGTTGTATGCTGTGGCAACACTCGTTCCAGAGTTTGGGCCAGCTGATTTGTGTGGGCGAGCGATAAAGATGCGCTGGCCCACTTATCCCTTTGAAGTCCGGAGGGCGCCCGCGTGAGGGTTTGGTGTTTCTCCACATAGCAAGATCAATCACAAAATCCCAGTCAGAACCGACCCCCTTCGACAAGTGATTATCCGGGGAAATCAACACCGCGCTAAATGACAATTTCAGACTCAAATTGGAGCTCTTTCATCAACTCGGAAACGGTCAGCGTTTCATTTTCCAAATTCTATTTTATAGACTACTACTTTATTATCTAATTTTAGTATGAATGGATAATTTCAATTAAACCATACTCTACAAAAACCTTATACCATTATTTTAAAATTAGAATTTATAGTTTTAGTTTTTACTAACCGGAATGGCCTCAGTAAGCACTCGTTCTAGTCAGCCAGGACTAAGAAATTACCATCAAATTTTAACTTATCCGAGAAATTAAGTATGATATGTCGGCAATAAAAAAGTAGATATATTCTATATTCCACTGATAATATTATCGATATGAGTAAACTAAATCCAACTGCATCCAACTCTTTACTAAATATTTAATCTATAACACTATCGAAAGGGGAGGAGAAAGTTTTTTGAGAAACAGTGGCAAGTCGAAAGACTCATAAAAGGCAAAATGCCTAATGCTTCACATGTTTATGGGAGTATATTAGACTTAAAAAGTTTTGACAAATCTATATGAAGAACTCCATTATGGACATAGTTGGAGATGGTTTAAAGAAAACAAACGACACGTTATTCTGATAGTTAGGACTATTCCAACCTCACACTCTTGCATAAGTATAAATTGTTATCTTGTCATTCATGTAAAAGGGGCGACAATTGTCGTAAGAGCATAATTTACAAAATAGATTGTGCATGGCTAGGAACTTATTTGCTGTATTGGGGAGAGCACCAAAACGAAAAGAATGCAAGTTGTAACCATGATTACCTTTTGAAATAGCCGATTTACCTCATTTCCTTTGCTGTAGCTTCCATCATCATTAAGAATGAAATAATACTTGACGCCACCCCTAAATCTATCTACTGATCTTCCTATTGTCAACCCTGATATATTAAGCGACACTAGAATCATTTAACAACTTAAACTAGTACCAGCTAGATAGACATTCGAAAATTTACTGTTAAATCTACGGTAACAGGCTGAGAAAGCTGTAAATTAATGTTTCGCGAGAGAACATGATCACTTGTTGTTCTAAAACGAGATGTCAGCCATATAAAAACTCTGTCCCTAGTAATATAACAATCGTGATGCGCGAAATCCAATAGTAGTATAAAAGAAAGAAAGTACCATACGATCCTGTTGACCAATTTATGAAAATTGTATCAAGGCATTATCTAAAACACCTGCCCCGGCAAGGTGGAAAACAGTAGAGAATTTAAAGCGGAAGACCATATAAGCATCCAAAACAATAAGGGTACTAACAAAACGAAGAAGAATTAGTCGATACTGCACGAAATATACCAAATGGGCTGCGCGATAGACGGGATAGGTTAAACGTTGGGGGTGTATTTATCGATCTCACCGGTGTGGAGCCAGACTATATCACCAAAGGAAAGAGTGGAAGTCACAAAAATTCACTGAGAGCTGAAGAAAAGGAGTTAAATGAATATTTTATTATATTTATAAGGAATAGCAAATAGAATCGTACTCCAAGAGTTAGATTAACCCGTATTATCACTCAACGCTATAAAACCATAGTAGAGTAGTGTAGTCATACTACTGGTTGGTATGATAGGCGTACTTAATGGGTTTAGCTGGCCATGTATCGAGGAATCCACGTTGGAGAGGATTAGTAATTAACCTTCTGATCCTCAAAAGATTACGTGGTCCGTCATAACTGCACCCGCCCATCCCGCGATGTGATAACTCATTTACTCTGATGGGGGCAATCTGAAATCTGCCATATTCCTCAGCTTAGATGAAACAAAGGACTGAGCAAAGTATTAATTAGCGTGGTCCTACGCTAGTAAGCAGGGGGTGCCTTAAGTTAATTACCTCAAAAACCCCAAACTCGTCGTTCTCTATAGGTGAACAAATTATCCAAACGTGGTCTTGACTAATAGAGTAAAAATAAAATACTGTTTCTGGCGGTTATCTATACCTATACGATATATATTATAACTATTATACGCATACTCAATACTATACCAGGTTATATGACCTACATATATTATTATACCTACATATATACTGTATCTAATATACTAAGCTGACGCTGTATCTTATACATGGCTGTTATCTATATCTACCACCTATCTATATTGTGCTACATCATAACCACCTTACTGGGTACTATACTAAAGTACGATATATTTGTATGATATTAATATACTTTATATACTATATACCTAGTATATATAACGAATATATAATATAATATCCAATATAAAATTATTATATATATTACTATCTATTATATAGAATATAGTATAATGCTATGTTGTATATTTTTATATGTGTTATCCCTGGTTTAAGTTCTCCTTTTTTGATGATTTTATAAACAATTTATAACTATTTGTTTCTAGTAGTTGTGGCCTTGTTTTATTATCTATGTTGAGCGATACTGATGAAAAGCCTTTCGTATCAAGGAGTACAAAGGATTCAAGAGCAAGTCTTGTTCACAAACCTACTAGGTACATTGTTCATATAGTTATATTCGTGTGAAAATATTTTCAGCCTCAATATATAACTACTAACACACACAATAGTTTGATTTTCTCAAAACAAGGGCGAACATTTTGAGAAAACTTTGTGATATTGGTTTATCGATCATGTTTACATACATTCATGGGTTTTATAATGTTTATAAAAAACATTTCAATAAAGTTCATAACTCTTTCATGTTAAAACCAAAAATTCAAAACCGACATAAACATGTATTTGTGCACTTTTTTGCAAACAATGACTTTTATAAAGTAAATGCAAATCCAAAAATTTCTTTCACAAATGTTATTTCATGTTTATACATCTTCTCCCTAAAGTTTATTATATTGATGATATTATTTTATTTTTTATGACAATTTTAAAAGCACATTCTTAAATCAAAAACCGCATGTATCAGTTTGCGGTCGACGGACGTGTCATCGCGGTCGACGATGCCAGGTCCCAGACGTCCAGACTCAGTCTGTTTATCAGCTCTCAACCGGTCAAGCCATATGGCCAACCCAGCGGTCGATCGTCCATAGCCTGACGTCTACACAGTAACAAACATAGTTCCAGACTGTTTTCTTATAGGTTTTTTGGCTTTTGCCTTGGCTTTTTTTAACTATGTTTTGAGATGTTTATAAATACTATACTTTAAACTCTTTAATCAACTAAGAATTGTTTAATCAATGTTTTGCAAGAGTTTTAAGATTGTTTGAGTTGGTGTTTCAAGTTTTGTTTCCAAAAGACGAGTTTTCACAAAAGAATGATTTCAATTTCCAATAAAGGGAATCACCTCATCCCATCATGTTCTACCGACTCTTTTGTGTTATAGAGAAGTTTTCTAAACTATATCATCTAGCTAATTTATCAGTGAATTTCATATTCATATTTTTGCAGTTTTTGATTAGATTTTTATGTTCCCAATTATGCACATAAACCTATTGAGCTTTTGATATTTCAGCAATATATTTGGGGTTGTGGTGATAATATACTGACGAGTGAGCTTATTAGGTTCCCATTCATTGTAAGAACAAATATTTAATATTCTGAGTTTATTATGAGTTTTACTTTGTAATACACCATTTAACACCGAGAGAGGTTGGGACGTGGTCCAATACCAAGAGGAGGGTGTCAGTAGTGAGAGCCTAGAGAGAATGTGTGAATCCAAACACTTGAGGGAGTAGAGCAACGTGAGGATCAACACTTGAGGTCAAGAGTTTGTGTGATACATGTAAGTGGGATGTGAAAGAGTTTTCATGAGCTTCAGAAAACTGATGCTGTATAATCTTTTTGTAAAAGAAGAATTTAGTTTGGCAAAAGAATCATTTTTAGATAATTATAATAATTTAAAAGAATTTATTTTGGAAAATGAATTAGTTTAGATTAATTGTTAAGCAAAATAATTTAAAATGAATTAATTTAGAAAAAGATTATTTTCTGATTATGTAGATTAGTTCGGTAAAAAGAATCATTTTAGATAATTATAATAATTTAAAAGAATTTATTTTGGAAAATGAATTAGTTTAGATTAATTGTTAAGCAAAATAATTTAAAATGAATTAATTTAGAAAAAGATTATTTTCTGATTATGTAGATGTTGTTTATGATTTATAATTCTTATTTTGATTATCTGAAATATTATGATATTATTACACATGATTAGTTGCATTGATTGATTGCTCCATGTTGTGATTGAGAATCATTAGGAGTTTATGACTATAGTGACCCGTATGACACAGTTAGGATCTAGAACATCGTGTGTAGTTGACCTTGTGTAGTTGACCTGGAATTATGAGAATTGGGATGAGAAGTCTTGGTCCATGTGAGCGGTTGTGATTGTTGATGTATATTCCGGGCTCGCGCTGGTGAAGTTTGTGTAGTCACCGGGGTGGGTCCGAGGAGTTGAGATGTTTGTGTATTCCGTGCTCGCGCCGGTGAAGTTTGTGTAGTCACCGGGGTGGGTCCGAGGAGTTGTGATATGAGATTGTTGAATTCCTGTGTAGCGTTGGGGTGGGTCTGAGGTGATGTGATATTGTGATTGTTGATTATTTCCAGGCTCGCACCAGTGAAATTCCTGTGTAGCACTGGGGTGGGTCTGAGGGGGCAGTGAACCGTTACATGTGGATGATTTGTGAACAACCGGTTATTCATGAATATGAGTTTTGACTATATGTGAGAGGTGGACCAGTGACCTGTGTAGGATGGCTAGTTGTGTTCTTTTCATACATAGATCGTGATTAATATTTAATTATTTACAATTTGAGACATATGGTATATACATGAGGGTTTCCTTGTTTGGATTATTTCGCTCGACGTACTACGTCTCTTATTGTAGATTTTTAAGTATTAATTCTATCTATTGTGTGATCTTGTTGCTTGGATGATTAGACTGTTCGCTAGCTACATGATCCCGTTACCTGATCGATTCTGGATGTTTTATGTTATCATGATTTAGTAGTATTCTCATGTTGATTTGTGGATTTCAGTTGTACGTTCTTTTGTTGTTTCTATTATCGTATCGTTTTTCGCATTGGATTTCCATTCGTTCTATTTTTCTTTGTGAGGGTCGGGTCTTGCCGTGCGCTATGCACCTGACGTACACCTGTTTTCTCTGGTGTACGTCAGAATTAGGAGAAGAACAGGTTCAGCTAGGAGATCGCCAGGAGCCGGAAGATCCTCAGCAGGAGTGCCTTGTAGACGGAGCAGAAGAAGGAGTCGAAGCCTATTCTTGATGGTTCCACTTTACTTTTGTAATTCATTCTTTTTCTATTGATCGATGTATTTTGTATCTCTCCAGTATTCTTTTGTTCAGTTTTGT
Source organism: Asparagus officinalis (assembly GCF_001876935.1). Lineage (NCBI taxonomy): Eukaryota > Viridiplantae > Streptophyta > Magnoliopsida > Asparagales > Asparagaceae > Asparagus > Asparagus officinalis. The sequence goes on from NC_033796.1 coordinate 98,397,037, forward strand.
ATAAGGGCATGTTGACCCGAATTTTATGTCTCGGATGTTATCCCCTTTGTGATATGATATTTCTTTATTCTGAGTTGTCTATTATATTCTTGCTGATTGTGATCGGGGACCTGTGACTTCGTATTGTTTTATTTCCAGACGCTTAGCGTATTAGATTGAGAAGACGGGGTCTAGCACTTATCTCTTCTCAGTCTAATACGTCGCGGGCTTGCTCGCGTCCCGATTCCCTGGTATTTTGGGAAGCGGGGCGTGACAAGAATTCAGAGTCCGATGAGGAGGTCAAAGTTGTCAAGACTATTCCCCGTCAAGGGGTAAGGGTGTTTACCAGAATTTGAAGATTGATTTCAGAGTTGAGATTCCTGTTTATGATGGGAGTGTTGACGTTGAGAGGCTTGATGATTGGATCGAGCGTATGGAGACCTATTTCACTCTTTATGGCTATTCGTCAAAGGAGAAGATTATTTTTGCGACATTGAAGCTTTCCGGGCACGCGTTGACATGGTGGAAATCATACTGCAAACAGGAGAAGAAATCGGTGTCGTGGAACAGGTTCAAGAAATTACTAAGGAAGCAGTTCTACCCGATGAGATTCCTTGAAGAGCGTTGGTACAAGTGGTATGGCTTTCGCCAAAGATTCAATCAGACCGTTCAAGAATACACTACAGAGTTCTAGCAGCGGGGGGGGGGGTGATTAGGATCTTATGCTAATCTAATTCTGATTTTATGCCAATTAAAACTAATTCAACAAACTATTCTTGCAATATAGATATACAATATGATATGAGCAAGAATATGCAATATGAACAGAGAGATATATCCTAGCAAAGAGGTATATGGTGAAATATATGCAAGGATATATAAACTAATACAAGGGTGAAATAAATAATCTAAACTAGATAGTAGGCAATATAAACAACAACTAATATACAATGGTGAAATAAGATATGAACACAAAAATTAAGTGCGCCAATGCAATCACAAACAAACGATATGATCACGGAGTTCGGTTCCCACGACCTACGTCCCCGCTAATGATCGTATTGGAGAGCATCGTGGACTAGATATCTATTTAAAATCGCTAAAATGAAAGCTATGACATGTACTGCTTTGCTATTATCGTGTACTACTTTGTTATTTTATGTATTTTTAATTTTGAATGAACTTTATGACTAAAAAATCATTTGAAAACATTTGTTGATATCACATAAAATAAACCAGCCACATGTATATGAAAATGATGGCTGAGATCTCAGAACTTAATCAATATCAATGTTGAAAATAACGAGTTATGTAATGCGGACCTCCTGTTAAGGGTTAAGTAAAAAAAACATAATAAAATGTAACACATAATGTAGGTAATATTGTTCATTAATTATTTAGATTTTTTATAAACATTAATAATTCATAATAACTTTAATACTAAGAATAATCAAACTTTTCAAGCATAACATCACAATTATCAATTATCAAATGTAGAAGTACAATATCACAATTTCTTAATAACAATTAGTTGTAACAATCATTCCAAAATGCATTATCAAATTATCAAATACGTCGACGTCGTCAAGTTTCAAGCAATAAAAATAATCAAACTTAGCACTAGCAGTAACTAAAAAGTGAAAATAAGTTTCAATTAACTTTATAATAAGTATAAATTAAAATTTTACCTGATGGCAGAGGGAGGAGATGAGCAGTTGCTCGTCGTCGACAAAGGAGGAGACGGGGGCTGCGGTCGTGATCAACGAAGGGGGCTACAGTCATGGTTGATGAAAGAGGAGGCAGGGGTTTGCAGTCGTGGGTCGACGTCGAGGGCTGCAGTAGGACGACGAGAGGCGGGGGGCTGCGGTTGTGGTCGCCAAAGAAGAGCGGGGTTTGCGGTCGGCGAATAGCCATTACCGTCTTGCTGAATAGCTATTTGGACAGCCATCCGAGGATGAAGGTGATGTGTGTGGACCGCATGTTGCGCAAGGAAAGTGTCATCCTCTTGGAAGTAGAGTTGCAGCTTTCAGCGGAGGCTACGATACGCCAATCTGAATCTGAAGTGGAGCAGGCTCTCTCCTACACATCCCGCAAGATAGTCATCATAGGGAACCCTTCGCAGAGCTCTTATCTGATACTAAGAGCTCTCATAATGGGCTTTACGGAGCAGCATACCCAGGATAAACATTGATTAAGCAGTAGGCTGCGCGGTATCCTGTGATGCTCAAGAGGCGCATGGGTTCAATAGAGGGCTGAATTATCTCAGCGAGGGCTCAATTGGCTCAAGATGTAGCTGTCTATAAAAGTAGCTTGTGCGTCAAACGTGATTGAATTTTTTAAGAACTTCTGTGAAGCAATGAAGCTCCGCATGAACCAGAAGAGAGATTGGCTGGGCTTGGGGTAGCAGCTGGTTGAAGTAGAAAGCTCAGGAGGGAAGACTGAAGACAGAAGTCCAAGCGACTGCACGAAAAGAACTGTCTGCATTCAAAGTCGCAAGCTGCCATGCTCTCTTAAGCTGATGGAGAATCCTGATGACCTTAAATTGGCATTTGCCTTTCTGGCTGGGGAATAAATTTTGTATCATTTTCATTCAACTATCGTCACTAATGTACTTGATATCAAGTTATTCAATAATTGAATGAAAATGATATCATTTTTGTCTTTCTGTTGGCCTTTCAATGTTTTGATGTTGGTTTAGAAAACTATTTAACATCTAATGTTTGTTTGTCTAGTGTTTTGTCTTTTGCATTTAATTCTACGGTAATCAATGAGTTTGGAGGGATGGATGGAATTGTCGTTCACTCTTCTCCGCACCGATCATTCGATCGCAACTAGGGTTGGTGGTATCGTGGCATGAAACCTTGGACAATCAAAGTTGGACATACGTCCAACGTGTCAAGCTTCATGAATTACGGCAATGTTTAAGCCAAGTCCGACGCTTAATGAAGATCAAGAGTGTTTGGGGTAATTTACGTTTAGGTTTTATATTATGTGTTGTTAAGTAACTTTTAAGCTCATATCATATACAACAGGCTCACATTTTATTGGTTTATAGTTTATATTATACTATATAATATATATATTACTATAATATATATTATATATATATAGTTATATATTATATATATTATATATATGTTAATATAGTTTTATACTAACATATATATATATTATATATTAGTAATTTAATATAGTATATGATATATATATTTATATATATACGTATTAATTTTGTATTTTGTTTATGCCAGCAAAATAATTTATTCAGATAGCATATAATAAATATTTATATTCATCAACATGTTTGTTTTTTAGTGGAGTAAGTTGGTTTGGTTTAAATTTCAATAGATATGAAACAATATTGATACTTGATATGCATCACTCTATGTGTTCATATTCTATTGCTCATTTGCGTGATAAATATGGTTGTCATTGTTTACGTCAGACTTCATAACAATATTTATATCTTTCCTTTAGTCTATAAATCAGTTTATAGAGTTTCAAAACTGGTTTATGTCCAAGTGTCCAAAAAAACAGAGTTGTTTTTTATTTACATGTTTTGGACTTATTTTGGTTAAAATGAGGAGATTTCTCATTTGAGAGATGAACTTTTTTGAAAACCAGTTTTTGTACGCATGTGTATATATGTCTACAATCATTTCTCAAAGTTTATAGTTTTTTTTGAATTTATTTGATATTTAAACAGGATTTTAAAATCAGCAAATAGTTTTCAACCTGTAATTCCTTGTGTGTGCAGTTTGCGCGCACGTCACCGCCTTGAGTCGCAGAGACACATGAAGGTTTTTCAGAGGCTGCACTGGTCGATCGTTGAGCGGTCGCCCGGATGCTTCCGACGGTCGACCCACCGCCTCGGCCGACCCGAGTCTGTTTCCAGAGCCCAAATTTTGGCTCTGAGCTGCTCGGCGGTCGACCGCGCATTCCAAATGGTCGACTGGCGATCGCTCCAACGCTATATTTGTATAGAATGCAGAATTCTGATTCTTTGGGTTTTTGTTTGATTTGTTTGGGGATTTGGCTGTTGTTTTCTCTCTTCCTATTAACCTCTCAACCCCCTTCTACCAGCAAGAAACCATGGGTGTTTTAAACAACAAAGTTTAAGAAAGTTTTAAACAAAGGCGTTTATGTTTTGGTTTAAGTTTGTTTAAGAAGTTTTTAAGCAATTGGAGTTTGATTTTGTTATCAAATTACAAGAGCTTGAGGGAGATATCTATTGGTGTTTGAGCATCCAACATTGCTCCCTCGATTTCTTGATCTATTTGTAGGTTTTCTAAACTCTATTTCTAGCTCTTTTATTATATTTGATTATCATGTAGTTATTGAAGGGGCTATAGAATTCATATTGAGTTGAGTTCTTGATTTAATACTCTTTGTTCACTAGCACCAACGCTTGAGGGCTTATTATATTTAGCATTCATAGTATAATATGGGGTTAATGGTTTGTGGCTTAAGAGCAGTGAGGCTTTGCATTGAGTTTCTGGCCATTTTGCCACTAGTAGAGAGCAACATTAATTGTAATTGTGCTTAATTGTGAGGTTCACATTGTCATTGTCCGCTAGTTATACCTAAGTAGAGTGTGTGGTAAGTGACGGGGTCGCCCACAGAGGAGTGGGTAAGTGGTAATCGCCTAGAGAGATGTTGTAATTCCTAACACTTGAGGGGACACCAGGCTAACAGATCAACACCTTGAGGTGGTAGTCAGTGTGTTTTACATTGTGAGTGTCGGATTGTAAAGTTTTGGTTAGGCTAGAAACGCATATGTGCAGGTGTAAAACGTTATCGGCATGAGGCGTCAGAAAACGACTGGATTGGGTGATAGTAGGATCTTCCTCGAGGGTGAGGAGCGGAGAACGTAGCTCGTGGCGAACCGAACTCTGTGAAGATATCGTTTGTTTGCTGATTGCATTGGTCGCACTTTCTTTATGTTCATATCTTATAGTGCGCCCATTGTATATTGCTTGTTATTTATATTGTCGCGCTATCTAAGTTTAGATTGTTTCACCCTTCGTATATTTGTATATCCTGCATTTATATCTCATAATATATATGCATTGCTAGGAATATATCCTTTGTTCATATGCTTATCCTACGCTCCATATATATTATTATATTTCCATAAGTTGCTAGGATAACTTGTTAATAGTTTTTAATTGGCATAAAATCCAGATTAGATTAGGTATCAAGAAGCCTAATCACGCCTCTAGGGTCTAACACTTTCATCGCTTTCTCTTGTTGAATTCCAACTTAGGAAAAGTGAACACTATTGCAGACTGCTATAGGTGTGCTGTTAGTTAGCGATAATTCAAATTCTCTTTATTTTATTTAGAGAATAATTTAAAAATTTCAATCGTCAGAGGTGTAGTGTTAACATGAC
>NC_033796.1:98402432-98403928 GCF_001876935.1 Asparagus officinalis
GGTCGCGAATAGCCATTACCTCTCTTGAATAGCTATTTGGACAGAATCGAGGATGAAGGTGATGTGTTGTGGACCGCATGTTGCAAGGAAAGTGTCATCCTCTTGGAAGTAGAGTTGGCAGCTTTCAGGGAGCTACGATACGCCAATCTAGAATCTGAAGTGGAGCAGGCTCTCTCTACAATCCCGAAGATACATCATCAGGAAACCCTTCGCAAGAGTTTATCTGATAAAGAGGCTCTCATAATGAGCTTACAGGAGCAGCATACCCAGATAAACATTGATATAAGCAGTATGGCTGCCGGTATCTGTGATGCTCAAGAGGCGCTGGTTCAATAGAGGGCTGAATTATCTCAGCAGAGGGCTCAATTGGCTCAAGATGTAGCTGTTATAAAAGAGCTTGTGCGTCAAAGTGATGAAATTTTTAAGAACTTCTGTGAAGCAATGAAAGCTTCCGATGAAATCAGAAGAGAGATTGCTGCTGTAGCAGCTGTTGAAGTAGAACTCAGGAGGGAGACTGAAGAACGAGTCCAAGCGACTCACGAAAAGAAACTGTATGCATTCAAGTCCAAGCTCATGTCTCTTAAGCTGATGAGTCCTGATACTTAAATTTGGCATTTGCTTTTCGCTGGGGAATAATTTTGTATCATTTTCATTCCAACTATCGTCACTTTGTATCAAGTTATTAATATTGAATGAAAATGATATCATTTTGTCTTTCTGTTGGCCTTCTTGTTTTGATGTTGTTTAGAAAACAATTTACATCTAATGTTGTTTGTCTAGTGTTTGTCTTTTTGCATTTATTCTAGGTAAACAATGAGTTGGAGGATGGATGGAATTGTGTATTCACGATCATATCCAATAGAGGTTGGTGGAATTGTGGCATGAAACCTTGCAATTCAAGTTGAATATCCAAGTTCAAGCTTCATCCGCATGTTTACCAAGTCGAGCTTAATGAAGATCAAGAATGTTTGGGTAATTTAGTTTAGGTTTATATTATGTGTGTTAAGTACTTTAAGCTCAATATCATATACACACACATTTTATTGGTTTATATATATATTGTTTTCATTGTTTATAGACTTCATAACAATAGTTTATATCTTTCTTTAAGTCTATAAAATCAGTTTATAGAGTTTCAAAACATGGTTTATGTCCAATGTCAAAAACAAGTGTTTTTTATTTACATGTTTTGGACTATTTTGTAAAATGAGGAGATTTCTCATTTGAGAGATGCTTTTTGAAAACCAGTTTTTGTAGCATGTGTATTATCATGTCTACAATCATTTCTCAAAGTTTTATATTTTTTTGAATTTATTTGATATTTTTAAACAGGATTTTAAAATCAGAAAATAGTTTTCAAACCTGTAAATTCCTTGTGTCAGTTTGCGCCACAGTCAACCGCCTTGAGTCCAGAGACACATGAAGGTTTTTCAGAGGCTCACGGTCGATCGTGACGGTCGACCGGATGCTCTCACGGTCGACCGCCTCGGCCGACC
>NC_033796.1:98403945-98455095 GCF_001876935.1 Asparagus officinalis
CGGCTGTTTTCCAGAGCCCAAATTTTGGCTCTGAGCTGCTCGCGGTCGACCGCGCAATTCCCATGGTCGACTGCCGATCGCTCAACAGCTATATTTGTACAGAATCAGAATTCTGATTCTTTGGGTTTTGTTTGATTTGTTTGGGGATTTGGCTGTTGTTTTCTCTTCCTATATAAACCCTCAAACCCCCTTCTACCAGAAGAACCCCATGAGAGTGTTTTAAACAAGTTTAAGAAAGTTTTAAACAAGGGTTTATGTTTGGTTTAAGTTTGTTTTAAAAGTTTTTAAGCAATTGAGAGTTTGATTTTGTGAAATCAATTTCACAAGAGCTTGAGGAGATTATCTATTGGTGTTTGAGCATCCAACTATTCTCCCTCGATTTCTTGATCTATTGTAGTTTTCTAAACTCTATTTCTAGCTCTTTTATATATTTGATTATCATTGTTATTAAGCTAGAATTATATTGAGTTGAGTTTTGATTTATATCTCTTTGTTCACACACAACCTTTGAGCTTATTATATTTACATTCATAGTATAATATGGGGTTATGGGTTTGTGGCTTAGAGAGTGAGCTTTCATTGAGTTCTCATCCATAGTAGAGAACAACCATTATTGTAATTGTGCTTAATTGTGAGGTTCACATTGTATTGCGCTAGTATACCAAGAGGAGTGTGTGGTAAGTGACGGGGTCGTCCCAAGAGGAGTGGGGTAGGTGGTAATGCCTAGAGAGATGTTGTAATTCCTAACACTTGAGGGAGACACAGGCTAAAGATCAACACTTGAGGTGGTAGTCAGTGTGTTTACATTGTGAGTGTGGATTGTAAAGTTTTTGGTTAGCTAGAAAACCATATTGTGAGGTGTAAACGTTATTCGGATGAGCGTAGAAAACCTGATTGTGATAGTAGAGATCTCCTCGAGGTGAGGAGCGGAGACGTAGGTCGTGGGGACCGAACTCTGTGAACATATCGTTTGTTTGTGATTGCATTGTCGCACTTATCTTTATGTTCATATCTTATATCGCCATTGTATATTGCTTGTTATTTATATTGTCCACTATCTAGTTTAGATTGTTTACCCTTGTATTATTTGTATATCCTCGCATTATATCTCATAATATATATCATTGCTAGGATATATCCCTTTGTTCATATTGCTTATCCTACCTCATATATCTTATTATATTTCATACTTGCTAGGATAACTTGTTAATAGTTTTAATTGGCATAAAATCAGATTAGATTAGTATAAGACCCTAATCACCCCCCCCTCTAGGGTCTAACACTTTCATCGCTTCTCTTGTTGAATTCCAACTTAGGACAATGAACACTATTGCAACTGCTATAGGTGTGATGTTAAATTAGCATAAATTCAAAATTCTCTTTATTATTATTTAGAATAATTTTAAAAAATTTCAATCGTCAGAGGTGTAGTGTTAACATGACGACATACAAAGCAGGAAAACTAAACAATTGTTCCCTGTTGAAACAAATTCCGAATAGGCAACCCCCAGCATGACTTGCCTGGAGATTGAGATACAAGGGGGCTTCACGGCCTATGGAAAGTATTACTTAAGAAACTTTCTATTGATTGGCATCATGAGTCTGTCGCCTTTTCGATTGATGAGGCGATAGGCTCCTTTCGAATAGACTGATTCTATTACTAAGGGCCCCTCCCACTTGGGATTAAACTTCCCTTAGGTCTTGTGTGTCATCACCATGGGTCGTCTAACCGCTAGGACCAAATCGCCTTTCTTGAAAATCCGCTCTTTAACTTTTTTGTTGTAAGCTTTAGAGATCCGGGCTTGATATAACTCAATTTACAGTTGAGCTTGGAGTTGCTTGTCATTTAGGGCTTCAAGTTCTTGCAGACGCATGTCATGTTTCTCATCCTCTGTCATTCCGGTTGCGACAACGACTCTCAAGGATGGGATTTGGATTTCCAACGGCAACACAGCTTCGCAGCCATATACTAACGAGAATGGAGTGGCTCTTGTAGGGGTCCTCACCACGTGTGGTAGGCCCACAGACATTCACCGAGTCTTTCGTCTCAATCGTGTCGACTCTTAGAAACGATTTTTTTGTGAAGCTTCACAATGGTCTTGTTAAAAGCTTCTGCGAGGCCATTTGCTGGCGGATAATATGCCGTAGATGCAATACTTTGGATTCTAAACTTCATCCCAATTGTGTTCTGTTGTCGTGGACTATTTGTCTTGGGACTCCAAAGCGGTAAATGACGTGATGCTTGATAAATTTAATCACATTCGAAGTCTTGACTTCTTTTAACGGAACTGCTTCTGCCCATTTAGAGAAGTAATCAGTTACGGCCAAAATAAACTCATGTCCTTTGGAAGTCAGAGGAGAGATTGGTCCCACGACATACATTTCCCACATTTCGAATGGCTAAGACGCATGTGTGGGATGTAAATTCCCTGGGGCTTGATGAATGAAGTCGCCATGAATTTGACATGCGTGACAATGTCTAGCATAGTCAACCGCGTCTGCGAACATCTTTGGCCAATAATAACCAATTCGTCGGAGGCGGTCTCCTAACTTAGCCCCGGGTTGATGAGCTCTGCACATCCCGTCGTGAGCCTCCTTGAGAGCCTCTTTTGCTTCCTTTCTAGAAAGGCATCGAAGCAAAGCTCTGTCGTGTGATTTACGATACAGGGTTTGAGAAACTACATCGTAATAGAATCGGAGGGCCTTTCTTTTGATGGCGGACGCTTCCTTGAAATTGTCGGGCAAAATTTCGTACATGACATAGTCGATATACGGAAATCTCCAATCCCTAGGTTCAAACTCCAGTTTGGTTGCGCAAACTTCTTCTGACGTTGCCTTGTTTGAGCAATCATCTATATGAAGCTTGGAGTAATACAATTCGTGTCCTGTGATCGGAATTGTTGTTTCAGCCCCTGGTGGTAATGCTAATGAAGTTGCCAGTGAAGTTAAAGCATCTGCATAGGTATTCTAAGCTCGTGGAATATATCTGATGAAGTAGCCTTCGAACTTCTAAGTTTGTTTTATTACTGCGAAGTAGTATGAGAGTATAGTAAGTCCTCATTACGCACTTCGTATTCCCCTCGGACTTGATTTACGATGAGTTGAGAATCACTGTATGCCTCCAAATGTTGGATGTTAAGTTCTTCAATGAATTGCATTCCTAACAACAGAACGTTATACTCAGCTACAATGTTGGTGTAGGGTTTGATCAGGAAAAATCCTCTTGGGATCACATGACCGTTCGGGAAAATGAGTACGACCCCCACTTCGGTAGTAATTCTTCATGGGATTTGCTCTGGATTCGCCATCAAAAAATAATTTCCATACTCGTATAACCTCTTGGGTTGTACAAACTTCGGCAACTTCGTCGGGCAATTCTTCATACAACTTAGACGTCCCTGGCACCGGGTGATCGGCTAGGAAATCTGCTAGAGCTTGACCTTTGACACTCTTTTGGGGCATAAATTGCATGTCCTATTGTGATAGGAGGATTTCCCATTTTGCCAGCCGACAATTCAGAGAGGATGGTTTCGTCATTAGGACTCTCAAAGGATTTACTTTAGAGATGACATGATCCGTTTGTCCAACCAGGTAATGTCGCATCTTTTGGACACTGAATACCAAAGCGAGACATTCTTTTTCGACCGGATTATACTGGTGTTCGGCTCCCATCATGGTCCTACTTAAGTAGTAGATGGCTTGCTCCTATCCTTGGTTATTATTTTGGGCTAATAACGCTCCAAGAGAATGATCCATAGCTCTCACGTATAGCAGGAACAATTTTCCTGATATCGGGGCCACAAGGACGGGTGGTTGAGTGAGGTATTTCTTGATATCCACAAACGCCTTTTGACAGTCTTCATCACAAATGAAGGATACTCCCTTCTTCATGAGCTTGAAAAAAGGTTGGCATCGTCCCGAGAGATTAGATATGAATCTCCGAATGTAAGTCAATCTGTCTTGCAAACCTCTGAGTTCTTTGAGATTCTTCGGAGGCGGCATGTCTTGGATGACACACACTTTTTATGGACCAAGAGATTCCTTTGGATGTAACAATAAATCCCAGGAATTTTCCGCTCGATACCCCAAGGAAAGATTTAGTCGGGTTCATCTTCAGTTGATGTGTTCGCATGATGCCGAACATGGTTTTCAAGTCTGTAAGATGATCTCCTTTGTGTTAGCTTTTCACTGCTATGTTGTCAACGTAGCATTCAATCTTCTTGCGTAGATGTTCATAAAAATTTGGGTTCATTGATCGGTGATAAGTGGCACCTGTGTTTTTCAATCCAAAGGGCATCACTGTGTAGCAATACACCCCAATGGTGTTCTGAAAGAAGTATGCTTTTCATCTTCATGACACATCTTGATCTGATTGTACCCAGAGAATCCATCCATGAAAGACATCCTCTCATATCTGAAAGTGTTGTCGATCATGACATTCGTGATGGGAAGTGGGAACTCATCTTTTGGACAAGCTGTGTTAAGGTCACGAAAGTCTATGCATATCCAGACCTTATCGTTCTTCTTGGGAACTGGAATAATGTTGGCTACCCAGTCAGGGTGTTGTTCCTCTCTGACAAAGCCTGAGTCTATAAGCTTTTTAACTTCTGACTCAATTGCTTCCATGATCTCTGGACAAAATCGACGTTGTTGTTGTTTAACAGGTTTTGCGTCTGGATCAATGTTAAGACTATGCATGGCTACGTTTGGATCAAGGCCAGACATATCTTCATAATTCCAAGCAAAGACATCTATATATTCTCGAATGAGAGATATAAGATCTTCCTTCTCAAAGGGTGATAAACTTTCACTTATGAAGATTGGCTTAGGGTCGGATTCATCTCCCATGTTAACCTGAATTACCTTATCTTCAGTGGGTGGCTTGCGCTGCTCAAAGCGCATATCCCACAAAATATTAAGGCGTTTGAACTGAGGGTCATTAGTTGATTCAATCAATTCTTCATCACCCCTAGCATCTTCATCTGGATGACTGGTTGAAACCATGTTCACGGTCAAACTCTTAAAGAAGGCTGCAGCGCTAACATCAGACTCCTATGAGGACGTCCCGGATGAATGGTCTTGACACAGACAGCCACACATTTCATTTTCTGAATGAGATGGGGTTGTGACATAACCTACACCTCTTCCAGTATTTTGATAATAATCGGGAAGTTTTTCTTCCGGAATCAAAGACATTTGAACGGGTATTCATCTTCCTTTTCCGATGTTTAAACCCTTTTTCTCGTTAAAGTTGTAACCCATTTGTTTCATCAACTAGATGGAATTAGGTTCGTGGTAATGGAATTGAGGAGCCCTATTATCTTCTTCTGAACTTCCTCGTTGGAGTAGTTCAGGGTTGACTTTCCCAAAATAGATAGGCTTCTGCCCTTTCCATTTGAATGGGACTTTGAAGAAAACCTTCTGGGCGTCTTCTACTTCTTCATCTGAAGTGATGGATGATTTAATCGGCAATGTGAGTGATACCTCTGCGAAAAACGTGTGCCATAGGCTGGTACATGCATCAGTATCATTCTATGTTTGTTCATTTTTAGAGGACTTATCAGACAAGTACGCTAAAATAAAATCTTCATTAATGCACCGCTCGCCCTCGCTTGGTACATTATTATTGTTCTCAACCTGACCCATTACATTGAAGTTCAACTCCCACGAACAATGTTACTCATGGTATGGCTCGATGTCGGCTTCATTGTCATTGTCAGCATCTTCTTGAGATTCCAGGTAGAAGACAGAATCTGTGTGGAAATTCTCTACCACTCTGAAAGGGTACTTTTCCGCAATCAAGGTTCGGACTTCCCCTTCATCATTAGCATACTTCATGACCTGATGTAGGGTAGATGAGATAATGCGATTTGCATGAATCCATGGTCATCCCAATAATAGATTGTAGGACGTGTCCGCATCTATGATGTAATAAGTCACTTCGAACTTGAGGTCTCTGATTTGACACCTGAGCTTGATCTTCCCCAGGGGCCGAGTGTTGTTGGTGTTAAAACTAAAAATAGTGGTCTGGGTGGTGTTTAACCGATACAGGGGATCCCTAAGACCTGCATGACCCTATAAGGCATGATGCTAAGTGCTGAACCTGGGTCAACTTGGACACGGCTGATTTCTGAGGACCCAATATACCCGGTGTAGTATAATGGTCTGTCATGCTTGTGTTTTACCTACATATCATCCTGAGTGAACGATATGCATGGTAGACTTCTTGCTACTTGCAGATATTACAGACAAGATTGGACTTCAGAAGCTTCAGGAGCCGGAGTAATCTACGTAATAAAGCTCTTCGTGTTCGTTAAAGCTTCAATTAGATCTTCCTTGGTGGTTTTCGACAATCGTAGGAGCTCGTAAAGGGTAATTCTGGTAGGTATGTTGGCCAACTGCGCCATGACGTTGAATTGAAAGGAAGCACTTGATTCCCCAGGTTCCTGAAGAAGATTCTTGTTGAATCAGGTTTCTTTCTGTTTCCCCTTATCAACTGACTTCTTAGGGACAAAACCCCCAGCCTCTTGGGGGTGTTCTTCTGTTTCTTGAGCATGTTGATCATAGTTCCTTAGATAAGCTTTTCCTGATCGGGTTCCAGTGTTGCCTTCTTGATCCGTTGCAAGAATAATCCCCTCTTCTTCTGAGCCTGTGAGAGGTTTGAGATGATCATCATTCTCATTAATGGAGGGTCTAATCATGTTAGATGACTTAGCCTTGCCTCTTTTCTTTTTGGATGACGTATTCATCCACTATCGGTCTTCAACCAGATTGGCATGGACCCACATAATCTCTCCTTTTGAGGTAGTAAGGGGTACTAACCCCCTGTCCTTCTGACCGTGTAAGTCAATGTTTTTCATGTGCATTTCCCCTTTATGGATGGGGACAACACCATCTGCAGCTATTACCGAAGGGAAATCACCGAACTGGACCGCTATCAAATTGGTGGATACGGTCTTCTGCTCGGGCTTCAATATGAGCACATTAGCATTCACCAAATTTTGCAGAATATCTTTGAAGACATAACATTTTCTGGTAGGATGTTCCAGGAACCTGTGATAACGACAGTAATTAGGGTCATCCACTTTCCCTGCCTCATTCGGTTTTCTGATCTCGGGAAGCTACAGCTTATTGTTCTTCCGAAGTAGCTGAAACAAAATGTACACATGCTCCTCTTTGAAAGACTACTGCTTGGGCGCTCTTTGCTAATTCGGTGCTTTGTCTTGCTTAAAAGGTGATGCACGCGTGTTAGCATCAGCAGCCAAAGTCTCCTTTCCTTTGGATTGCGGAGCATTGTTCTGGTTGCGTTGCTGTTGTGGCTTAGGTTGAGCAGCTTCTTCAGCCTTGACTCGAGCAACGATTTCTTCGGCTTGCCCTCCTTGTGAAACCAATTGTCTCCAGGAGCGATATTCTGCCATCCCCATTTGAGCAAGGAGTTGGGTCTGCAAGTTATGCCTGCAAGTTTCGAACAAAGTAGATTGAGTCATACCTGATGGGCATCGCAATGCCATGCTACGAAATCTTTCAACATAAGCCTTAATGGACTCTCCCTTCCTCTGCTTGGTGGCGAGAGGGGTTAGGATAAACACTTCCGTATCATCCTCGAAAACTCTGGCTAAGAAGAGCCTTTCTAGATCTATCCATTTTTGAATAGACCCAGCAGATAGTTTCATAAACCATGTGAAAGCAACACCCTTAAGGGTGCCGATGAAAAAACGGGTCAGGATAGCGTCATTTGCCACCACGTCTCCAGTCTGTGACTTGAAGTAGTAGATGTGTTGATTTGGCGATCATGTTCATCAAAAGGTTGCAAGGTTGGGGCCTTAAACTTCGGTGGATAGGGAGTTGTATCCCACTCAGTAGGATAAGGCTGTACTACTCCTTCTTCGCGGAGCTCTCTTCTGTTGGCAATTACGTTGAGACGAACTTCGAATTCATCCATTTTGGACGACTGAGGATTTTGCTCATTATCTGTTTCTTTCTCATTTTCAGAGGATGACCCCAGATTATGGGTTTCTCGATCTGAGTTCTCATTCACCTTCTGTTTTCCCTTCGAGTTAGTTCTCCGGGAAGATTTAGGCTTTTGGACCTTTTCTATAAGGAGCTGGGCTAACATATCCTTCATTTGGAGAAGTGTTTCTTTGCTGTGCCTAGAGTATGATGTGATGTTCGTCAACCATCTTGGCTAAGTCGTCGGAGCTTCCAGTCATGTAAACGGGAGTCTCACGTGCCATGACGGAGCTCGAGGATTGAGAATCCGTAATTGCTGAATGTTCATCATCTGAAGCAATCCCCTTGGATAACCTTTGATAGTTAACCAAGTGGATAGCTCCCGTCCGAGTCCGAGTGTGCCGATATACCCCTTCGAATTCGTCACAGATTTCCTGAACAGTCGGGGAATGACTTCTCTCTGATTCATTAGAGCCGGGAGCCGAGGCTTTCCCTCTGCCGATCACATTGATAGTGACTTCAGGATATTTAGTTTTGGAGATCTTCTTTTTGTGGCGATGTTGTTGTTTGGCAGGCCTAACGACATTCGCTAATCTATTGAACACAGATTGCCGAGGTACGGATGCGCAACAATGGCATTCTGAGAGGACTGCAGAAATAAGTCGCTCACATTGACATGAATGAGCTGTTTGTTGCATAGGTCTCCCTCTCGACAACAATTCCCACAAGTCAGAGACTTGGGAGTAATCTTTCACTAAGCATGAGGACGGAGATAGAACTCCTTGCCCCTGAGTGGGTAGGACTGGTTCTTGTCGGACATGAATTTTAAACCCTTGTTGACCCCCTTGAACTTGGCGGACCATGTCGCGTTCTAGAGAAAAAACGCGAGGGTCGTGATAAGATTTATAAACACTAGGCCAAGGCCTGCGTTTAGTTGATGAAGCAGATTCGTAAGGGTCATGTTTTATTTGGATGCACCCATGGGGTGTGCGTTTGATGGATGAAACAGATCCCTAAGGGTCATGTTTTTGTTGAACGCACCCCTGAGGGTTGCGCTTGGTTGGTGAAATAGACCCCTGAGGGTTATGTTTCGGTTGAACGCACTCATGAGGTGTGTGTTTGGTTGGTGAAACAGACCCCTGAGGGTCATGTTTTGGTTGAACGCACGCATGAGGTGTGTGTTATCTTTAGAGACGCTTTCCTGAGAATTGCATTTTGGATGAACAACGTGCCACTGAGGGTCACGTTTAAGTTGTATTACACGAGGCTCGTAATTGGGCTTATTACCATGAAGTGTGCGTTCTGAGGTAGAGACGCAGTATTTGGACAGAGGCTCACAAACACGGCTTTCGTGTTGATTGAGAGATCAGCTCTCTTGAAGATGCGCTCGTCATATGGATCTTCTCCTTCTTTGACCTGCATTCTTCTTGGCTTATTTCAACGCCTTAACAGCAACGTCGTCGGCGTTGACTAGATCTACCTCTGTCACAGGCCTTTTACGACCCATGACACGTCGTGTTAACACGGGTGGAGAATTTTCAACTCGTTGAACGAGTTTGGCAAAGGCGGAGCCCATTCCTTCAAAGGAGGGGTTGTTTGAGCAATCTTGACCAAAGGAGAGGGCTTTCTTTGGCACTGTAGCAACATTTTTGATCTCTTTGGAGATCTTGTGGATGTTGCGCATAGCCTTGGGGCTAAGCGATCCAGAGGAAAGAGCTTCCTCGTACTTGGCTTGGTCAAACTCTACGATGAAAGTTTCGACAGTCGTTCCAGGAAGATGAACGTCGGATTGCGCCACCACTTCTTCGTCAGAGAAGCTAGTCCCCAGCGGAGTCACCATCTTTTGTTTGGTGGAAATTTTGTGATAAGAAGAAAATTGAAAGAATTGAATTTGATTTATTCTCTCTAACTGCTTAGAAAAAGAATGTTTATAATTCTCTTAATCTCGATTAAAATTTAGATTTCTGATTACAAAAGAGAGGAGAATTTATCTGAATTCTCCCCTTTGTATAATTCTGGGTTCTTCATGGTGGCGATGGAGTGCCTCATTCGAATGCTCGTGTCGAATTTGCTCTCTGTTGATGATCCGCACGTCTTAATTCATTGGAACAACTAACTTACGTGATAAGTTTGATTAAGAACTCTTAACAAGTTTTGTAACACTGAATGAGTTTACACTCTGTAACAGAGTTGTTGAAATCGAATAATCGGTTAATAAGCCAAGTAAATTCGCTGTTGCTGAAGGGTGCTCCAAGATTTGATCTTCTTGTTGCAAAAAGATCCGAACTCTTAAGGATGATCGCCCTTAGATTTTGCCAACTTCCTCCAATCTGAACCGAATTCCAAAAATTCCAACCCTTTACTCTGTTGAGTTTGTTGGGGTTTTATAGGATATAAGTGGTTTTAACTGACCCCTTAATCCGCTCCTAAGTGGGTGTGATTTCCATGGATCGTGGGGAATACAGTTCTAAAACCATTCGGCTCATGTTTGAATGAGTCAAACGCCCGGGTCGGCATTTAGGACCCTAACTCTACGTCTTAGGCTTGAGACGCAGAGTTGGGTGTCTGCTGAATGCTGAAAATGCAACGGCCACTTGCATTTTGTTTGCTGAGGGTTGAAAATGCAGGGGTCTCCTGCGTTTCGAGAACTGAAATGCAAACGTGAGTTCTACGTTTAGAAAGGGGCTAGTGACTTATAACCTCTTCTATAAAGTGTTGCAAAGACCATTGTTTAGTAATCTCCGCTTTAGCTGTCTTGAGGTGTGAAAGTCGTCAGATTGTAATTCTCACAATTGATGGTAAATGTCACTGAATAGAGTTTTCATCAGTCGACGGAAGGATCGTTGAATTGTAACTCCTCTCGATCTATGTGAAAAGTCTTCCATTTGCAGCTTTCGTGAAAGTCATTTAATTGTAACTTTCGTTATCAAAATATTGATTGAGGTTTGATAGGGACCAGCTATCTGTCATGATTTTTAGACAGCCTACAGCCGCCAGTACGTCTGCGTATGCGTTCTGGAGATACAGAATGTATTCGATGAAGAATTCTTCGAACGAACCTGCCATCTCGATGGCCACCTTGTGGTACGGTATCAGGTCTTGATTCTTGACTTCGTACTCTCCTCGAATTTGGTTGACTATCAATTGAGAATCACTAAAAGCTTCGAGATATTCGACCCCTAGCTCTTTGGTGAAACTGAGCCCAATAAACAGCGTGTTGTATTCAGCTATGTTGTTGGAACATTTTCCTATCAATGAGTAGGCTCGGGGTATTACATGCTTCTCCGGGGAAACTAGGACGACTCCGACTCCTGCGGAGATTCTAGAATTATCGGGAGCGCTTGTCGTATTGGTCGCTCGGGAAGCACTATCGAAGTATAATTGCCACACCTATTGATGAAAGGTAGTGTTGACTTTGTGAGTTTCATCTAGAAAATCTTCATATAATTTGGATGCATCCGTTGTAGGGTTAGCTGCCAAAAGATCACAAATCGCCTATCCTTTGACCGACTTCTGTTGTTTGAAGTACAGATCGTATTGGGACAGGAGTAGGGCCCATTTCGCTAGTCTCTAATTCATAGAGGACGGTTACGTCATGAATACTCAGACTGGGTTGACGTTGGAAATGACATAGATTGTCTGTCTAACGAGATAGTGTCGCATCTTTTGGATGGCGAACACCAAAGCGAGGCATTCTTTCTTGATCATTAGATACCGAGATTCAGCACCAACCAAAGTTCAACTTAAGTAATAGACAGCATGTTCGTGACCATTGTCATCGTCTTGTGCAAGCAAAGTACTTAACGAGTGGTTCATCGCCTTAATATAAATCAAGAATGGTTTACCCAACTTCGGTGCCACGAGAACAGGAGGATTCGCCAGATATGCTTTGATATCTTTGAATGCCTTTTGACAAGCGTCATCCCAAATGAACGACACGCCCTTCTTCGTGGGCTTGGAAAACGGTTGGCATTTCCCGGATAGATTCGAGATGAACCGGCGAATATAGGCTAGTCGCCCTTGCCATCCTCTGAGTTCTTTAAGGTTTCTCGGGGGTTATAGTTCATGTATCGCTTTCATCTTATCGGGATCAATGCGGATACCCTTCATGGTGACAATGAATCTTAGGAACTTACCGCTGGACATCACGATGAAAGACTTGGTGGGATTCATCTTTAACTAGTGAGTCCACATAAGATCGAACATCGTCCTCAAATCTTTGATATGATCGTCTTTGTTAAGACTTTTCACGACCAGGTCATCGACATAGCATTCAATGGTCTTCCGGAGGTGTTCCTGGAAAATCTTTGACATTGCTCGTTGATAGGTAGCGCCTGCGTTCTTCAATCCGAAAGGCATGACTGTGTAGCAAAAGACACCGAGAGGTGTCCTGAATGCAGTGTGTTTTTCGTCGTCCGGGTACATCTTGATTTGATTGTAACCCGAAAACCCATCCATGAAGGACATTCTCTCAAATCTGCACGTGTTGTTGATAATAACATCCATGATCAGAAGAGGGAAATCGTCCTTTGGGCAAGCCGTGTTCAAGTCTCTGAAGTCCATACAGATCCTGATTTTCCCGTTCTTTTTAAGGACCGGTACGATATTTGCCAGCTAATCAGGATGTTGCTCTTCCCTGATAAAACCCGAGTCGATTAGCTTTTTAACCTCCGACTCGATCGCTTCCATAATTTACGGACGAAACCATCTTTGCTGTTGCTTGACAGCTTTTGCATCCGATTTGATGTTAAGGCGATGTACTGCCACGTTTGGATCAAATCCTAGCATATCTTCGTAATTCCAAGCAAAAACGTCTATGTATTCCCTAATCAATTCTTCCTTCTCGTCTGGTGGAAGACTATCACTGACAAATATGGGTTTTGGATTCGCTTCATCTCCTATGTTCACCTGGACCACTTTGTCTTTGGTGGGAGGTTTCCTTTGATCGAACCGGTCCCTATAGTGAATATTCAGGTGATGAATCCATGGGTCTTCCTAAGTTGGTAGTTGATCATCTTCCTCTATTGTGGCAGGATCGACCATGGCCATATTCGACATCAGGCTTTTGAATATTTCTCCAAGACTAACATTGGAGTCCCAATTGGAAGAGTCGGATGAGTATCCGTCCTTATTTTTTAATTGGTCGATGACTTTCCAGCAACATTCTTCATTGGATGAAGAGGCGTAGCCTAGACCCCTTTTATAGCCATAATAATTGTCGGGTTTTCCTTTCGGTACATAGGTCGGACGAGGTGGAACCCGTGGGCCTCGACCAAAACAAAGACTTTCTTCGAGTGAAAAGTTGTATCCCCATTTCTTCATGAAGTTACATGATTGTTGACTATATCTGAATAAATGAGGACCGGGTCTCTCATCGTCACTATTTTCCTTTGAAAATAGATCTGATGATGGAGATGTCTCCCCTTTGCCAAAAACTAACTCCTTGCCACCCCCTACCTTAGTAGGAATGACGAGGGTTGTTCTAAATGAGTAAGCAAGATGACTGAAGCGGCATGTGTATGTCGGGGTTAGCATATAGTCCCTGTATTACATTATCAAGACATGACGAATACTCTAAATCGTCATTTATTACTTCTTTGGAAAATTATCAAGTACAACTACCGTTTGACGATTCACCATCGTCAAGACTGATTGCAAAGGGTATAATGTCGTTTAGTACAAATGTCGGGTTTTCCTTTCGGTACATAGGTCGGACGAGGTGGAACCCGTGGGCCTCGACCAAAACAAAGACTTTCTTCGAGTGAAAAGTTGTATCCCCATTTCTTCATGAAGTTACATGATTGTTGACTATATCTGAATAAATGAGGACCGGGTCTCTCATCGTCACTATTTTCCTTTGAAAATAGATCTGATGATGGAGATGTCTCCCCTTTGCCAAAAACTAACTCCTTGCCACCCCCTACCTTAGTAGGAATGACGAGGGTTGTTCTAAATGAGTAAGCAAGATGACTGAAGCGGCATGTGTATGTCGGGGTTAGCATATAGTCCCTGTATTACATTATCAAGACATGACGAATACTCTAAATCGTCATTTATTACTTCTTTGGAAAATTATCAAGTACAACTACCGTTTGACGATTCACCATCGTCAAGACTGATTGCAAAGGGTATAATGTCGTTTAGTACAAAACCGCCATTGTAATCAAGCCCAGCTTCGATATCAGCTTCTTCTCTATTGTCCATGCCTTGGGCCGATGATTCAGTATCGGATTCAGCACCGTAAAGAAGAGAGTCAGTAAAGTAGTTTTCTAACCCCCTTGAACGGTTGCTTATCCACGACCACCGTCTTGACTTCATTATTAGCGTCTATATATTTTAGACACTGATAGAGAGTGGAGAGGACTATAAGATTACTATGGATCCAGGGTCGACCCAATAGTAAGTTATAGGAGGTTTCCACATCGATCACGTAGCACGTGACTTCGGACCTTAAATCCCCAAGTTGGCACTTCACCCGGATTTTACCCAATAGTCTGGACCCGCTGGTATTGAATCCGTAGATAACGGTGCCCGTCGAAGCCAACTTGCTGGCCGGGATTCTGAGATTGTACATTAATCGGAGTGGCATAATACTAACAGCGGAACCCGTATCAACTTGGATCCGATTGACAACGCTGGAGCTAATGTATCCGGTGAATTACAGAGGCCTATCATACTTTGAGTTTCTCACTTGCATGTCATCTTTGGTGAATGTGATACAAGGGAACTGCTTGGTCGCCAAATTGCAATGCTGAACTGGTGGCTCCTCCCCTTCGGGGACTGGCTTCATTTGAGTGAGGAATACGTCAGAATCAGCCAAAGCTTCTTGCAGGGCCTCTCTAGTGTCTTTGGAAAGGCGCAATAATTCATATAGAGTTATCCTCGCTGGGATGTTAGCTAGCTGAGTCATAACATCAAAGCGGTACGGTGTGTTTGAACTTCCTGATTTATCTCTCCCAATCGGACAATTGAATCGAGACTGCTTCGGGTTCTGAACCGCCTGGCGTTGAAGTTCTTTCTCTTTCTGCTTATTAGTCGATTGTTGCTGGGATTTCCCTGCAGGTGCAGGGAGAGTTGTAGCCACCCCCAGCTCAGCCAACGTTTTAGCATTTGGATCAGAGGCTTCAGGATACTTGTAGTGGTATTCGTTGTCGCCCCTGGTAGCAAAGGCTTCTTGTTCGTCTTCATAAAGTGATAAGGTAGGGATGCCTTCGTCATCTTTCTCAGGAATTGTTGTGGCGGGACAGTAGGATTTGCCCCTACTCTTGGACTTCTTCTTAGACAAGGACCCTGCCCATTGCTCATCTTTGAGCAGATCTGGATGGACCCAAAGAATTTCACAGTTAGGAGCCGTGTGCTGCACAAGTCCCTTCTGGCATTGTCCATGGGGATCATCGTTAATAGTCTTCACCTCCACTTTTGATATGGGCTCTGGCTGAAACCATGACAGAGGGACCTAGCCAAAGCTGATAGAAACCGCATTCGCGCCCACCTTATTTTCCTTGGGCTTCTTTGGAGTGATGATACTAACATCGATCAAGGCTTGAATTTTATCATTAAGAGCGTAGCACGTCTTTTTGGGATGATGGACTGCTCTGTGGAATGCGCAGTATCGCGGATCTATAGTCTTCTTAGTTCCCTCGTGATCAGTGATTGGGGGTAGCTTAATTTTGTCGTTCTCCAACAAGTACTTGAAGATACCAAGAACCTCATCTTACTTGAAAGAATATTCCTTCGGGAATTTCGGATCATAAGTCTTTTGTTGCCTTGGAGGCCATTGTTGCCATTGAGGCGTTTGCTGCTTTGGCGTTTGTTGTTGCGGCTTTGTTGGGGTTGCAATTGGAATATCTGATTTGCATCCACTGCATTTGCGTACGCCTTTCCTTTACCACAGGGGTGAAGTTTTGTTTTAGGGCATTAGCCACCGGCTGACCTCTTTCAGCTTTCTTCCTTTTGAGGAAGCGTTCAGCCTGCTCCCCTCGCACTTTCAACTCTTTCCATGTTTTGGATGGTTCATGCCCATAGCTTCTAGCACGTCCAAGGAAAGATTGTTGTGGTATGTTTGGAGAATGAATTCCTCCATGACCGGATCTCGGCAGTTCATCGTCTTATTCCGGAAGCGCTTGATGAAGTTCTCAACCAGTTTTTTGTCTTTTTGTTTCCCATTATATAGTGTTCTGATTGACACATCAGCATCATCGTCGAAGAAATTGGTGAGAAACATGATCTCCATGTCGTCCCAGCTATTGATACTCCCTGGCTTGATACGGCGGTACCAGTCAAAGGCAGCTGTACGAAGGGTTCCCACGAATGATCGTACCATCAGAGGTCATTGCCTGAAATGACCCCTAGGTGGGACTTGAAGTAAATCAAGTGTTGAGTGTGTTGGCCTTCTTGTTTTGATGATGTTTAACAAATAATTTACTTCTAATGTTGTTTATCTAGTGTTTGTGTTTTCGTATTTATTCTAGGCAAACAACGAGTTGGAGGTTGGAAGGATTGCACCATAACGATCATATCAAATGGAGGTTGGTGGAATAGTGGTTGAAGCCTTGCATATTCAAGTTAAAGATTCAAGCTCAAGCTTCATCCATAAGTGTACCAAGTCAAGCTTATTGAAGATCAAGATTGCTTGAGTAACTTTTAGATTAGGTGTTATATTATGTGTGTTGGTACTTTAAGCTCAATATAATATGCACACACATTTTATTGGTCTCTTTGTTTGTATGTATATATATATATATTATATATATATATATATATATACACACACACACATAAGTTAAGTTTTGGGTTTTATATATATAGTTATATATATACATATATGTTTTGGTTTGATAGTTTTTAAGTTTTAATATGAAACAATTGAATATAATTAGAAAACATATTTTATTGTTTCATACTTATATGCATATCTATGATTTCATTAATATCAATTTTATATAGTTCAATGAAATCATGTTTTAGTGCATTATATGTGTATTTTAATAAAATACTATATTCTTCGGTTATAGACTTCATAACAATAGTTTACATCTTTCTTTAAGTCTATAAAATCATTTTGTATTATTTCAAAACTCATAACAATAGTTTACATCTTTCTTTAAGTCTATAAAATCATTTTGTATTATTTCAAAACATGGTTAAGCTAAAATGTCAAAACTCATATGTTCACATTTTCATGTTTTGGACTATTTTACAAAATGATGATATTTTTTATTTGGGAGGTCCTTTCTGAAAACCAGTTTTTGTAGCATGTGTATTATCATGCCTACAATCATTTACCAAAGTTTCATAATTTTTAGAATTTATTTGATATTTTTAAACAGGGTTTTAAAATTAGCATTTCACTTTCAAACCTGAAATATTTTGTATCAGTTTGCGGTCGACCGCCACGGTCGACCGCGCCTATGTTTTTCTCTGAGTGGACAGCAGAAACTTTCACGGTCGACCGTGGTGGTCGACCGTCAAGCTAAAAATTCTCACAGTCGACCGCCACAGTCGACCGTCGAACTCTCTGGAAGTTTTCTCTACTTTGATGACCTTCGCAGTCGACCGTCGGACTGTCAAATCTGCTCCAACGGCTAGTTTCCAGAGTCGTTGTTGAGCTGGTTTTTTGGTCTTTTCTTGGCTTTCTCTTGGCTTTGGGGTTTTATATAAATACCCCCTTATACCTCAGTTTTCATGAGTAATCCAAGAAGTTTTTAAACAAGTTTTAAAAGAGTTTAAGTTTGGTTTTAAGTTTGTTTAAGGGTTTGGTTTGTGAAGAATTCCACAAGAGGAAGTAGAGATCAATTCATTGATATTTGAGCTTTAACCTTTCTCCTCTACCTCTTGATCTATTGAGAAGTTATCTAAACTCAATCTAGCTTTATAGTTTATATTGTTTGATTATCATTTTATTAAGCTAGTGTTCATATTGAGTTTAGTTGATTTTATTTTCTCTTTGTTTATCACACACAACCTATTGAGCTTATTGTATTTACATTCATAGTATAATTAGGTTGTGGGATTGTGTAACCTAGAGAGTGAGCTTATAATTCGTTCTCATCCATTGTAGAGAACAAATACTTTGTATTGTGCTTAATTGTGAGATCACTTTGTAATACACTTGTACACCTAGAGAAGTGTGTGGCGAGAGTCGGGGATCGTCCAAAGAGGAGTGGTATCGGTTAACGAACCTAGGGAGATGTTGTATCCGAGAACTTAAGGGAGACACGTCTAGTTCAACACTTGAGAGGGTGTAGAGTAGGATTACAAGAGTGTGTTAGTTGTAGAGTTTTCGGTAAACTAGAAAACCGTATTATGTGGTGTAAATGTTATTCGGGTAAACATAGAAAACCCGGTTGTGATAGTGGAGATCTCCTCGAGGTGAGGAACGGAGACGTAGGTCAAGTGGTTAGACTGAACTCCATGATCATATCGTTTTGTTTGTGATTGCATTGGCGTTCTTATTCTTATATTCATATCTTATATCGCCTTTGTGTTTTGCTCTTCATATTGACCCTTGTGTTATATATCCTTGCTCATATATTTATAATATCTCTTTGCTAGGATATATTCATTTGTTCATATTACTTATCCTAGCTCATATATCATTGTATTTCATACTTGCTAGGATAACTTATTAATTATTTTTAAATTGGCATACAATCGGATTAGATTAGCATAAGACCCGAATCACCCCCCCCCCCCTCTAGGGAGTGGGCGAACCCCTTCCGTCGAATGACGTGAAGTTAATCAGGTTAAACTTCGTCGGGTACAAAATTGATTCCCACTCCCTCAGATAAGGACACAGAATGCCGGTCTTCTTTACCTCTTGAGTAGACATCAAAGCATTGATCTTGCTTTCGAGGTCTTTCATCTTGAGATCTTTGCCTGCATCTTTCATCAGGCGATTTTAAAAAGGAATGGTGGGCCCACCCCCAGTGTTGGTATTGTTGGTGGGGCCACCCCCAGCGTTGAGACCATCCTCAGCATTTTTATCATCAGGTAGAGTATCAGCATTGATATTCTCCTCCACTTCTAAGTCGCTATCTACCTGATTGGTAGTGTGGCGACGACTAGATTCATTGCGCTGATTTGACAACTCTTGGAGCTGCTGGGCATGTAAATCTTTGACCCGTTGTACGACCATCTCCATCTTAATTTTGAAATCCTCCTTCTGCTTAGCCATGGTTTCTTAAAGGAGCTGAGCCATCTGCTCAGTAGTAATCATGAATGCTTCTCGAGTCTGTCCCGCACTGAACGTCGTATTATCAGAAGTGATTGCAGAGTTTGCATCTGATGCTTCATCATCTGAGGAATGCCCTCTCTGAATTCTCCTATAATCCCTAGGCTTGATAGCCCCGGTTCGCAGCCGAGTCATGCGCTGGGATATCTCTGGGAAAGGTTCGGGATTGAAACGTCGCCCCGGTTCGCAGCCGAGTCATGCGCTGGGATATCTCTGGGAAAGGTTCGGGATTGAAACGTCGCGTGGACTTTCCCTTGTCAGCCATGTTGATGGTGACTTCTGAGAGTTCATCATCTTGAACGGCCGACCTTCTTTTGCGGAAACGCCTTAGCTTGGGCTTTGACATTTTGGTAAAAAGTCTTTCAAATACCGAGACCCTCTATGGTGCGGTCTTGGGTCAGCTATACTCTGATAATACTGCTCTGATAAGCTTGGTACACGGATGTTTTCGTCGAAAGTTGGTTTCATTGCAAAATTCATTAAATCTTCGATTGATTACAACAAATTCAAAAGAACTAGTCTTTTGATAAGACCTCTCTTACACAACAAAAGGAAAAATTACAACTCTCTGGAAAATAATACAAAAATCGTTTATCGATTCTTGTTTTGTGGGACTTTGCTTGTGCCGGGAGTGCTTTGGCTCGTGGACCACCGATTCACAGATCGTGAGGATCTTTTGTATTCTTCCTTCGTTTAGAAGCAAGAATGAAAATTAGTGAATATCTTATCAAAGTAAGATGAACACTCTTCTTAAGATTAAGTCAAAGCTCAAATCTCAAGGAATCACACAAGTCACTCAAGTCTGCTCTCTGTTCTCTGATTTGCTCGAATCTGCTCGATCCCTGTAAATAATGGTCCTAGGGGGGGTATTTATAGCCCCCAAGAGAAGTTCAACTGAAAATACAGTGTTTCGAAAAAAATTGTGTCTGTAAGACAGTATTTGCTGTCTCGGGAGCCGAGACAGTATTTGCCGAGACAGTATTTGCTGTCTCCCCCCCCCCCGTGGCTCCCGAGACAGTAAAGTCTGTCTCGAAAAATCCAAACTGCCTGATAGTTTCCATTATAACTGCCTTCCCATATTTCAAACTCCGTTATTTTGATAGTTATTCACGTGATTCTCGCCCATGATTTTTTCCACGTTCTTTGACAGTTAATGGACACGTGTCATGCAGTTATTTCAACAATTTTTATCATTACAGAGCTGTCTCGCGTGCAAGACAGTAAACACTGTCTCGCATGGTGAGACAGTAAATACTGTCTCGCGTGTGAGACAGTAAACCTTGTCTCGCGTGGCGAGACAGTAAACACTGTCTCGCATGCGAGACAGTCCACACTGTCTTGATCTTTCCAAGACAGCATGAGGCCATTTCTTATGATCTTTGGATGATCTCTTCTTTGTTGTAATTGGATATTCATCAGCATTTTTATACGCCTACACGTGGCGAGACAGTAAACACTGTCTCGCATGCGAGACAGTCCACACTGTCTTGATCTTTCCAAGACAGCATGAGGCCATTTCTTATGATCTTTGGATGATCTCTTCTTTGTTGTAATTGGATATTCATCAGCATTTTTATACGCCTACAGATACCCCCTCCAAAGTATCTCAGACTTATTCTTTTATAGAAGAGTCTGGGATACTTTGGATAAGACAGGTCTTACTTGCAATTCTTTCAATACTTGGTTGAGTAGATCATATCGAAAGACTCACCAATGGCTTCAACTCTTGACCTCTTTATCTCTCAATCTATCCAGTGCTTTGTAGAATAGTTAAGATTCTTCCAATCTATCCAGTGCTTTGTAGAATAGTTAAGATTCTTCCGGTACTACGTTTATCGCTTGACCGTTGTCGAGATCTTGAATTGTAGAATAGTTAAGATTCTTCCGGTACTACGTTTATCGCTTGACCGTTGTCGAGATCTTGAATCGAACTTGGAATCTGTACTTGTGAATTCAGCTTTTGTCGCCAAATTGATACCGGATTGTTTATCACAATATCAGTCTTCATAAGAACACAGTTTATACTCATGTATTATTTTTCTTTTTGGAGTTTTCGGGAAATAGTTTAACCTCGTATACCCGTTAAGAGGCAATCGGGTTATTCTTAAGAATATTCCGAATGATATTCTCCAGAAACTTCTTATTGAAGGCATGGAAACAGTTTAGACTCGTGTACCTATTGGAGTATTCATGTGTATTATATGTGGGTCGAGGTTATTTCATCAAAACAACACGACATTGCCTATTATACCCAAAACAATCGTCACTGTCTCACGATACGAGACAGCTTATGCTGTCTCGCGGTGCGAGACAGTATATGCTATCTCGCACGGCGAGACAATATATGTTGTCTCGCACGGCGAGACAGTGAAGGCTGTCTCGCATGGCGAAGTCGGGGATATAAAACCCCGACTTAGGGTTTTCCAAGGGTTTTCTTCACATCGGATTTTCAACGATTCTTGGGTGATTTCTAGCGATTTTCAGCGAGTTTTTTGGCCTCTTCTTCTTCTATTTGTTTCTGATTTGGGTGGAGTTCTTGTTTGGGGAGATTTCATTCAGATTTGGTAGGTTTGTTCTCCCTCTCCCCTTTGAAATTTCAATGTCCTTTGATTCTTCCCCATGCATGTGGTTTTTATGACTTATTTGGTGTTATCTTTGTTGATTCTAAGCCCAAAACCCTAACTTTCTCGTTGGATTTTGACAGGTAGCATATTTTCATCATGTCACCGTGAAGATCCCGAGTTCCTCTAGGCCGTTCGGCTTCTCAGGCTACCGAGGGGGCTGATCCCATTGCGGTTTCACATGGGGGTATAATCCTTTTACTTTTACACCAATTTAAACATTGCATCTTGTCAATTTTATCTGTGTATATCTATATTTGTATGTAAACCCTTGTTTGTCATCCTTTGAGATGCATTCGAGAAGAGCCGGTATCCTCCTTTGAGGGGATCGACGCTGAAAAGTGTTTGTTTTGCTTGGACAAATCACACTTCAGAGTATACATGGGCGATTTCATTCTACCCTACGTATGTTGAAAG
Source organism: Asparagus officinalis (assembly GCF_001876935.1). Taxonomy (NCBI): domain Eukaryota; kingdom Viridiplantae; phylum Streptophyta; class Magnoliopsida; order Asparagales; family Asparagaceae; genus Asparagus; species Asparagus officinalis. The sequence continues at coordinate 98,426,167 of NC_033796.1, forward strand.
GTTCTGATATGTCGTTATAATGCCCATGCATAGTAATGCATATCTCTTTTATACATGTGGTAAAATGAAATCGTTACACCTGTTACGATATGGCGATTCTATCTTATGGAATAAGATATACCGTCTTCTCTAAAATTTAGGACTATTCTTACACCATTTGTGTGTACTTTTCTTTGTCAGTGCATTTTCCTTCTATAATCTTCACTACTAATAAGGTCACGGGCTAAAGTAGCGTCACCCACTCTTACTATGAAGGAATTCTGTTAGTTGAGTCAGCTCCCCTGTTCAACTCGGATTACAGCGAAGGAGCCACGGAATTGATATGACGAGGTGGTTGTCGTGTTCTGCGATGGTTAATCACGGACACGACTCTAATCTCATAACGGGACTCGAATCAGTGCATAAGAAAACCATACTTCCTATTCAGTGATTCTATAAAAGACCCAGCAGTCATTTCTTGTAGACCTACGCAGTGGTTGCATGCGAGTGAGTCGACCTTCTTATACCTGCCCTAGATTCCTCGAGAACGTTCGCTTTTGAAGTTCAGAAATTTGGCAGTTGGTCGAGAGATGTTCTGGAAATTGACTGAAAATCACGAGCGCATCCACTGCGATTTCATTGGAAAAGAGGTTACACCGGGTTCTAGTGACAGAGCTTCTGTGCGGGGACTTCATCCTAGTGTCTTAGGCCAAGATAATCTGCCCCAGAATGAAAAGGTGGCCCAGGCAAACACCATGAAGAACAGGTTAGCTGTGTTGGGCAAGGAATTTCCCATCAAAAAATTCAGATGTTATGGACGGGTTCACTATTTTGGAGATAAATGGTGGACTAGAATGACCCGGTATGTATTGAATCGCTGGGGACAAGAACTAGCAGAGTTAGGGTTGTCAGTTCCAATTCGCGTCAGCATGCACGGTCTTCAGATTAGCGCGGATCACTTCTTCGCTTTGTTTGAGACTTACAATCCTGACACCAACACTTTCTTTACCAAGAACGGGGAGCTTGGACCGCCGTTACATGAAATGATGAAAGTATCGGGGCTGCCTATAGGTGATGTTCCGTATCAAGAATTCTTCCCAACTGTCAGTCAACTGAATAGGATGAAGGATCGGTCAACAGTGACTTATGACACTTTATGGGAGTTGACATGTCACTATCACATAGCAATGGCCGAAATGGAGACCAGAGCTAAGAAGAAGTCTCCTCAGATCAGCTTAAAACAATTCGCGGATTATTTGTTCAAGAATCTTGAGAGTCGTTCGGAAGAAGTATGTGGTCTATCCCCCTTAACTCCGAATGAGATTAACTGATTGTTGGAGAGGACGAACGCACAATCCTACACTTCCCGCTCAGAAGATGGTTTCCCACACGGCACTAAATTCCGTTCTTATTTGTGGCAAGCTGGCGTTCCAATCAACTCAACCACCCTGTTAGCTGGCTTTTTGGCCATATGGTTGAAGAGGTGCGTTGTCCCCCATCAACCTTTTGATGCGATGCTGATTGAAGTGTTGTATCCGATTGTTTAGTTAGCTACAGGTTGTAGGTTATCTTTACTTCCTGCCATGGTATCTGATACTCATAGCGGATTGCGGCAATTGGCTTCTGTATTTACTCAAGAAGGGAAGAAACCGTCCGCTGGTATATCTGTACTGAAGCTAGAACTACCGTACACCTACTTGATGACCTGGTTGGTACTTCATCGGCCAGACTTAATGGAGGCTCCTGAGACAGTAGATCCAAGCCTTCCTCTATTACAGACTCTTGAAGGTTGTAAGTGGGTCCAATATCGGTGGCCAAGTATATCTAATCAATTCAAAGTCCACAAGTGCTGGGAGTTCTTTCCTTGTTTCCCTCAATTCTCCGGGACTTACAACACAACTCTATTGGATGCTGAAAAACCCAACCAGAATCGTACAACTCTAGATGTCGGTTGCGTCCGATGGTTGATGAACATTCGACCGGGTTATCTGATATTCAGGGTGAATGATGTCTGCCACATCGAGCCTTATTTTCCATGTCGGTTTGCTCGTCAATTCGGATATGACCAACTGTACGTCGGCAACCCGAACCGTCACCTTAGGGTTTATGGGGGACTTATTGACGGGGCAAGAGCCTGGTTTTGGAGTATTACCGGCTATACGAATGTTGAATCCGACCTCCCTTTGGAGACACCTCCTCTGCAGATGACCTTCCTCTATTGTAAGTGGCTGATAGCTGCTAGTACCGTTGCTCGGAAGAGGAGGATATCTGAACTAGAGGAAGAAAGAGCTTCCCAACGGACAACAGAAATAGTCCATGACACCGTTCTATCACCTCGGAGAAAAGAAGCTGCTGAATCATCCAGAAAGGGAAAAGAACCTGCTCGCCCAGCTGATAGTGAAGAAGAGCTTGAGACTAACGAGACCGAAACTTCCGAGAGTGCGGATGAGGTTGAATCAAGTTCTAAAGCAACAGAAGAGGAGACGACTAGTCTTCCGGACTCTTTCTTCGAAAGAGGATATGTAAACCCTTCTATCGCTCACAGGGCTCAACATACCGATCCATCTCAACCCTCAGACGCTCCAAAAAGAAAGAGGGAAAGGGTCGTTATGACACAACCCAATCGAATGACGGTAGAGGTCCTTAGTGGAGATGAAGAGGAGGAGGAAGATACAGTGCCTCTTGTTCACCGGCCAAGATCACAATCTTCAACTCAAACTCAAACCCAAGTTCCTCCCAGAACCGAGTTGCACACCAAGTATCATCACGAAAAATCCGGGGTTCAGGATGAAGCTCGTCCACCAAAAAGACTGAAGAAGGCCGCCTCTAAACCACGTGTTCGTCTTCCTGCTTTAGAGGAAACATCTGCCCGCAGTGTTTCATCGGATGAACAGGTTAACAATTCGTCTTTATTTTTACTTTGTTGCTCTTATATTTCTTAACATTCAGCTCAATTTATCTCGCGCTCAATTCTGCAGTGAGTCAAGAAGAGGGAGAATTTCAGGCTGATGCTGCTTCTCCCGACGGTATGGAAGCTAAGGACTCCAGCTTCGTTCAACAAATGCACGACGCGCTTAATGATGAGCCTGCTGGTATTCTAACAACTTCTGATGTTGATCCATCGGCTTCAACCATAGTACGGATATTTTTTTATTTGGAAGGCAATTCCGGAAGATGAATGAGTCGGAACGTGTGCCTCTTCTAACGACTTGTGTATTTTGTCTCCTTTTAGTCAAACTAAAAGAAACGGGTGCAAGTAGTGGAGCTCCCGCATTCGTCCCGGTCAGCGAAGGTAAAACTAATCTCCATTTTGTGTAAGTTTATATAAGTATATATGTTATTTATGACTCAGTACGTTTTGTAGATGCTGCAATGAGTGAACCGACTGAAGGAGAAACCACTCATGCTACTAAGGTCGAGGATTTTAACGAGCACAACCTCAATCTTGATCTCTCAGAAGACGACCATCAGTACATCTCCGATTTATTATCGGGGAAAACTCCTGGTACAACTACAGGACCAACTGTTGGAGTCGGTTCAGCTGAAGCGGGTTCCTCTAAAGGTAAAGGCTTTTATTATATATATATATATATATATATATATAATATAATATAATATATATATATATATATATATATATATATATATATATATATATATATATATATGATATATATGATATGTATATATATATGTATATATATATATATATTATAATATATATATATAATATATATATATATATATATATTATAATTATATATATAATATATATATATATATATATATATATATATATATATATTTAAACTTTGAATAATCATATAAGTGTTCGTATTATAGGACCGGTTATCGAGCCCGATACTGCTATAATCACTGAAACGTCTAATCAATCTGAGGGTCGTGGCCTCTTGTTGCGGGGAGGAACCGAGGTTGATTTTCAATCATCAATTCCTGAGTCTCAACCTCTTACTCCTTTAGATCCGATGATGATAGAAGCTACTGCTACTCCCCAAATCAGTCCCGTTGCAACAAAAGTGAGGCCAACCGAAGAAGTTGGTACATCAACAGCTGTCACATCTAGAGCTGGTGAGTTTCAACAATTGTTTGTTATAAACTTCTGATTAATACTCCAACATACTCATGGCGATTCTCTCGTTTGTAGAATCATCTTCCGGGAGACTTGCTGACTTGGACCCAAAACTATCTGAGGTCTCAATTGAACAATCATCTGATGCGGCGGGTCCATCAACAAGTATCATTCCTGAACAAGCTCCAGTGGTTGTAGAACCCACCCCGGTATTAACAAGTCAAGGTAACCAAGTCATGGAATTTTCTGTTAAACTTGGTATACTTATGTTCGTTACTATGTATGCGCATATATGTTTTTGTATTGATTTTATTTGTCCTCGTCGCAGCTCCTTCTTCTACATTGTATGATTCTATTCAAGCGTTATTGGCAGATGATGATCCGGATAAAGCCGTCATTTGTTCTGATCTTCAAGGCTTTATTTCTTTTTTGAATGCTATGGTCGATCGAATTCTCTTCAAAGGATCATACTTTGAGAATTTTAAGAGACCTCTTGACCGCTACACATCGGGGATCAGAGAAGAAGGATATAATGAATTGGCTGATTTAATTGACGCTTATTTGGCCGACTTCAAACAACATGCTGAACTTCTGAAGGATCTCCGCATCAAAGGCGTACCCTCCTATGTTGCTTCTCAAATGGACTCGAGGTTATAGGCATGGCGTGATTCTCAGAAATCAGCTGAATTTGAGCTTCAAAAGTTAAAAGCTCGTATTCACCAGATCAGGATGAGCCTTGCTAAGAAAACACAGATCAAGATCGATCTGCACCGGGCTCTAGAGTCAAGTCAACCTGAAATAACCCTCCTAAAATAAAAACTAGCAAAGGCCGAGGATGCTCATGAGATTTTAGAGTCTGATTTGGCAGAAGTGAAACAAGTTGAAGCGAACATCTTCCAACAACTGGAGCTTCAAGACAAAATACTTGCTGACAAGGAACAAGAGGCCATCAAGCTTCAAAGTGTTGACGAAGAAGCTTTTAAAGCTAACTTGATACCTGAACTTGAACATGCTTATATGACAGAGCTTTCCAAACTTGAGGATCAAATTCGTCGTTATAAGCTGTTGTAATTTAGGAACTTGTAATTCTGCTTGAATATTTTTATATGAATATATTGAATTCTCCTTTTTTATTTATTAATTTTTTTATTACGATTACTCATTCTTGTTTTAGAATAAATAACCATAATATTTATAGGATTTTTGGCAAATCCTCAGCCATCAATGGATTTGATGTGCCTTTACCGACTACCGTTTGAGTCGGGCTAGTATGTGAATTATCTAGATCCGTTTCACATATAATGTTAGGCTAAAAGAATAAAACTCTTTTAGACTTTGAACTACAATATTGAATATGTAGGCTACATGTGTTAGATGTAGTCTTATCTCCAATAAGGGATAGAGATAACACCCCCCATGCGTGAACGACATGGATTTTTAAAGGTAAATAGGTTACATTTCCTAGGCAGGAAAATGATCCCAGGATTAGAAAGAAGGAATTGGATATTCTATCTTGTAGGCGTTAAAAATTGCCCATAGGTCCTCAAACACAGTGCAAGACAAGGAAAAGACGATAAACGTTATTATCCAAGTCAAAGGAATTCATCCAAAATCAGCAAGGCGACGAAACGTACGCAAAACAAAGAAGCTGGAAGAATCACGAAACATTGCTTAGAAGCTTGAACAGTGCCGAGTCACCAAATGCTGACTCGCACAGTTCCGAGTCACCAGAAGCTGACTCGCACAGTTCCGAGTCACCAAATGCTGACTCGCACAGTTCCGAGTCACCAGAAGCTGACTCGCACAGTTCCGAGTCACCAGAAGCTGACTCGCACAGTTCCGAGTCACCAGAAGCTGACTCGCACAGTTCCGAGTCACCAGAAGCTGACTCGTACAGTTCCGAGTCACCAGAAGCTGACTCGCACAGTTCCGAGTCACCAGAAGCTGACTCGCACAGTTCCGAGTCACCAGAAGCTGACTCGCACAGTTCCGAGTCACCAGAAGCTGACTCGCACAGTTCCGAGTCACCAGAAGCTGACTCGCACAGTTCCGAGTCACCAGAAGCTGACTCGCACAGTTCCGAGTCACCAGAAGCTGACTCGCACAGTTCCGAGTCACCAAATGCTGACTCGCACAGTTCCGAGTCACCAGGACTCTTGTTGGATACAAAACCTCCCCAAACACGGATTTCAATGATTTTTAAGGATTCTTTCGTCCCAAAACCTCTCCAACTGCTCTGAGGTTATCCATAAACACGTTTAGACAGTTATAAACCGCAGATAACGTTTAAACATCAATTCCTACTAGGAGACACATCTCAAAAAGCCTATAAATAGAAGCCTAAGGTCTTCTTTCAAGGGGATCGGAGATCTGAGATTAAGAAGGCGAGGTGCTGTCAAATTGACCAGTCAACCACGAATTTCAGAGGAGAATCATCAGAGCTTGGCGAACACTTTCATAAAGAAAGCCCCTTCGAAAGGTTTGTGATTCTTTTCCCTTCTTTCCTCCGGATTAAACTTGGTTTTAATCTCGAGAAGAGCCACAATCTCGCTTGGTCGTGATTGTCGCTTCCGTAATTGTTTCCCTCGTGAAACAAGAGCGTAATTATATTGTCGATCGGCTTTGGTCTGTGGTGGTCCACGGACTAACGCATCTCCGGCACAGGCAAAGATCCCACGCAAAGCAGCGGGAGATAAACTACTCCTGCGTTTTGTTTGATAAAGTTGTAATCTTTATTTTTCGTTGTAAGAAGATCTTATAAAAAGATCAACTCTCTTTTCAGTTTGAACTTATAATCGATAAACAGTGTAACAGGTTTGAAAACAATGGAAAATGTAACTTTTGACACAAACAAACTGGCGACCACAGTGGGAGCCGACAGCTTTTCTGCAAAAGCTGTAGTGTCGCAACCAAAGATCGTCATACCGATCAACGAGGAGGTCGAGTACGAGTTTGACCAAGCAAAATATGAAGAGTACTTATCCTCCTCTTCCCGATCATCCTCCCCTCGTAGGAATAGGAGAAACTCCACAAGGAAAGGTCGAGGACATTTGGATTTGAAGGTTCAAAATCAAGAACCTCATCCCACAGCGGTTCAAAAGACTCCTTGTGAAGCTGAAGCTACCAAGGCCGAACCAACTTTATCCAAGAGGGCGCGTCAAAGACGGCGTCAACGCCTAGCACGCCAATTGGCCAAGGCCTCCGAGCCGGTGGATGGAATCCGCTACGAAGCGGATCTGAAGTCTAGAGGACGCCAACAGGCACAGCAGCGACTTAGCGATTGGTCCAAACCAACGACAAATGAATGGGTCCCCGTTAAGAGGACACGTTCCACTCTTAAAGAACGAACCGAGAAGCGCCACGCTTTACTTGCGCACGCAAGAATCCTGGTACAAGAGGCCAAGAAATTACAAACAAGTACTGCAGACTTTAAACCGATGAAACCACGTCAAATCTGGAGGCCAAAATCCAGAACAAAGCCAGAAAAAACCGAGTCACTAAATGTTGGCTCGGCCAAGGCCGAGTCACTAAAAGCTGGCTCGGCCAAGGCCGAGTCACCAAACGCTGGCTCGGCCAAGGCCGAGTCACCAATTGCTGACCCGCGAGCTAGTTCATCTCCGTCTGCAGAAAATTCTCCTCCTGCGACCAGCTTTAAGTCTCCGACAGCTCCTGCTTTTGTTCCAATGACTTCCTCACCTCCTGTAAAACCCCACGGCGGCGTGGACTCATCCCGAGTTAAAATGAGCATTATGGATCGTCTCGGCCCTTTGCATAAAAACAAACCCCGCTTGATTGGTCAAAATGGGGGACGGGAGCGAGTCTCCAGTAACTCAAAAACTCCTCATACAGAGAAAGTACCAGTAACCGCTCGCCTTGGGCTACGGGTAGAAGTTCGAGATTCTGTTGAACCCTCACGCGTGCGAAGGCGAGTTTTCAAACGAGCGACTCTTGAAAATAATGACAGAGCGATATGCCCTCAAAGAGAGCTTTATTCGTCAGAAGAAGACGATGATAGAATAAGAGGGTTATGCCAACACAAGATAGGTGGCTCCGATAATAATATCGATGAGCTGTACTATCAGACTGGGGGTATGAGTAAATCTCGGAAGAGAAACTCCCGAGAAAGGGATTCTCGTTGTCCTTGTACTAAACTCATCAAGGCAGTATTAGCAGAATGTAACTGTTCCAAGACTGCCTCGCAAAGGATTTCAGTGTTTGAAAGACTTTCTACAGAAACGGAGAGAAACAAATCAAGACATTTCCGTAAGAGAAAGCCACCCGTTCGGGAACGTGAACTCTCGGAATTCACGATTAATATGGCAGAAAAAGGAAAGTCCACACGGCACTACAACCCTGAGCCCTTTTCACAAATGTCCAAATGGTTAACTCGACTGCAAACCAGGGCTATAAGGCCTAGGGATTACAATTACAACAGGATCCAGAGAAGACAGTCCTCAGACAAAGAAGCATCGGATGCTAACTCAGCGATTGCTTCAGATGCTACTGTATCCAGTACAGGACAGTCTCGAGAGTCGTTCATGATCACCACAGAACAGATGGCTCAACTTCTTCAAGAAGCTTTGGCCAAGCAAAAAGAGGATTTCAAAATTGAAATGGAGATGGCTGTACAACGTGTTAAAGATTTACACGCACAACAACTCCAACAGCTGACAAACCAGCGCGGTGAATCTAGTCGTCATCCGACCGCTAATCAGATAGATAGCGACTCAGAGGTAGAAGAAAATCTTAACATGGAGACTCCCCGCGAGAACAGGAATACGGAAGACGTTCTTAACGCTGGGGGTGGTATCAATATCCATCCCCAAAATCGCCAGAAGAGTGAGGTAGGCGAAGATCTTAAGATGAAAGACTTGGAAAGCAAAATCAATGCTTTGATGTCTGCCCAAGAAGTAAAAAAGACTGGCATTCCGTGTCCCTACCCGAGGGAGTGGGACTCCATTCCATACCCACCGAAGTTCAATTTGATCAACTTCACACCATTCGATGGAAGGGGCTCCCCTACCCAACACTTGATTTATTTCAAGTCTCACCTGGGGATCATTTCAGGTAACGAACCTCTGATGGTACGATCGTTCGTAGGAACCCTTCGCGCTGCTGCATTTGATTGGTACCGCCGGCTTAAACCGGGAAGTATCACTACATGGGACGATATGGAAAGCATGTTTCTCGCTAATTTCTTCGACGATGACACGGAGGTGTCAATCGGGACGCTCTTTGAAGAAAAGCAGAAGGATGGAGAACTCGTGGAAAACTTTGTTAAACGCTTCCGGAACAAGGCAATGAACTGCCGAGATCCGGTCACGGAGGAGTTCATACTCCAGACGTGCCATAATAATCTTTCCATAGATGTATTAGAAGCTATGGGAACAGCACCGTCCAAAACGTGGAAGGATCTGAAGGTCCGAGGGGAGCAAGCTGAGCGATTCCTCCGAAGGAAGAAAGCCGAGAGGGGTCAATCAACAACTAAGCCTCCGAATTCTAACTTTGCCTCTCGTGGCAAAGGCAAATCACCTGCAACAGCTGTTGACGCTAACCAGACGTCGCAAAAGCAACTCCGAAAACAGCAAAAGACTTCGGGTCCGAGACTCCAAAAAGAGTACTCTTTCAAGGACGAAGACGTTCCAGCCATCTTCGAATCCCTCCTTGGAAGCAACAAGATCAAGCTACCACCTATCACAAATCAGGAGGAAGCTGACAACACGACGGATCCAAAGTACTGTGCATACCACAGGAGGGTCCTTCATCCCAGAAGTACTGTGCATACCACAGGAAGGTCGTTCATCCCACTAAGGATTGCTTTGCTCTCAAGAATAGCATTCAGACCTTGATTGAAGCCGGCGTCATATCGCTCAGATAAGCCAAATAAGAACGAGGAAACTCCAAAGAGTATACGAGTATAAACTGTTTCTCAATCCTCCAACAGGTGCAAGAGGTTAAACTGCTCCCTGCATACTCCAATAGGTATATGAGTCTAAACTGTTTCCCACTTTTGACGAGAAGTTCCTGGAGGATGTTACACTAATATTCTTAAGGATAACCCGGTCAGGTAACTGAGAATAATGTCCGAACCAGAGGAAGCTGGGGGTGGACGATTTATGTAATAGGAAGTTCCTAGAGAATCATATATTCTTAAGGATAACCTGAACATACGATTGAGGATAACGTACTCCTCGTTACACCCAGTTTTGTAAGAAAGCTGGGAGTGGATAATTCGTGTAACGGGAAGTTCCCAAAAGAATTTTAATATTCTTAGGGATAACCCGATCGACATGAACAAAGTGATGAACACTAAATCTCTCACCGATCAGACTAATTGACGGTGGGACCGTTAAATTCGATCAAGTTTAATCCCATTCAAATTCTCACCGCGTCTGTGCACTCAACACTCTCATTGCTAGAGTCTGGACATAATATTCAGAATTGGTCAAACCTTTCTACAGTTAAGACCAAAACCAAAACCCCTCTCGATTCCCCCAACGAACGAGAGGTCCACAAGTCGAGCGATCAAACCTTCCTACAGTTAGGATCGTCTCAAACCTCCCAATTGGTCAAACCTTCTTACAGTTAGGACCACAGTCAAAATCCCCTCTCGATTCCTCCAATGAACGAGAGGTCCACTTTCAAATCGAGTGATCAAACCTTCCTACAGTTAGGGTCATCTCAAACTCCTGTTTGGCCAAACCTTCCTACAGTTAGGGTCAAAACCATAATTCACTCTCGATAAATGAGAAATTCACATTTAGTTCGGTAATCAAACCTTCTGACAGTTTGGATCATCCGAAGTTTTAGATTCTCGGAGAGGAGATCCCACTCTTAGTTTCACCTTTCCAGATTCTGGGGGTGGAGATCCCACCTCGAGTCTCCTTTCCAGCTGAAGATAGAATATAAAATTCTTCTTCTTCAGTGTCGGGAGATAGAATATAAAATTCTTCCTCTCCCATTTCGGGTTCGTCTTTGCCCCAAGAGAAGACACCACCTTTGTCAACTCCCAAAATCTGTGCCTTACAGGTACAGGGAATTTTATCCCGAATCCTAAGCAGGGATAAGTCTGCGCCTAACACGCGCTGCCGGTTTAGTCTTTCACCGATTGAAAAAGACACCGGAATTCTAGTCTGAGGAATTTGATCCCGAAGCCTAAATAGGGATAAGTCAGCGTCTAAAACACGTTGCTGGGTAGCCTATTCCCATAACAATGGCGAAGTCTACATATTCGAAGTTGTAGCATCAAGTCTAAGGGAGTTCATTCCTTTAGCACAACGTCACATGCGGAACGGATTTAGACAATCCGCATGTAAGCCCAATTCAAACGGTAGTCGGTAAGAGCACGTCAAATCCGTTGAAGGCTGAGGATTTGCCAAAAATCCTAAGTCAACGTCTCATACACGTTGCTGTTTAGTCTTTTCACAGGAGAAAGACGAAGTCTACATATTCGAAGTTGTAGCATCAAGTCTAAGGGAGTTCATTCCTTTAGCAAAACGTCACATGCGGAACAGATTAAGACAATTTAAGCCAATCCGCATGCTAGCCCCACTCAAACGGTGGTCGGTAAAGGCTCATCAAACCCGTTGATGGCTGAGGGTTTGCCCAAAATCCTATAAATATGATAGTCACTGACGCATCAGCTTCATTAGTTGGTCTCGTGACTTGAGCATCGAACGACATTCGAAACCCTAAGGTCAACGCCGGTCAACGCGTAACCATAGGTCAAAGCCGATCAATGCGTTGCAATGAAAGAATCAATACTCCAAAAAGTATACGAATATAAACTGCTTCTTAAAACTCCAATGGGTATACGAGTTTAAACTGTTTCCCACCCTCGACGGGAAGTTCCTGGAGAATATCGTATACAATATTCTTAAGGATAACCCGGCGACCTCCGATAAGTATATGAGGCTAAACTAACTTTCAGAACTCCCAAGAGTATACGAGTATAAACTGGTCCTCTCTGCTTCAAATGCATGACTTTTGGTCAACGTCTGTCAAGGTGTCACCAGATGGGAATTCCCCAACAACGAGGGACAACTCAACGTTAAATCAGCGACGTCGTTTAGTTTCAAGATTTCAACAGCGGTCAGACGATAAACGCAGAGCCGTAAAAACTTCATCTATTCGACAGAACTCTGAATAGATTGAGGGCTGAAGGAGTCAAGAAATGAAACCCATGACAGGTCCTTCTGCAAATATAGCCTATCATATCCAAAGTATTTCAGGCTCCTCTATAAAAGAAACGAGACTGAAACACTTTGGAGGGGGTATCTGTAGGCGTTAAAAATTGCCCATAGGTCCTCAAACACAGTGCAAGACAAGGAAAAGACGATAAACGTTATTATCCAAGTCAAAGGAATTCATCCAAAATCAGCAAGGCGACGAAGCGTACGCAAAACAAAGAAGCTGGAAGAATCACGAAACATTGCTTAGAAGCTTGAACAGTGCCGAGTCACCAAATGCTGACTCGCACAGTTCCGAGTCACCAAATGCTGACTCGCACAGTTCCGAGTCACCAAATGCTGACTCGCACAGTTCCGAGTCACCAAATACTGACTCGCACAGTGCTGACTCGCACATTTCCGAGTCACCAGGACTCTTGTTGGATACAAAACCTCCCCAAACACGGATTTCGATGATTTTTAAGGATTCTTTCGTCCCAAAACCTCTCCAACTGCTCTGAGGTTATCCATAAACACGTTTAGACAGTTATAAACCGTAGATAACGTTTAAACATCAATTCCTACTAGGAGACACATCTCAAAAAGCCTATAAATAGAAGCCTAAGGTCTTCTTTCAAGGGGATCAGAGATTTGAGATTAAGAAGGCGAGGTGCTGTCAAATTGACCAGTCAACCACGAATTTCAGAGGAGAATCATCAGAGCTTGGCGAACACTTTCATAAAGAAAGCCCCTTCGAAAGGTTTGTGATTCTTTTCCCTTCTTTCCTCCGGATTAAACTTGGTTTTAATCTCGAGAAGAGCCACAATCTCGCTTGGTCGTGATTGTCGCTTCCGTAATTGTTTCCCTCGTGAAACAAGAGCGTAATTATATTGTCGATCGGCTTTGGTCTGCGGTGGTCCACGGACTAACGCGTCCCCGACACAGGCAAAGATCCCACGCAAAGCAGCGGGAGATAAACTACTGCTGCGTTTTGTTTGATAAAGTTGTAATCTTTATTTTTCGTTGTAAGAAGATCTTATAAAAAGATCAACTCTCTTTTCAGTTTGAACTTGTAATCGATAAACGGTGTAACAGGTTTGAAAACAATGGAAAAGGCAACTTTTGACACAAACATATCTCTCAGTCTCTTGTTTGTTGGTAGAGATGAACCCGAAATCGGAGAGAAAGAATTTTATATTCTATCTCCTGGTCTCTTGTTTGTTGGTAGAGATGAACCCAAAATCGGAGAGGAAGAATTTTATATTCTATCTCCTGGTCTCTTGTTTGTTGGTAGAGATGAACCCAAACTTGGAGAGGAAGAATTTTTTATTCTATCTTCTGGTCTCTTGTTTATTGGTAGAGATGAACCCAAAATCGGAGAGGAAGAATTTTATATTCTATCTCTGATGCAAAAGAAACTCAAAGTGGAATCCCCACTTAGAGAATCTGGACTAGTTTGAATAATCCTAACTGTCATAAGGTTTGATTATTCAACTTAAAAGTGGACTTCTCGTTTGTGGAATGAATCGAGAAGAGATTTTGGTTATGGTCCTAACTGTAGTAAGGTTTAACCAAGTGGGAGTGGGAGTGTGGTACAAATAACAATGGGTTTGTTGACTTGTACAAATCACTCAGTGGGAATTTTTTTTATGTCGAACACAGGAATTTGACACGAAATGATTCGACGACCGATATAGACCGATAACTTGAAATTTTTTTTGACATTGTATCATAATTTCAGCATTGGGAATGTTAGAAAACAGATACAATAGGAGTTTGAAGGATTTTAATCCATGACGGATTTTGGTGGACCTACCGTCGATTAATTCGATCGGCGAGTGATTTTGTGGTGAGGGACTACGAATCATCGAGTTTCCCCCTCCATGATCGCATTATGGGGGTTTTGTGAGGAAAGATCAACTGTATTCTGTCATCGAATCTCATCTCAACAAAAGCAATAAAAGAATCTTAATCATTTTTTATAATAATTAAGAATGGATTATTCAAAAGATCAGTTTCTATTTAGAACAATTAACTGATCTCGGGTTATCCTAAAAATATCCTGCATAGGATTCTCTAGGAACTTTTCATTTTATATAGGTTATCCTGAACATACTATGGATAGTACTTCTTCAGGAACTTCCCATTTATCGGCATCATTAATTTGTTGCCCTTCTGAGTGATCAGGCGATACGCACCATTTGAATAGACTGTTTCTATTACAAATGGTCCTTCCCATTTGGGTTGGAATTTTCCTTTCTTCTTGGAATTGAGAATCATAGGTCTTCGAACGTCAAGAACTAGATCTCCTTCTTTAAAGCTTCGTCATCGGACCTTTTTATCGAAAGCCCGAGAAATTCTAGCCTGGTAAAACTCGATTTGTTGTTGAGCTTCCAAGCATTTTTCATCTAACATCTCCAATTCCTCGAGACATTTTTGGTGATTTTCTTCTGTCATCATTCCCGTTGTGAGAGCAATGCGGAGAGAGAGAATTTGTATTTCTAAAGGCAGAACAGCTTCGCATCCATACGTTAAAGAGTATGGGGTTGTTCCCGTTGGTGTACGGACAGTTGTATGATAAGCCCACAAAGCTTCACCGAGTTTGTCATCCCAGTCCCGCTTATTGACTTTCACAAGTTTTGCCAAAATTTTAATAATAGTCTTGTTGAAAGCTTCAGCTAATCCATTAGCTGTGGGATTATAAGCAGTCAATGTTAATTCTGAATTTGCCGCAGAATTTGATAAATGCATTACTGATGAATTGAGGACCATTGTCATGCACTATCCGTCTCGGGACACCATATCGATATATAATGTGATGTTTAATGAACTTAATAACAACTATCCGTCTCGGGACACCATATCGATATATAATGTGATGTTTAATGAACTTAATAACATCACTTGTCTTTACTTCTACCATATCGATATATAATGTGATGTTTAATGAACTTAATAACATCACTTGTCTTTACTTCTTTAAACGGAACTGCTTCTGCCCATTTCAAGAAGTAATCAGTGATTGCCAGAATGAAACGATCACCTTTGACCGACGACAGAAAAATAGGACCTATAATGTCCATTCCCCATGTTTCAAATGGCCACGACGTCGCTGATGGGTGCAAGTGTTCTGGTGGCTGATGCATGTAATTTGCATGTAGCTGACAGACATGATATCGTCGGGCATAGTCAACTGCATCCTTTACCATAGTTAGCCAGTAATATCCCATTCTCCTAAGTCGGTCGCACAGTTTAGGGCCTGGTTGATGTGCACCGCATGTCCCATCATGTGCTTCTTTGAGCACTTGTTCTGCCTCTTTATTGGATAGACAACGGAGTAGCAAACCATCGTATGAACGTCGATACAACATTTGTACTGTAGCGTTGTAGTAAAATATCGGTGCTCTTCACCGAATCGAATCTTTTTCTCTTACATCTTCAGGTAAAATACTGTGTAAGACATAATCGATAATAGGAAAACGCCAATCTCGAACTTTGGGTTCAACTCTCGTTGAGTGTGCCTCTTTAGCAATCGAATCGTAGATTGGCACAATAAGCTGATGAGTTCTCAGTGTAATTAATTGCTCTGTTTTTGGAGGCTGAGCCAAAAGATACCGACAATGCTGCTAATGCATCTACATATGCATTTTAGAGACGTGGAACATATTCGATAAAAAATTCTTCAAACGAGTTTGCTATCTCGATGGCTACCTGGTGGTATAGAATTAGATCTTGATTTCTGACTTCATACTCTCCTCGTATATGATTAACTACCAATTAAGAATCACCAAAAGCTTCAAGGTATTCGACCCCCAGCTCTTTGGCAAAACTAAGTCCAATTATTAACGCATTGTACTCGGCCACGTTATTAGAGCATTGTTCGATTAGCGAATATGCTCTAGGTAAGACATGCTTTTTCGGGGAAACTAAAACGACCCCCACTCCTGAGGAAATTTTAGAACGTCCGGGTGTGCTTGCCACATTGGTTGCTCAGGAAGCCTGGTTGATATGACGTGGTGTTAACTTCATAAGTTTCATCCGGCAGATCGTCGTACAACTCGGCTATATCTTTTGTAGGATTTATCGCCAAAAGATCACAAATAGCTTGTCCTTTAACTGATTTTTGCTGTTTGAAATATCAATCATATTGTGATAAGAGCAAGACCCACCTGGCTAAACGCCAATTCATGGAGGCTGGTTGGGTCATGAATACTCGAATTGAGTTTACATTGGAAATGACGTAGATCGTCTGTCCAACTAAATAATATCGCATTTTCTGGATTGCGAATACTAGGGCGATGCATTCTTTCTCGATCATCGGATAACGAGATTCAGCTCTGACCAATGTATGACTTGGGTAATACACAGCTTGTTCGTGACCGTTATCGTCGTCTTGTGCGAGCAATGCACTTAACGAATGGCTCGTCGCTTTGACGTAAATCAAAAACGGTCTACCCGATTTCGGTGCAACGAGAATAGGTGGATTTGCTAGATATGTTTTAATATCTTGGAATGCCTTTTGACATGCTTCATCCCAAATGAATGTCACGCCTTTCTTTGTGAGTTTAGAGAACGATTGGCATTTTCCGAATAGATTCGATATAAACCGACGAATATATGCCAATCGACCTTGCAGCCCTCTGAGTTCTTTAAGATTTCTCAGGGATTATAATTCATGTATCGCCTTCACCTTATCGGGATCGATATGAATAACTTTTGTGGTGACGATGAATCCAAGAAATTTACCGCTAGACATTCCAAGGAAGGATTTAGTCGGGTTCTTGTTCAACTGATGATTCCTCATAAGATCGAACATCGTCTTCAAATCGTTAATGTGGATGTTTTTATCATGGCTTTTAACAACCAGATCATCAATGTAGCATTCAACGGTCTTCCGAAGGTGCTCTTGAAAGATTTTCGTCATTGCCCGTTGGTATGTAGCGCTGACGTTCTTCAAACCGAAAGGCATAACAGTGTAACAGAAGACACCAAGGGGCATTCTGAATGCCGTATGCTTTTTATCATCTGGGTGCATCTTGATCTGATTATACCCCGAGAATCCGTCCATAAATGACATTCTCTCAAACCCACATGTATTGTTAATAATGACATCTGTAATTGGCAGAGGAAAGTCGTCTTTAGGGTAGGCTGTATTCAGATCTCTAAAGTCAATACAGATTCTGATCTTCCCGTTCTTTTTAAGGACTGGAACAATATTAGCCAACCAATCAGGATGTTGTTCTTCTCTAACGAAGCCTGAGTCAATTAATTTCTTGACTTCGGCTTCTATTGCCTCCATAATTTGCGGACGAAACCGTCTTTATTGTTGCTTGACAGGTTTAACATCCGGTTTAATGCTAAGGCGGTGTATTGCTACACTTGGGTCAAGTCCCGGCATATCTTCGTAATTCCAATTGAAAATGTCGATATACTCTCTAATAAGGGTGATTAGTTCATCTTTCTCATCCGGCGGAAGATCACTGCTAATAAATATAGGTTTTGCCATATTAACTTAGACCACTTTATCCTCAGTAGGAGGTTCTCTTTGTTCAAATCGATTGCCGTATTGAACATTCATGTAATGTACCCAGGGATCTTCCTAAGTGGGTAATTGATCATCTTCTTCTGTAGTAGATGGATCGACTACAGTCATGTTCGACATTAATCTTTTGAACGTTTCTCTAATGCTAGTGTCAGAATCCCAAGTTGAAGTATCAGATGAATACCTACCTTTATTTGTTAGCTGATTAATAATTTGCTCGCAATATTCATCATCAGATGACGAGACGTAACCCAGACCCCTTCTATAGCTGTAATAATTATCCGGTTTTCCTTTTGGTACATAGGCAGGACGGGGTGGAACCCTGGCACCTTGACCAAAATGAAGACCTTCCCCGAGCGAGAGGTCATAACCTTGCTTTCTCATGTAACCATTTGCTTGTGAACTATACCGAGAGAAATGTTGTCCGGGTTCTTCATCACCCGAATTAGTGTTCAAGAAAAGATCAGGAGTAGGGGATGGTTCCCCTTTTCCAAAGACTATTTCTTTTTTACTCCCTGTCTTTGCGGGTAGGGTCATAGTTATTCCGAATGAATTTTGGACGTGTTTTGTCGTTGTACAGGACGAACGAAGTGGCATGTGTAGACTAGGGTCGTCATACAATTCTTGCATTATATCATCGAGACAACGCGAGTACTCTAAATCATTATTTATTATTTCATCGGCAAGTTGCCAGTTACAACTTTCATCCGACGATTCATCACCATTAAGATCGATTACAAGAGGTTCAATGTCATTTAGTACAAGACCTTCACTATAATCGAGCCCAGCTTCGGTATCAGCTTCTTCTCCGCTATCAGTACCATGGGCCGATGGTTCAGTATCGGATTCAGCACCATAAAGAAGGGAGTCAGTAAAATAATTTTCTAACCCCTTATATGGTTGCTTATCCGTGACCACCGTCTTAACCTCGTTGTTAGTGTCAACATATTTCAGACACTGATGGAGGGTGGAGGGAACTATAAGATTACTGTGGATCCATGGGCGACCCAACAGTAAGTTATAAGAAGTCTCCGTATCGATCACATAACAAGTGACCTCCGACTTCAAGTCTCCAAGTTGACACTTCACTTGTATTTTTCCCAACGGTCTCGACCCACTAGTATTGAATTCGTAAATAACGGTTCCTATAGAGTCTAGCTTGTTGGCAGTAATTCCGAGGTAGTACATCAACCGAAGTGGCATAATACTAACAGCGGAACCCAGATCAACTTGAATCCGGTTGACAACACTCGAGCCAATATATCCAGTGAAATATAAAGGCCTATCATGTTTCGAATTCCTGACTTGCATATCTTCTTTGGTAAAAACAATGCAAGGGGATTTTGTGGCTGCCAAGTTGCAGTGCTGAATCAACGACTCTGGCTCTTCGGGAGTTAGTTTAATCTGAGTGAGAAATACCTCAGAATCGACCAAGGCTTTTTATAAAACTTCTCTAGTATCTTTCGAAAGGCGTAGTAACTCGTACAGCGTGATCCTTGCTGGGATATTAGCTAACTGAGCCATAACGTCGAAATGATATGACACATTTGAGCTTTCCGGTTTATCTCGTCCAATTGGTCGATTGAAACGAGACTGCCTCGGAACTTGAACTTTCTTATGTTGGGTTTCTTTTTCCTTTTGATTAGCTGGTTGCTGAGGTTTTCCAGAAGCTACAAGAGGAGTCGCAACTACCCCCAGCTCAGCAAGGGTTTTAGAAGGTGCGGCTTTTACCACTCCCTGTTCAGCTAGTTGTTCAGATGTGCTCGGGTAATTGAAACGGTATTCATTTCCGCTTCTTGTTGCGAAAGATTCTTGCTCCTCTTCAGAAAGTGGTAGGGCTGAGATTTCTTCATCATTCTTCTCAGGAATTGCTGAAGCTCCAAAATAAGACTTCCCCTTTCCTTTACCTTTCAGCTTAGACGTGGATGTCGTCCATTGTTCATCTCCCAATAGATCAGGATGAACCCAGAGGATTTTGCCATTTGGAGTTGTATGTGGCACAAGTCCTTTTTGGCACTGTCCATGAGGATCATCGTTGATGGTTTGCACTTTAACTTTTGATACTGGTTCTGCTTGGAACTAGGATAAAGGAACCGAACCAAAGCTAATAGATACCGCATTCGCACCTATTTTCTTCTCTTTTGGTTTCGGCGTCATGATACCAACATCGATCAAGGTTTGTATTTTGTCTTTTAAGACATAACACGCCTTGGTAGGATGATGAACCCTTCTGTGGTATGCACAATATTTTGGATCATTAGTCTTCTTTGCTTCTTCTTGATTCGTGACCGGTGGAAGTTTGATCTTATTGTTATCCAATAGATACTTGAAGATGACCGGGACTTCATCGTCTTTGAAAGAATATTCTTTCAGGAATCTGGGTTCCGAAGCTTTAGGCTGTCGCGGGGGCTGCTGATTTTGGAGTGGTGCCAACTGGAAAGAAGACTGTTGCGATTGCTGTTGTGGCTGTTGTGATGTTTGATGAGCATCGACAGCAGCTATGGATCCTCTTCCTTTGCCTCGAGGGTTAAAATTTTGCTTTTGAGGGTTGGCTGGTGGCTGACCCCTCTCCAACATCTTTCCTTGAGAAAACGTTCAGCTTGTTCACCTCTCACCTTCAACTCTTTCCATGTCTTAGAGGGCACAACCCCATGACTTCTAATACATCTAAAGACAAGTTATTATAACATGTCTGAAGAATGAACTCTTCCGTGAGTGGATCTCGACAGTTCACTGCTTTGTTCCAGAACCGCTTGACGAAAACGTCAACTGACTCCCTATCTTTCTGCTTCTCATCTAGTAAAGTGCCGATAGAGACTTTTGTGTCGTCATCGAAGAAATTGGTTAGGAACAATCCTTCCATATCATCCTAGCTGGTTATACTCCCGGGCTTAAGACGGCGATACCAATCGAAGGCGGGGCCACGAAGAGTCCCAACGAATGATCGTACCATCAAAGCTTCATTCCCTGAGATTGCACCAAGATGAGATTTGAAATAGATTAAATGTTGCGTAGGCGAGCCCCTGCCATCAAAAGGAGTAAAGTTAATTAGACTAAATTTCGGGGGATAAGGGATCAAGTCCCATTCCCTTGGGTAAGGATAAGGAATGCCCGTTTTCTTCACTTCCTGGGCTGTCATCAGAGCATTAATTTTGCTCTCAAGATCTTGAATCTTCTTATCTTCTTCCTCACTCTTCTTTAAATAGATTTGAGAAAGTTGAGTAGATGACTTAGCTGGACCACTTCCAGCATTATCTTTATCAGGAAGCGGATTCGCAAAGATAGTTTCATCCACCTTAGGATCACTATCAACCTCGGTTATGCGCACAGGTATGGCATTACGATGGATAGATTCAGCCTTCTGACTCACCTCCCGTTGGTGTTGTTGAGCCTACAAATCTCGCATCTGCTGCATCGTCAATTCTATCTCGGTTTTGATTTCAGCTCTAATTTCTTCGCATTGTTTAGCTAATGCCTCCTGTAGTATCTGAGCTGGTCAGGTGTAATTGCTAATGATTCTCTGACTCGTCCAACACTGGATACTGTATCATCTGAGGTGACTGCAGAATAGGTATCTGAAAGTTCCTCGTCTGAAGATAGACCTTCATGCATTTTCTTGTAGTCCCGACATTGGTTGGCCCTTCGTTGTAGCCGTGACATCCTTTGGGAAAGACCCTGCTCAACTCTCCCTCCTGGAGAGAAATCAGGATCCGGATTGACCGAATGTTGCTTTCCTCTACCGGTCATATTAATAGTGACCTCTGGGAACTCATCTTTCCAAATTGCAGGTTTTTTCTTATTAAAACATCTCATTTTAGGTTTTGATGATTCGACGGAAAGTCTTTGAAATACTGAGACTCTTGTCGATTCAATTTTGGAACAATCACATTCTGTCAGCACTGCCTTAATAAGCCTTTCACACGCGCAATGAGACTCTGTTTCTCGAGCAACCCTCTTTCGTGACTTATTAGTCTGATAGTGCAGCTCGTCATTATTATGATTTGAGCAACCTATCTCCTGTCTTTGAGCCTTGTTAACATGTGCAGGACGACTCGTCATCGTATCTGGGTGATCCAAGGCTATATGTTTACCTCCCACAGCCTGTGAGTGTGGAGTATTTACAGGCCCTAAACGAGAGTGAATTGGTATTTTCTCGTTTTGGGTTTGTTTTGTTCTAATTAGGGGATACTTACGACCCCTAGTGTAAGAAACTACCAAGGGTTTATTCACCAGATCCGAGTGTTCTTTGATTGGGGTTTTGCCTCGATCGTCAGACAAAGGACTGAGGCGATCC
Source organism: Asparagus officinalis (assembly GCF_001876935.1). Lineage (NCBI taxonomy): Eukaryota > Viridiplantae > Streptophyta > Magnoliopsida > Asparagales > Asparagaceae > Asparagus > Asparagus officinalis. The sequence goes on from NC_033796.1 coordinate 98,448,240, forward strand.
GCCATTGTAATCTTGAATTTTGATAAGTCTGGACTAACCCAGGGTTTCACTGGTGATACAGTAGATGGACCCGGAATGGATGTTTGTGGCGTCTTTGGAATCCAAACTTTACGGTTCTTTGGTGGCTCTTCAGACACCATTTCTTTCTTCCCTTCTTGTATCTGTTGACGAAGGGCACGAGCGTGAGCAACATTCGCCCGAAGCTTTTGTATATGCTCTTTGAGGGTCGAACGAGCCCTCTTGACGAGAGTCCATTCTTCTGTTGTGAGCTATATAGAAATGTGATTAGTTTGCCGTTGAGGCAACTGAATCACTCTATGCTTCCTCGACTCTAGGTCTGCATGGTAGTGAACCCCGTCGGTTTGTTCTAAGGCCTTGGCCAATTGACGAGCACGGCGCTGACGTTGTCTCTGACGAGCCCTCTTTGTCATTGCCGATGAGTTTTGGTTCAATGACCCCTTAACTAGGGAATGGTCATTTGGAGCAGATATGGTGCAAGCAGTATCCTTAGCCACAATCGGGCGAGAATTTTCACTCATAGTCTTCATCGAAGTTGAAGACTGGAAAACCTTCTTGGAAGACGAAATCTTCCTACACTTACAAGATGAGGAAGATTTTGAGGATGAGGATGATAAATACTCCTTAAATTTTGCCTGATCGAATTCATATTCGATCTCTTTGTTGATCACGATCTTGATCGGCTGTGACACTACGGTCTCGGTAGCGAGACTGTTGGCTCCCACTGTGGTCGCCAGTTTGTTTTTATCGAAAGTTGGTTTCATTGTGGAATTCATTAAATCTTCGATCGATTACAACAAATTCAAAAGAACTAGTCTTTTGATAATACCTCTCTTACACAACAAAAGGAAAATTACAACTCTCTGGAAAATAACACAAAAATCATTTATCGATTCTTGTTTTGTAGGACTTTGCTTGTGTTGGGAGTGCTTTGGCTCGTGGACCACCGATTCACAAATCGTGAGGGTCTTTGGTATCCTTCCTTCGTTTAGAAGCAAGAATGAAAATTAGTGAATATCTTATCAAAGTAAGATGAACACTCTTCTTAAGATTAAGTCAAAGCTCAAATCTCAAGGAATCACACAAGTCACTCAAGTCTGCTCTCTGTTCTCTGGTTTGCTCAATCTGCTCGATCCCTGTAAATAATGGTCCTAGAGGGGTATTTATAGCCCCCAGGAGAAGTTCAACTGAAAATACAGCGTTTTGAAAAAAACTATGTCTGCAAGACAGTATTTGCTGTCTCGGGAGCCGAGACAGTATTTGCTGTCTCGGCTAGTATTTGCTGTCTCGGCTCCCGAGACAGTAAAGTCTATCTCGGAAAATCCAAACTGTCCGATAGTTTCCATTATAACTGTCTTCCCACATTTCAAACTCCGTTATTTTGACAGTTATTCATGTGATTCTCGCCCACAATGTTTTCCACGTTCTTTGATAGTTAATGGACACGTGTCATGCAGTTATTTCAACAATTTTTATCATTTCAGAGCTGTCTCGCGTGCGAGATAGTAAACACTGTCTCGCGTGCGAGACAGTAAACACTATCTTGCATGGTGAGATAGTAAATAATGTCTCGCGTGTGAGACAGTAAACCTTGTCTCGCGTGGCGAGACAGTAAACACTGTCTCGCATGCGAGACAGTCCACACTGTCTTGATCTTTCTAAAACAGCATGAGGCCATTTCTTGTGATCTTTGGATGATCTCTTCTTTGTTGTAATTGGATATTCATCGGCATTTTTATACGTCTACAGTGGACAGTGAGAATCCATTTCCCGGATACTTCTCTTTCGAGATTTGTTCGTACCCCTAGCCCGATAGTACAACTCATCGGCATGATTACCAGAGCAACCTATCGTATGCTAACATGATTTTCCAAGTCTACCGTCATCGTCTTCTGACGAACACACCTCTCTTTGGGGATGTAATGCCTCGTTGGCATTCTCAAGAGTCACTCATTTGGAACCACGCCTTCGTGAGCGTGAGGCCCCAATGGGCTCCTGGACTTGAACTCGCAATCTGAGGCGAGCGGTTACAGGTACTTTCTCAACATGAGAGGTCCTTAACTTGTAAGGAGGACGTGCACGACCCAAGCATTCTTTAATCGGACCCAAGCTCGGGGTTCATTCGTCGAACCCAAGCATTCTTTAATCGGAGCTTTGCCTCGACCTTCGTGCAAAGAACCAAGATGATCTGTAATCTTCATTTTGAATCGGGATAAGTCCACGCTATCGTGGGGCTCCACTGGAGGTGCGTGATTCATCGGGACAGGAACAGGGGCTGTCAGAGACTCAAAAATGACCACGGGAGGCAAACTGGGGGCAAGGCAGACCTTGGTGGCTCGGACCTGGCATGAGCCACCATTTGGTGGCTCGGCCTTGGCCGATCCAGTAAGTGGTAGTTCGCGTTTTCCAACAATTTCGGGTGCTATTTTGGCCTTTGGCCTCCATACTTTGTGTAATTTTGGTGGTTTTTGGGCCACCTCTTCCTTCTGCAGTTTCTTGGCTTCCTGCACCAGGATTCTTGCGTGCGCCAACAATGCGCGGCACTTCTAAATGCATTCCTCAAGGGTCGAATGGGTCCTTTTAACGCGGACCCACTCATTCGTTGGTGGTTTGGAGGAGGAGCTGTTCGCTCGTTGTTATGGAGCTTGGCGCTTCCTAAACTTCAGATCTGCTTCATAGCGGATTCTGTTAATTGGCTCCAAAGCCTTGGCGAGTTGGCGCGTGAGGCGCTAGCGTTGCCTTTGACGTGCTCTTTTCAATAGAGTTTGCGCGCCTTCAGTAGAAAACTCCTTGATCAAGGAGGGGTTCAGATCTAAAGATCCAACTTCTTTAGACACCAGAGGAGCGTTGTGAGATGCAACTACAACATCAATGGGGTAAAGATCATCATCTTGGGTCTTTAGATCTGAAGACCAGTGAACTTTCCTTGTGGAGGAGATCCTCTTGCGCTTGTGAGAGGAAGATGATCTGGAGGAGGAAGACATATACTCCTCGTACTTCTATTGGTCGAACTCGTATTCGACCTCTTCGTCAACCGGGATGAGGATCCTTGATTGCAACACTACAGCCTCGGCAGCGAGGTTGTCGGTTCCCACTGTGGTCGTCAATTTGTTTCCGTCAAAAGTTATTGTTTTCATTGTCATCAAACCTATTACACCGTTTATCGATTACAAGTTCAAGTTGATCTTTTTATAAGATCTTCTTACATAATGAAAAGGTAAAAATTATAACTTTATCAAACAAAACGTAACAATAGTTTATCTCTTGTTGCTTGTATGGGATCTTTGCCTGTGCCGGGGACGCGTTAGTCTGTGGACCGCCGCGGATCGGATCCGGTTGACAAGAATTAATTAATGCTATTGTTTCATGAAGGAAACAATTACAGCAGAGACAATCATGACCAAGTGAGATTGTGGCTCTTCTCGAGATCAAAACCAAGTTTGATCCGGAGGAAAAAAGGAGAAAAGAGTCTTAGATCTTTCGAAGGCTTCCTCTTTATGATGAAGTTCGCCAAGATCTGTCAACTCTTCTCTGAAATCCGTGGTCTACTGTTCAAATTGACAGCATGTCGCCCTCTGATTTCATATCCTTTCAAATGAAGACCTTGAGCTTCTATTTATAGGCTTTTGTCGCCACGTTTTCTGATAAGATCAAGTATTTTGATATCATCTGTAGTTGATAACCGCCCAAGCGCACTTAAAGATAGCTTCAGAACAGTTGGGAAGGTCAACAGTGCCCGTGGTGGCTCAGAACTATGTGAACCACCATTTGGTGGCTCGCATGGGTGCGAGCTACCATTTGGTGGCTCGCACTCATGCGAGCCTCCTGGTCTGTTTTGTTCGTCTTTTTGACGTTTTGACTGTTTTTAGCTCCTTCAGTTCGTTTGTTTTGCCTTTACGCGCGTTTTGTCGCTTCGTTACCTTGTACGCTTCACCGATTCGCTTCATGCGTTTATCGACGTCAGATAATCTTCTTTAGCTCAGATGATGACGTTCATCATCTTCTCTCCATCTCGAACTATGTTCGGGGACCTATAAGCAATTTTTGACGCCTATAGTTTCGAGCTTGGATTTCTAGCATGGAGCCAAATTGGGGAGTCACCATGTTGCCGATGAATTTCTTCTGCTCTAGTTTGAGCTTAAGAATTCCTGATCCAACGAATATCTGGATCTTATCCTTGAGGATATAGCAGTTCTTTGTTGGATGTTCCAACATTCTGTGATAAAGGCAATAGTTGGGGTCATTGCGTCGAGCTTCTGGAAGCTTCAGACGATTCTCTTTGTTGAGCACATGGAAGATGGCAACTATATGTTCATCTTTGTATGAATAATTGCACTAAAAGTTCTTTCTTGACTCTTTTTGCTAGTTGTTATTAGGATTATGAACCCCAACTAGAAAGTCTCTTTAGCCTTTGGTTGTGAAATCTACCTTTGTTTGCCTTTATTACCCTTGAAGTTGGTGCGGCTCGAACTTATTAAAACATTCTGATGACTTTCTTGCTATCTCTGCCTGTTCTATCAAATCCTTCCATGTGTAGACACACCCATGTGAGCTTCAATTAGTGCCACATAATTGTGCCAGCAAGTTTGAAGTAACATCGAAAGAGGCATATCCCGACATTATAATGTCAGATTGCAGTATCTTTTGATATATTCTCTAAACATCTCACTTCCACTTTGCTTCTCAAAAAGGAGTTTAGACATCGGATTTCTCCTCATGGAGTTGCAAGAGGAACTTTGATTATAAATCTGCCAATGATTTGATTGAGCCTTTGGGCAGGTTCTGGAACCAATCAAAGGCTACCCCCGGGAGGATGCTAATGAACATGCATGCCTTAATAGCACCGTTGCCCACTATATTTTTGATTTGCTGATGGAAGTAGTAGATATATTGGTTCAGAGAACCTTTAACATTGAATGTATGTAATATAGGTGGCTTGAATTTCATCGGATAGGGAACCGTGTCCCACTCGATGGGATAAGGTCAAGTAATTCTAACCTACTTGATCTTAGTTCATTGAGACAGGACAATGAGCTGCTTCTGAATGTCCTCCAAGGCTTTTCCTTCCTTGTTTGGCTTCGAAGGTAGTGTTGTTTCTGATCTTGCATGTTCAGAATCTACGTCATCTTGATGATCTTGATCTTCTTCTGGGGGATCTTTGCCGATTAGCCTTTTCCCTTTAGAAGAACTTAGTTGAGCTTGAGATGCCAACAAGAGTTGTAAGAGTTGTTTAACCATCTCTCCTAGGCATCTGATCCACTCATCTGAGTCCTTCTTTTGAGCTGCCATTTGAGCAATGATATCTTCCCGGTCTATCATATCTAACTCTCACCTTCGTTCTTGACTTGAACTAGGGGTTACTCTTGATTCTATGGCAGAGTTGTCATCGTTAGAGGTGGGTTGGTTCACCCAAGATGAAGTTTGTAATGTACGCATTGGGACGAAAGAGTAGTCGAAAGGTGTTGCCACTCTTCTTGTTATCCTGGTGTTACGACGCACACCATCAGCTTCTGGTAATATGGATCCAATGCCAGGAGAATATACTAGATTGGGTGTGCTATATGTGCTTTCTTCCTCATCTTTGGAAGTTACACTTGTCATGTTGACAGTGAATACTTGTGTTCTACCCCTTTGAGCATGTCGCCATCATTTAGTCCGAACCTCTAAAGATATAGGATCCTAACTAAGATGGCTGAAGACTGATTCGTTTTCAGAAATAGTTTTACATTGGCAACTCTTTTGAATTGCTAAGACTACTTCTCTGAGGGTGGCACAATGCTGATATTGGCAAGCTCTCTTTAGGGATATGAATTCTTTTAGATCAATATTGGTTTCAATGCCAACTTCGCTGGTTTTGGCCTTAGAGCGTGAACGTTGCTTACGATAATGCTGGCTAGATTTTTGCCCAACGGAATCATCAGTGACGTTATTATTCTCTTGAGGGAATTTAAATGAGGGGTCATCCCTATTCTTATCTTCTATCGTGGAAGCATAGCGAGACATCACTAGATGCTTTAAATCAAACTCCTAAAGGAGTTGTGGACTGATGTCTGAAATCAATAGATAAAATAAGATCTTGACCTTCACTTGAGGCAAGGGTCGAGATTTCTTCATTCTTGACGAAGTCCTTTTGGCTTTTAGCTAAGCTCAAACTATTTTCAGTGAAGGTCGCCTTTTCACACAAGGGAGTTGATTTAGACCCAAGAGTCGCACTGCAATGAATACCACAACAACTATGTACAATCACTGTGGATGAAGTTTGGCTCATGGAAAAGAATTCCTCAAACTTCGCTTGGTCAAATTCGATGACCAATGATTCAGCAAAAGACCCGAGGGTCTTAGTGTTGGTGTGTGACGTAATTTTCTCATCAGAGGAGAAGGAAGTCCCCAGCGAAGTCACCATCCTATTTTGGGTTCTTTTAAAATTATAATTATCTCAGATTATAATAAAAAGAATTAAAATGAAATGAAGAATTTTTTTTTCTAGGGGCTCTTTTCTGTGTACTGATGAAGCGTCGATCTAGTACTCTATTGACACACTGATTAAGACTTAGGGTCTTTTGTTGTGGGTGCGGGCTCAATAACTTGGAAGATAATTTAGTCTACTCTTAACACTTTTACTTGATTGATTTGCATATGTGATGACAAGAATCTCTCTGCGTGTGAGTTGAACCCTCTAGGATTCGATTTGATCTCTTAGATGGATGGGCCTTCTTATATTTTTCCCAATTCTCATATTCTCACTTAACAAATAATCTCCCCTCCTTTTATAGGCTAAAAAAAGAGATAACGATTGCTTAATTATGGATTAAGTGACCATTAAAGTAGGAGATAATTA
>NC_033796.1:98455103-98487994 GCF_001876935.1 Asparagus officinalis
TGACCTTTATGGGCTTGGTGAAGTTTGTTGAAGACGTGGGCGGATGTCGCTAAAGTCATGAACGAGGGTCACTATGGACATAGGCGAGTCTTCTTAGGAAATGGATGACTTAGTCCACTTGAGTCAATGTGGGTGGAGTTCATTAATTAGCGAACTTCATCCTTGAGTTCGAATTTAACACCGAATTTGACTCTAGGTTTGGTCGACTGATGACGCCTTTTGATTCAACCTGGCAAGAAGGGATGACTTAGCCTGGTGAGAAATGAAGACTCGACCTGACGAGATGGGATGACTCCTTGCGAGAAGGGCAAGAAGTATCACCTTTTTATTTGGTCTCGAAAGTTCTCGAGCCAGACTGGAGAGAAGAGACACCGCTTGACGAGAAGGGGCGACTCGGCCTGGTGAAAAGTGTTTTGGTAATTAACTCACTTAAATTGGTCGAGTCGAATCGATATGGGCTGTTTGGGGAGGTTCACTTCAATCATCAGTTGACCTTCGGTGCAGCTTGTTGTGGGCTTGACTTTGGGCCCATTTGAAGTGTTTAGCCAATGAGCATTCATTTATTGGATCCAAGCTGATCATTGGCCTAACTGAAAATACATTTTGACCGTCTATATCAATCTCTTCTAACATAAGCGCACATAATTATAATAGGGTATAAAACTAATTTTTCTATCTAAAGAGAATAATGTGCTTTATATTAGGAGCATGATTTACATATAATAATTATTAGATATATCCAAGGAGGATTCCCTTTCTTGAAAAGGTTAGGAATATAGTAGTATATCATCTATCTTTGTTCACTTTATATATTTTCATTCCTTGAAAATTATGATGATATGAACCATATTGTTCTCCGTATACAATAAGCATATATTGTTTCGCATATAGATTTATTATTATTTTGGATCTTTTAACATTGAAATTAACTCATATTACAACAGAAAGAATACAATAAAACTAAATAAAATTTATATTTTCTGGGGGTTCTTTTCTATGTGCCGATGGAGTGTCTAGTTTGTATTCCGTTGACACACTAACTAAAACAACAAGTCTTTTGCTGTTGATGACAACTTAGTTGCTTAAAGTATCTTAGTCTCCTCTTAGTACCTTTACTCAATAAAAGTCGCAATGCTAGATGAATAATCTCTTTATGCATGTGTGTTGATCTCTCTATGATCTGATTCGATACCAAAAATGAACAATCTCCCTCCTTTTATAAGTTAAAAGAGAGAGTTAGTAGCCTTTAATTATGGATTAAGTGGCCATTAAAATAGAAGATAGTGGGGAACAATTATTCCCTTGAAAATAGCCTTCAAACGACTATTTAGCGAGGTTTGCTGACTTGGCGAGACGTTTGGGTGAAATTCACTGAAGAACATTTGGGCGAGGTTTGCTGAAGACGTGGGGTGAGTCTTCTTCGGAAGTGGATTACTTAGTCCACTTGGGTTGCCATAAGTGAAGTTCACTGACTGGCGAGCTTCATCTGTGAGTTCGAACTTGACACAAAATATGACTCATGATTTAGTGGACTAATGACATCTTTTGACTCATCCTGGGGCATGAATTGGGAGTGGACTCACTCTTGACTTGGTCGAGTCGAGTTGAGATAGGTTGCACGGCAAGGTTCGCGTGTTTTGTTACGTGGCCTTGGCTATAGCTTGTTGTGGGGTTGGCTTTGGGCCCATTCGAAGTGTTTAGTCCATGAGCGTTCACTTATTGGATCCAAGCTAAACATTGTTCTGGATAGAAATATATTTTAACTGTCTACAAGACCCCCTTCAAAATTTTCAAGATCCTCTATTTGGATTTGTAGCTAGGATTAAAATACTTTGAGTAATAGCTAGAGGCGTACTGTTGAACATAGCTTGAGTCATCTTGTTTAGGTTTGAAGGTAATCTTTAGTCGACTTGGTTGCCAGAGGTGTACTGTTGAATGTAGCTTCCTTTGTTGTAGACTTATATTGAAGGCTCAATGATGCTTGTACCTGTCCAACTCTATGTTTGGAACAAAGTCCGCCCTCTCTATTGTTGAAGCGACATTTGAAAAATCAGCGATGTTCGACTGATTTAGGATATCAGCAAAGCCCGCCTTTCTTTGAGTTATATTGGCAAAGTTCGTCAATTAGTGACATTCATTAGCTGGTGAGGCTCAATTTACTTTAAGCTGTGCTAGCGAAGTTCGTTGATTAGTGATGTTCACTAACTGACGATGTTTGTTGAGATTCACCTCTCTGTATCAGTTTTTAGATCAATCTAATATTTTAGCCTACTCCAAAGATGTACATATTCATATTAATTGGACAAGCATTGTTAAATCCCTTTTTTGTTATGGTGTTTTCAATCACCTAAGTGCAACCCTTTGCTAGCAACGGATATGTGTACATCTGCATGCAATGCCCAATCAAGTTGGCAGCCGAAGACCGACAAGGGTTACAACTCAGCCGACTCGTTGAGTCGACATTCCTTCATGTTGACTTGAAAGGTGGTACCAGTCGACCGTCATGTCGAAGATGACTCACAGCGAGTCCACTCGACCAACTACTTGATGCCGCACGAGGTCGACTCGAAAGGCGTTACTTCTCGGTAAAGCTAGAAGATAACCTCAGCCTCGAGCCTCTACCACTGACAACGTGTTACCATCATGTTTAAGGCTTGGTAGGCACCATCATATCTCTAGCCCCGATTGTCTTCTTGACTCATCGGACCACGTCAGTGAAAGGCCCTAGAGGGGGGGGTGAATAGGGTTTATGGAAAAATAAAATGCAATTGAAACTTGTTCCAACAAACCACACATAAAATGAAATGCAATGACAATAAAAAGAGAGTATGGATAGAGATAGTTAGCAAATTGTTGACACACGATATGTTCACAAGGTTTGGTCCGCTGACCTACGTCCCCGCTCCCCACTCTCAAGAAAAATTCACTACACACCCGGTTTGGAAGCCGGAACTTCTTCTACACAACAATCTCCACTGAGATCTCACAACCACACAGAAGATCTCCATGAGATCAAGCTCACAATAGTTATAATTCGAATAGAAACTCTCTCTTTACAGTAGTCCTATGGCAAGAGGAGAGATTGCAATTGAAGCTTGGGATGTGAACTTAGAAATAGTGAAAGCAAATGAAAGTTGAAGCTCTTTTTAAAATAATAAACTTAAACTTAAGAGATTTGCAATGAAAGCTTGGGTTCTGAGGTAGATGGGGTTGTTGGGTATTTATAAGGAGAGAAGACTGCAGCCAAAGCCCCAAAGAACCTGAAAAAATCCCCAAAAAATTAGATTTCTGAAACTGTACAAATATAGCCGTTACAGTACCCATCAGTCGACTGACGGGAAGCATCAGTCGACTGATGAGCTGAACGTTGTATATGATTTTCAGCTCATCAGTCGACTGGTCAGTCGACCAAAATAGAATAGAGAGCAAAATGATGATTCTAGGCACTTTCATCAGTCGACACATCGGTCGACTGACTTAATCAGTCGACTGGTCAGTTGACTGATAACATGTTATCAGCCTGAATCGATTTGAAATAGAATTTCAAGACTCTATAAAAATAGTAAATGAATTCCAAAAAATGTGAAACTTTGTAAACAGTTTATAAACATTTTGACAAACTTGTTTGAAAAGGAATTTTGCAAAAACGTCCTCGTATTTGTGAAAATCATCATTTTAACAAAAGTATCAAAATACGAGTTTTGAAAATGTGCAAGTGTGTTCGTATTTGTGAAAATCATCATTTTAACAAAAGTATCAAAATACGAGTTTTGAAAATGTGCAAGTGTGTTATCCCATGAGCTTCAAATGTAATCAACAAACTTCTTGCCTACATTAAGTACTAGAGAGAGAGAAAAATAAAATAGCAAATATCCCTCACATATGAATACATGGCTTGAGTCTTGATATTTGATCTTGAGTTGATGAAGCTTCTTATGCATATGGTGTTCTTGAAAACTTTGCTTCATCACTAAGCCTCCACCTCCTTAGATATCGTCGTTGTAGCTCATATTCTATCCAATCCTCCATAAATGATGCTAATGAATTGTAATCTACAATATAACTCAATACACAATTAGCACCAATAATGGTGTTTGTGAATCATCATCAAAACAAAGGACCTAACAATCTCCCCCTTTTTTATGATGACAAACAACCATTATACAAGAGCAAATAAAATTGATTATTTGGCTTATAGATAGTTGTTCCCCCTATCTATAAGGCTCCCCCTTTCTATGTACACAAATAAGGAGATTTCTCTCCCCTTTTGGCACCATCAAAAATGGGGTAATGGAAGTATGAAAAAAACACATGCGAAAGAAATCACACAATGCACCTCAAGTGTTGGCCTACCTGTGTCTCCCTCAAGTGTTAGGAATTACAACCTACCACTAGGCATTACTACCTACCCCACTCCTCTTGGGACGACCCTGGTCTCGTACCTTTACACTCCTCTTGGTACACGTGGGAGCTTAAGCATGGTATGACAATGTAGAGCAAAGAAGCAAAGAAAACAAAAAAGGTAAAAGAGAATATTTTTAAAGAATGCACATTGCCCAATTCATTCCTAATGCGGTAAAAATCAACTTCACAAAGGGGTTTGGTAAAGATGTCCGCTAATTGAGATTTGGTGTCAATATAAATAAGAGAAACATCTTTCCGTTCAACATGGTCACGCAAGAAGTGATGTCGTACATCTATATGTTTGGTTCTAGAATGCAAAACCGAATTTTTAGAAATATTAATAGCCCTAGTATTATCACAAAAAATATTTGTATCATGAAAGTGTAAATCAAAATCAACCAAATTTTGTTTCATCCACAAAAGTTGTGCACAACATAAGCTGACGATAATGTATTCCGCTTCCGTAGTGGACAAGGTGTAGGGTGTAAATTTGGATTTCCCGAAAACAGGGAGTTTCGTTTGTATTGATAAGAAGGCTTATTACAAACTAATAAATCAAAATTACAACAGAAGCAGAGGGAAATAAGAAGGCTTATTACAAACTAATAAATCAAAATTACAACAGAAGCAGAGGGAATGCCCTCTTTGTTTTGGTGTGGGGACTTTTGGTGGCTACAGGATGCTTCGCTCGATGCTCGTGTCGAGTTTGCTTCCCTTGGACCGTTCAATTGAGGTTGCTAGGGAGCTTCAGTACGCAGTAGAAGCTCGAGTCGATGGAGTTCGGGTCTGCTAGTTCATCGTTGATCAGGGCTCAGAACTTGGCAGTGGTGCTGTAATGCAAAGATTATGCAAAAAGCTTGGTCTCGATTGATCGATGATATCCTCGATTCTGTTCTCGATCCTTCTGCTCAGAGTTTTCCGACCTCCTTTTAAAGGTTGTTGGAAGAGGCTCTTAAATGAAAGAGAGACAGTTCTGCTGTCCCCTGAATTATGGGATGTGACCATACATTGCTTCAGAGATTTTCTATTGTTCACCCGTACCATGAGCGGTCCTTCGAGGAGCCATGTTTTGCATCATGTTATGTAGGAATGGGAAAGCCCTTCCTCGTACGTGTGACAATGGCTATCAGGTACTCGAGTGGACCTGACCAACCCACTGAGCATTTGCGGCTCTCGCCTCTCGCTTGGACAAGTGAGGTAAGTCGCATTTATGAGGGTGCAGGTTGATTTGGCGTTTTGTCCGATCACTTGTACCGTGAGCGGCCATTCGGCGGGCCTGGAATACCATGTCTTCTCTCTTCAGGCCGAGAGAGGTGGGAGAGCGGGTTCCCGGTACTCTCGGTTAGGCGAGTTGTGATAAAGGGTGAACTCGCGTGGCTTTGGGCGACTTCCCCTTACAGGCGGATTTCTTGTAAGTTCACGGAGGTATTTTTTTACCGTCTACAAGACCCCCTTCAAAGTTTTCAGACCTAAACCGGCTTGCGTGTGGTCTAGAATACTTTGAATAAAGAAGTTTTGGCGAGACGAGTACATTTGGTTTCATTTAGGATTTTTAGCAAACCCTCAGCTATTAACGGGTTTGATATGCCTTTACCGATTACCGTTTGAATCGGGCTAGCCATACTATTCCCCTTAGTATGATGAGTTGTCGAGTAGTTTCTCTTAGACTTGATGCTAATATTTCTACTCTAAACCTCAGCCATTCGAGGCGTGGGCTTTAGCGAGGTCATCTCGTTGACGGTTCTAAGTTTGGGACAAGTTGTGTTATTTGTCGTTTGTCTCCAAGGGCGAATGAGCCGTTCAGGCGAAGTTAGATTTTGGAGGTGAAATCCTGTTCGACTTGCGGATTTGGGTCGAGTTTTCGCGAGCGAGACCCTTCCTTTCGGGCGAGACTAGGTTCGGTGTGGGTGAACCACGTGTCCGCTGGTGGGCTTCGTGCTTTCCAGCTAAGACGACGTGGTTCCGTCACGTCGTGCTCTGACGTAAGCTTCGTGCACCTCGTCTGAATCATGGTCGTAGTTTTTGAACCCGGCCGTTGGATACAACCGTTAATTTCGACTCAGGTTCCGGGTTCTCGATCGGCCCGTTTCCTGTCTTGACGTGGCACTTCTAAATGTCGGGGGGCAATCTGGGCCGTTGATTTCGATCGTGGTTACATCTCTCGTCCGCCGGTGCTTCGCTTTTTTAGGACGATCGTGGCCACGTTGGCAACTCTGCCTTTAAAAAGGTTGTTCTTTTCCCTTGAGGGTTACCGTGCTCTAAAATCTTGAAAATTTTCTTAAGGAGAAAGAGTTCCCGCTTAATTCCCTCAATGGCGCCGAAATCCAAGAGGTGTGTTGCGAAAGGAGGAGGTCCCGGACGCTATTCCGACCGTCTCGCCGCCGGCGCACCCGTCAGCATACCTGATACGCACTTGGGTAAGTCGAGAGGTTAGTCTGACGACTTTGCGTAGGTTACAGACGTCGGGTTGGGGGGATGAGCATCGCTTGTCTCCCTTGGATTCAGTCGTCTTTTGGTAGTTTCCCCGACTTAGGGCAAAGTCGCCCCCTTTTTGGGCGGATTTTATATTTACTCATAGAGGACGATTTCTACCTCTACAGGCGAAATCGACCTTTATTGGGCGAAGACGAACTCGTTTTTGATAGGAGAGTTTGACTTTTCCTTTGGTAAAAGGGGAGCATCGTTTTCACAGGCGGATCTCATTCTAATTGAGCGGATTTCACCTTCTGACAGGCGAATTAGCTCGTCTTTACTTGATTGGCGGATCTACCTTTAGGGCGGATCCTGTCCTCACTCTTTGGTTCTTTCTTGCAGCGACCTTTTCTGACGAAGCTCTTCCAAAGGGCGTGGCCATCGGTCTCGCCGGAGGCACAGGCTATACGGCGCCTCCCCGATTTTCTTCCTTGAATCCAGTGCTTGTGTTCTCTGCCAATAAGCCGGATGGCTTGATAAAGAGAGTCACTGACGGGCACCATCTGATGCTGTGTGAGTTGACCACCGACGCGGTGTTGACAGACAAGGCCAGGATAGAGTTACACAAGCCCCAGTTCTTGTTCGGCGATGCCGCGACTGATCCTTCCGCCCTGTTGATCAAGGAGAGCAGGTGGCTCCGCGAAATGGACGGGGTCCCTTATTATCTCCCTAACATGCCAAGGGGGTTCTCTATCGTTGAGCTGCGTTCCTTCGCGGTCCCGAGGATGATGAATTGGGATTTGACCCCTACTCAAGATGGGGTGACTTGCGGCGTCTTCACGGGCTCTACGGCTGGGTATGGAGTGGAGAGTTCTTGCAAGCGCGTGACGGGTCTGCGCCCTGGCCTACCGTCCAATGAGCCGCCGGTAGGAGAGACGACGGCGGTCACAGAGACTTTCCGTCATAACTCTGATCTTGCGAACTCAGAGCTGTATTCGGCCATTCAGGCCACTCGGCACGGTCTAAAGATTAATTCTTCCCAGTTCCACAGCATTTTGGAGCTGTATTGCGCAGATAGTGGCACGTTTTTCACCCCCAATGGTGAGCTCGGCATAGCCCTTCACGAGATGTACGATGTGTCGGGACTGCCGTTGGGAGACTTTCCGTATGAGGAGTACGTTCCTGGTCAAGATGAGATCGACCAACTTTCTGACCGCTCCCCTTTGGTGGTCGAGACTTTGTGGGAATTGCTCTGTCACTATCACATATGCCTCAATACCTTAGGGGCGGTTGATCACAAAGGTAAGAAGAAAAGGGCCCCGGGGATCAGCCACAAGAATTGGGCTGATTATCTATTCCCTGAGAATGATGTTAAGGGGAGGCTTGCTCTGCCGTTGAGCGGATATGACCAGGCTGAAGTGGAGAGGAGGATGGTCGAAGGGGAAGCCACCGTAGTCCTTGAGCATGACGAGGGCGGGTTCAAGTCTGGAACGGTTTTCCACTCGTTCCATCACCAGGCCAAGTCTCCTATATCTGGGAAGGCTCTGTTTGCTGGGTACCTCATGTTGTGGCTAAAGAGGTACGTGGTCCCCACTCACTCTTTTGAGGCTCTTCCCGTAGAAGTCGTGTACCCCGCGGTTTGCTTAGCCTACGGGAAGTCCTATTCCTTGGTGTCGGTGACGATAGCTTGTATTCATTGATTTGATGGCGTGGTTCGTCTTCCACTGCGAATGCTTGATGAGCGCCCCCGCGACTCTTCCGGGAGACAGGTTTGTTCCGTTCGTCGAGCGCTTGGAGAGGTGCTCTTGGAAGTGCAGGGATATTCCTGACGCGCGGAAGATGCTTTCCAATTCGTCCACTACAATTTCCGCCGTTTCTTTCCTTATTTCAGTGGAGGAGGCTACGGGGAGTCTCTTAGAGATGCGCCGACGGCGGATCATCACACGGTTCTATCATGTGGCGTCTTCTGCTGGTTGGTGAACATTCGGCCGGGGTATCACATCTTACGAACATGTTCTGTATGCTATCTCAAGCCGTATATCCTTTGCAGGTTTGCCTGCCAGTTCGGGTACGACCAGTTGTACGTGGGCAACGCCAATCCCCACCTGCACTTGGGTATCATATCCTACGAACAGGCTCCGTGTGCTATCTCGAGCTGTATATCCCTTGCAGGTTCGCCCGCCAGTTTGGGTACGACCAGTTGTACGTGGGCAACGCCAATCCCCACTTGCACTTCGAAGGAGGGCTGGTGGATGGAGCTCAGGGATGGTTCTGGACTCATGCTGGCGGTACCCATGCTCGTTTTGAACTACCCGCGAAGGATCATGATTTGCATCATACTCTCCTGTACTGCCGGTGGTATCGGGGTGCCAGCGCTAATCCCGAAGGCTTCTGGTTCCAGGGCTTGTGTTTGGCAGAGCAGCGGGGTCCTCCCAGAAGGCCTCTCCATACTTCGAGATGGAGGGACCGCCAAACTGTTAGGGAGTGGTTGTCAGAGGATCTGGCCGAAGACACTGAAGGTGGCGACGTGGGTCCGGACGAGTCTGAAGTGCCCGAGGCCCGAGCTCCCTCTCTTGGTCCTTCGTTGAACGCCCAAAGTGAGCGGGGAGAAGCTAGCGAGCTAATCCGGGCAGGCGAGCGACTGGAACGAGCCTGGAGTGCAATAGTTGGGTGAATGGGAATGCCCCTTCTATCTCCTAGTAGTTCGCTGATCTCCAAGTGGCAGCGGGAGATGGCGGCGGGGGGGGAGAAGGCCCGTTGCGAGGAAACTGTGGAGGCTGCCAGAGCGGCGGAGGGTCAGGATGATGCTGCCTCTGGGGCTGGAGCTGTTCGGTCTACCTCTTCTGCCGTATCGAAGGCGGCTCCGGTGATTTCGAAGGACACTCCTCCTCCATCTGGTGTGGGGCTACAGGCGGGGGTCTCAGTGACTCCTACGCCCGCACCCGGAGGTAATAATTTTTGGCACTCTCGGGTACAAAGTTGGATCTCCATTTTCTGATATTTGTGTCTAACTTGTGCAGGTGCAGCTGAGAGAGTGATCTCCATCCCTTCGGACGAAGAGGGGGAAAGTAGAGACGGAAAAGAGCCCGGTGATTCAGGTAAGCATAAGCTTAAGTGTTGTTGATCCTTCTGAGCCGAAGGGGCATTTGTCAATCTTCTCTTTACATCCGCAGTCGGCCCTTCTCATGAAGCTATTGGCAAGGAGGATCCTCCTTCTTGGGAGGGTCATTTGGCCGGAGAAATGGGTGAATCAGAGGCGGATGACGACGTCTCGATTCATGAGGCGCTATCTAGCGAAGAAGAGGTGTTGGCTCCTGAGGACAGGTCCGGTCAACAAGAGGAAACCTCCACTCTTGCGGGAGCACCGATTAGGGATGAGCCCTCATCGCAAGAGTCTCCGATTCAGAGGAGGACTTCCACTCGGTTGGTGGCCGCTTCCTCATCTGTAGTGGCTAGCGACACCGCGGCTGCTACCCCGATGGCATCGGGAGGAAGCCGCCCTTTCTCCCTTGGAACATTTGCGGAAGAGGAGCGCGGCCCGAGCCCTGGTAAACTTTCAAGACACCTTGGCTGACTGCATCAAACTCGTCTTGGAGGAGAGCTGTCCTTTCGAGGATCTTAAGGAGGACCTCGATCACAACATGTTCTTCTTAATCAAGAGGCTTGGCGCCACCGCGGCGAAGCCGTACTTCTCCTGTCTGAAAGAAGTGGAGGAGGTTGTCCAGCAGTTGCTCGCCCTTCATGCGCAGAGTTCCGCAATCGTTGATCTCGCCTCCAACGAAGTCCGGGCAGCAGTGGAAGATCGCGATCGCCGCCTAAATGAGACCATGTCACTAGAGACAAGGTTGTCCGCTGAACTGGAGCAGGCCAAGGCTGAGGATGCACGAGTGGCCTACGAGCAACAGACAACCGATAACCGTCTTTCTTGCCTATCCTCTGAGATAGAGGAACTGAAACAAGTTATAGCTGACGCACAGGCCTCTTTGGTCATCCGAGAGAAGGCTCGTGAGCAGGCGGCAAAGGAGTTGGAGGACATTGAGTCTCGTCGGCAATTGGTCGCTGATTCTGTTTAGGAGAAGGATCAAGCTCTCAAGGAGGTCAAAGATACCGTTCAGGACTTAGTCTCGCGCACCGAGGAAGATCTTCGTCGAGAGATCCTAAAGAGGCTTGAGCTTTGCTTAGCCGGAGAGATTCGTGAGGCGGAACTGTGGTTGAAAGCCTTGTAATTTACTTTTAATTCCCTATTGTAATAGGATTTCTTTATGAATGAAATTATCCTTTTGCTTTTGGTCACTATTACTTCTGTGCATGCTCCTTTTTTTTAACATGCGTTAGCTAGAGAGTCTTAGTTGCAGGGGTGTTTTCAGCTGTCGGCGAACTTCGGCCGCGAGTTTGTTTCCTTCGCGAGCGGATTGGGAACTGACTCAAACTCCAGAGGGGTATGCGGATCCAATTGATTTTGGCCTGCAGGAACCTCAACGATGAATTTAATGTCGAGTGGACTCCGTTTTTAGTGGGCCATGTGCTGATCCACGTGTACGTCGGCTAGGAGGACGTGGGCACGTCGTTTCGCATTAAATACGGCGTAGTGGGGCTCTTCGTCCATCGCGCCCAGTTCAGACCGTTGCTGAAGATCGTGTCCAGGAACCGTCGGATCCTGGCCATCCAGGTGAGATCCGATTTGTTCGGCCTTACTCTCGACTGTTTTGGCCCTGAACGGTCCAATCGAGTGGTGAGTAACCGCCTAGGATTTCTTTTTAGAGTATTTAACGCCCTCACCCTCTGTTAAGAGAGGCTATAGTTTCTTTCATTGTCTTCCCCCAATTTTTAGAGTATTTAACGCCCTCACCCTCTGTTAAGAGAGGCTATAGTTTCTTTCATTGTCTTCCCCCAGAGGAAACCCAAGTTTTCCCTTCATCGTACCCCTAATGGCACCGAAGGTAAAGAGAGTTGCTTCTAATAAAAGGAAGGAGTCGTCTTCTTCGGGCACTGCCGAGGCCGCCGCGGCCGAAGGTATCTTTTCGTCCCGACTTTCGTGTGGGCTGAATAAGTATTCTTCCCTTGACTCTTCCCTATGTTCTTGTTGTGTTTCACAGATCGAGAAGAGGCGCTGACTGCCGAAGAGCATGCGGCCGAGCCCATCCTAATTTCTGATGACGAATCTGAAGGTCCTGTGACTTCCGCTGCCTCAGGCTCTGTTCCTCAGCCGGGAACCGAACCCTGTCTCGAGGTTCCGCCTATTACGGCGCTCGCTTCGGGTCAAGAACCCGCTTCCTCTGAGTCCTTGCCCTTGCAGGCTCGCATCGAAGAGTTTGAGAATGTCGTGAGGCAGGTGATTTCCCTCGTCAATCTTGGCATGGGTAGCTTTGACAGTTTCAGGCAATCTCTCCTGGATCGCGTGGTCGACTTTTGTTGATCAGGCGAAAACCGGCTTGCTACACGTTGCATGCAGGAGCTCCGTCTTTTGGAGTCGCATATGATAAGGCTAGAGACCTTGCTACGAGAAGGTCAGGAAGTCGACATGGAGTCTTGCCTGGTTCATGTCAGGCGTCAGGAAGCCTGGGAACAGGAGGTCCGTTCCGTCAGGCGTCAGGAAGCCTGGGAACAGGAGGTCCGTTCCAAAGAAATAGCGGACTTGGAATCCATTGTCAACTTCTGGGTGGGTCAACAACACTTGTTGGAGGAGCGAGTTGTCAACCTCAATCGCACTATAGCTCGCCTTAGAACTGAATTAGGACAGGCGGAGGAGAATCTGAAGGGGCTCCACTCCGATGTCGTAAAGGTCAGCAAGACCGCTGAGGCGGAAACTTGAAGCCTCCAAGCTTTGCGCCAGGAAGATGCTGCCGCCAGGTTGAGCTCTGAAGATCGAATTCGGAAGGTGGCCGAAGACAAAGCTCGGGTGGACCACGCGAGAAGGGTGGCAGTGGCCAAAGAAGAACTCTCCTCTTTCAGCCTGTTCGACTGAGATCTCGGTCTTGTGATTGTGTTAAGACATTTTGCTTGTGACTTGTTTGTTTGTGAAGCCATGACTTCGCTCAAATGTATTGTCTTAAAAATTGGGTGCGTGTTTTGCTTCTTGAATGTAATATTATGACTTTCGTAGTTACAAAAACCATAACTTTGTTCAAATGTACTGTCTAGAAGCATCTGATGAAGTTCATGTCTTCTTGTTACGCACACCTCCTTTTAGTATGTCATCGTTCGGTGTTTTGCTTGAATGGCCGACGGCGACTTAACATTGCAGGTGAAACCCTTCGAACGGTGACGAGTTTACGTCAAAGGTTTGACTCCGGTATAGGCGAGTTTACGCTGTAGGCAAACTCGAGTGATTGCGAATTAGCACTGTGAGCCACTCTCCAGAATGCTGGTGAGTTCCTGCTGTAAGTGAAATTAGCTTGATGGCGAGTTCGCTTGAAGGTTAACTTCGACTGTTAGCGAACTCAGGCTGCAGGCGAAACTCTCATGGTGGCAAGTTCGTGTTGAAGACCAAATCTAACCGTTGACGAGTTTAAACTGCAGGCGAGACATATGGGAAGGCGAGTCCACGCTGTAGACCCAACTTGGCCTCTGGCAAGTTTAGGTTGTAAGCGAAATTTCGTGTGATTAGATCCGACTTATGGCGAGTTCGTATTGTAATCGAAACTCAAGCAGCGGCGAATCTGTCCCGTAGTCGAGGATTCAAAATGCGGGCAAAACTCGTGCCACGCGTCTGCTAGCGGGCCCAAATTCTTGCCAGCTAAGGCCTTTGGGACGTGTTAATGCTCATTAATGGAGAAGTGACAGAACGCTTTGCCTCTTGGGCTTAATCCGATCGGTCGGTTTGGAGTCTCGAGAGGAATGGCCTTTATTGGCGTTGAGCTTGAAGCGACACAAGACACCTGGGCCGCTCGATTGCTTGGGGCGACAGATCTTGACCGTCGCATCTTCGGGTATATACACATAATGTACTTGCCGTCTTTTCAGTAAGGTCCTCTTTCTTTCGAGATAATTCGCTAAAAAAAGAATTGCTGCAGGACTTCTCTTTAACTCATGGCCTCCGATTTTGACCATAGCGCTACCGAGGGCGTCGGGTCTTCCGCCACCGTTATCGACGTCGACGCTCCGCCCGCTTCTCCCGCGAGTTCGGTCCAGGGGTCTTCTGCCCCAGACCCTACGGCCCATCCTGCGTTCGAGGCTCTCTAGAAGTTGGAGGGTTTGGTGCACGGGATTGCTATCTCCGTCGCCGAGGGCGGAGAGAGGTACTATGACGCGCTTCCCCTTGTGAAGGCGGGTCTAAGGGCGGTCCGCCACGAGGGCGGTACCTTGCTCGCACGGCGGTGTGAGCGGGAGCTTGGTCGCGTGGAGGGGTTGATGTACCGCCTCGAGGAGCTGGTACACGACGACTTTCGGACGTGCACCGCTCTCTCGATGCGGCGTCTCATGCGCATCGAGCGTGATGAGGACGAAGCGGATCCAGGCGAGGAGGGTCGAGCTGCAAACGTCACGCAAGCGGCATTAGTGGTATTGGAGCCGATGGACAATTATTGGTGCGCCTTCTTCGAGGATGCCGGCTCTCTCGCGTGGTTGAGGCCAGCTGCGGGGATGCAGGAGCGTGAGGTGATGAGGCTCAGCAGGCTACCAGAGCGGTGACAGGGCGCTTCCATACTCTTCGCCAGGAGGAACGAAGATGGCGAGGGTGGCCTTCGCAAGCATGCCAGGCAGAGCAAAAGGAGCGCGGCGATGGATCAGCGTGCAGGGGATCTTGCGGCGGTCAAAGGCAGATGCGCTCGTTATGCCGTTACGAAGTTCCTGATAACGCCCACGTGTTAAATTCCCGCCCCCCTCTGTTTTTTTTTTTTTTTATAACTCAGTTGATGCGGGTTGCATCATAACTTTGAAACTTCATGTATGTACTTTTGGCCCGTAGTGGCTCTTTGCTTTGCTTATCCTCTACTTTTCATGCACCATTTCCTTTTCTCTTTATTTTCTGGTGGGCGATGACATAGGTGATAATCGAATCGTTCAGGGACATAGGAATGTGACGATCGATCGTTATAGGAGCCATCACGTGGTAGGCTGCTACCCATCAGTCATCCTAAGGAAATGTTAGGATATCTGGAATAGGTCAAATAGTTCAGGGACGTAGGAGTGTGACTATCGACCGAAGTAATAACACGTCGCATGGTAAGTCATTACTTAGGCTGTGCTATCCATAGGGATAGTGACGCCAGCCATCCGAGGTGATAATTAACCTGATGGTGTTTTGCTGCGATTGGAGCAACTACGGGGGCCCACCATCCTTTTGAGGAGGATTAGTAAGTTAATTTTGTCGGAGGTGTTCGTTAACATAATAGGGATTGTCGTGACTGGAACGATTCTGAGGACCCACCATCCTTTTGGAGATGATTGGTAAGTTGATATTGTCGAAAGTGACAGTGGGGGTCCCGCCATCCTATTAAAGAGGATTGGCGGGGGATTGTGGCTCTGGTCCTAACTATCTGAAGGTTTGACTAAGTGGGCGGTTGATGCAGTCCGGCTGAAATGCTAGTCCCGCCTGGACTGAGTGGTTCGCCTGTACTGAGAACCTGGCTCGAGAAGTGGGACTCGCCTAAACTGTTAAGCTCGCCTGATCTGAGCGGATTGCCTGTACTAGTGACTTGGCTCAAGAAATAGAAGCGTAGGGAATAGTTTAACCTCTTATACCAGTTGGAGGATGTAAGGACCAGTTTAGACTCATGTACTCATGGGAGTTTGGGAAGAAGAACTAAGGGTAGTACTTCTTCAAGTATTTGACATTGATGGGTGTTTGTGGGAAAATTTGCAAATAAGAAAATAAATGAAAGAACTGTATTTGAATTTTATTCTCTCTAACTGCTTAGAAAAAGAATGTTTACAACTCTCTCTATTCTCAATTACAATTGGATTTTCGTTTACAAAAGAGAAGAGAATGATCTAGATTCTCTCCTTTGTTTAATTCTGGGTTCTTCTTGGTAGCGATGAGATGCCTCCCTCGAATGCTTGCGTCGAGTTTGCTTCTCGTTGACGATCCGAATATCTATACTCACTGGAACAACTGTCTTGGCCGGTTGATAACTCTTGTCGAGTTTTGTGACTCAGAACAAGTAATAAACTCTAATGACAGAGTTGTTCGAACCGAAAATAATTCGGTTGATAAGCCAAATATCGATGGTTTAGAGATCCTCCGTTTGTTGATTTCCCAGACTGTGTAAGGAGTCAATCCTCCTTTTTCTGATTCTGGAAGATTTGATCGAAAGATCCCCCTCCGATTAATGAAAAGAAATCTCTCTTGATCTGATTATCAAAAATCCGATCTCCCCAATCCAAAAAGAGATCCCCACTCTGTTGAGTTTGTTGCTATTTATAGGGGGATTAGGGGTGTAACTGCCCCCATAATCCGCGCCTAAATGGGGGTTTAGTTACCCCATTAGTCGGGTGTAACAACCCACTAAAGCCACTCCTCAAATCGTGGGTGAAGAACAGCTTCGAAGTTGTTACGATCACGTTTGAATGAGTCAGAACCTTGACCTGCGTTCTGGCGGTGATTGAGCTGCGTTTGGCAGCGACTGACGGGCTGCGTTGGGCAGCGATGGATGAGTTGCGTCGGCAGCGATTGATAAGCTGCGTTGGGGCTGTGCTTGGCAGCGATTGGAGCTGCGTTGGGCAGCGATTGATAAGCTGCGTTGGGCAGCGATGGAGCTGCGTTCGAGCTGTGCTTGGCAGCGATTGGAGCTGCGTTCGAGCTGTGCTTGGCAGCGATTGGAGCTGCGTTCTAGCTGTTGATTGTTGTAGTATTTAGATTTCTCTGTCTTTATATATGGATGACACCAAAGACCAGTAAAGAAGGTCTTATTCAGGCCATTTGTGACAATTGAGGCATCTCAATAACGCTCTATCAACTGCAGGTCATGATCTCCACTGAGTGTGTCGAATATCATTACACTGCTCATCAGCACCTCTAATGGTTGCTAACATGATATCAGTCATGTTGTTGTCGCAGCCATCAAGATCAATCATCTCACATAAGAAGCTGCATTCGTGTTTATAGCTGTTGAAGCGGCGTAGGTGATTGAATCGGTGTAGTGTCTTGATGATGGTACGCGGGGAGGACTTCCACGTCTTGGTTTGAAGAGATCGTCGATTTGTAATCCTTTCTGTCAGAGTATTGCTAAAGACTGTCGTTTTGTAATCTTTGCTTTAACTCTTTGACATGTGAAAATCTTCGAATTGTAGCCTTCTGGAAGTCGTCAGATTGTAACTTCCATCATCAGTGTTCGATGGAGACTCAGCTATCCATTGTGATTTTTAGACAGCCTACAGAACCCCCTCCAAAGTTTTCGAAAGTTCGCGGTTGACTGGGACGAATTTTCGGAATACTTTGGATCCCAAAACTTTGCTGATTAAATGTATTCCATCGTAGACTGAGTAGAGCATCTCAGGGTTTTAGGCAAATTTTGTCGACATCCTCCTTCTTGTTTGATTCATCAACAATGGCTTTAGACTTCAGCTTGTATGAACAGACTTTCATCCCCAGCTTAGTCAGGAGGACAGCTTCGAAAGACTCTTCTCGATCAGCTTGTCTAGGGTAGAATGATCTCAGCAGTCTGATTATTGCTTGGAATATTAACCCCTTTGAAGGTGTTATTTATGTGAGTGCAGTCATCAGAACGCATGTCTAAATCATGCGTTCGACTGTTTGACCGTGAGGGTGCGTTTGGTAGTTTGAAAAACCCCTCCTCCCCTTCATTTGAAAACGCGAGAATCACGTTTCAGGTGAGATTTTACCTAAAATCTCGTTTCGATTTGACAGCTACAGCTGTTTATAAATGGACCACTGAGGTCAAATCAAAAAGTCATTCGACTTTTCCCTTTCTTGTTTGATTTCTAAACAGGGCTACTGTTCATCTTCTCCAGCGCTTCAACGGAAGAAAGGGTCCGTTCCTGAATATTCCGCCCATCTTCGTCTTCCACTTCACGGTTGCCATGGGACCCAAGAAGAAAATGGCCTCCAAATCGAAGACCGCCCAAGCTCCGGATGTTCCTTTGGCTAGAGCCTCCGGGGATGATCAAGTTCTCACGCCTTCGTCGCTAGTTCCTTCAACCAATGGTAAGATTGACCCATTGGAAGTCGATTTGACAGATCTCTCATTTTCGACCCTTGATTGGCGATCCGTATTCCATCTTTAAACTCAAAAGATAATTCTCAGTGTTTACCAATTAAACGTATGGCTAGCTCCATCGTTCCTGAAATTTCAACGTAGGTTCAGACCCTGCGTTTAAAAAATTTTGGACGCAGGTCTGAACCTTGTGTTTAGAATTTTGGATGCAGGTTGAGACCCTGCGTTCAAGACCCCGAACGCAGGTCTGAACCTTGCGTTTAGAATTTCGGATGCAGGTTGAGACCCTGCGTTCAAGACCCCGAACGCAGGTTTGAACCTTGTATTCTTGAGTTAGACTTCTTATGACTAATTTTTCTATTTGCAGTATGCTACTCCAAAGAGCCTCTTTCTTTCAACCACTACTTCGGTCATGCGGGAGGTGCGGAGAAGAATACAATCTTCAGCTTCGCCTTTGAATATCCAGTGTTTCAGAACACCCACAAAGAACGGTCGAAGCTCATCACTCAAGCCTTTCCTGAGACTCTCAGGTCTTTGGTTACAAATGCCAAATTCGAAACCGCAGAGCGTGAGATTTTAAAGAAGCCGTCCTTCCTATTCGGGGATTCTGTAAAAATGGACCCCAAGCGGATGTCCGAGGGGAATTACAAATGGCTGAAGGTAGTTAACAACCGTCGTCTTTTCCTTCCCAACTTGGAGCGGATGTGGCCAATTTCTTATTATCAGTGCGCTTCTATTCCGCGGTCGATGAATTGGGAACTTGTTCAAGACCAAGGCGGTGTTGCTACGGGGCACATCACTCATCGGGGTACTCATCCCGCTGGTTTCAATAATTTCATGGCTTTGAAGCCAGGTTTATTCCAAAAAGAGCACCCTGTCGGAGAGTCTGCTAAGTTAGCGGAGGTGTTTATCAGAACATTTATTTCTGTCAAAGGAGAGTTCCCTGCTCGGGATTTCAGGGCCCCTACTTGGGTTCACTCCAGTGATGCGGACTGGTGGGCCCGGATGATAAATTTCGTCTTGGAGGAACTAGAAGAACCCTTGAGAATTTCGGATTTGAGAGTTCCTATAACAGCCACTCGATACGGTATTCCTCCGAATTACAGCGGACTCTTCGCTATGCTGGAATTCTACAACCCTCACACCGGCACCTTTTTCACTCCAGTTGGTGAGCTGGGCTTCGCTCTCCACGAAATGTTTGAGATTTCTGGACTGTCTTTTGGGGAATTGCCTTATGAGGAGTTTGTTCCCGGAAGCAGGGAATTAGAGATCCTGAAAAATGGTGCTCCCGAAATCTACGACACTTACTGGGAATTGATGTGCCATTTCCAGATATGTGCGCAAATTACTGGGAAAAGAGCAAGCGGCGTGAAACAAGGACAATGGGCGGAATATCTTTTCCACAATCTGTGGGACAAAGAAGCTGAGGTGACTCGCTTAGCGGCCAGTACCCTTGAGGAAATCACCGAACGTATCAATGACGCAACTTCTCATTATACTTGCGAGGTTGAGGAGGATGTCTTCCCGGCGTTTACCACGTTCGAAAGCTTCCACTATCAGGCAGAAGTCCCTATCTCGGACATGGCTTTGTTCGCTGGTTTTCTGACTCTTTGGTTGAAGCGTTGCGTGGTACCCACAAGGCCAGTGGATGCTATTACAGTAGAAGTTTTATACCCTGCTGTTCTACTGGCTTATGGACGACCTTTGAACCTTCTTTCAGCCATGGTGTGCTGTTTACAAAGTGGCTTGCGGGAACTATCTTCTGAGTTCATTGCCGTCAAGAAAGTGGATTCTGACGGGACGACCGTCATTCAAACCCCAACCCCTCGGGTGCCGATGCCGTATATTTACTTGGTATCTTGGTTTGTGCTGCACTGCCCTCCAATAATGACGACTCCTGAATCAAATGACACCTCAACCCCTCTTGTTCAGCAATTAGAAACTTCTGACTGGGCTGGTTGGTACCAAGTTAAATTCCGTGAAATTTTGAGACGGGATTATAATTACAAGATTGCTGTCAAGTTTCCCGCCTTCGAGGGTGGCGCGTATGGAGAACTTCATCAAGACTCTCCGGGGCCGAATTCTTTCACCATGCTTAGCAAGGGCGCTTTTTGGTGGCTCATAAACATTCGTCCGGGCTATCTTATTTTTCGACAAGGGCGGAAATGCTTTATTGAACCATATCAGCCTTATCGCTTTTCTCGGCAATTTGGCTATGATCAGCTCTATGTTGGGAACCCAAACCCTACTCTTGCATTCATAGGTAATGTGTATGAAGGAGCGAGAGCTTGGTTTTACTCAGTGGCTGGTTGCACTGGAGCGAAATTCCGACTGCCTCACAAGATGCCCAATGCTCGCACCTCTCTGAGCTTCTGTACCTGGTACCAAGCCGCTTCTCAGCTTTCAGCCTATAACATGAATACTTCTTGTTTGAAGGACATCCGCAAATGGTATGCTTCGAAGAGGAGCGCTAAAAAGTTTCGCGCCCGAGGAGCTAATGAATACTTGTCCTATGAGAAGTTAATTCCAGAGGATGAACGGCAGCAATCACCGGAGCGAGTTCCGGAAGAGATCAGGATGCCGGATACTCGCGAAGTGGAACCTTCAAGAGTCTTGACTCGAAGTCAGAGTGCCAGTGGAAAAAGAAAGCTGGGGTCAGTCGATGAAGCAGAGTATGACAAGAGAGCCCGTCGGAAGTTAACGCTCGGACCCCCGGCTTCCAAACTTATGTCGGATGCTCAGAAAGCCTGGCGTGCCGAAGAAGACCAAGAATCGACTGCTATGGAACTCTCGCCTCGGCCTAGTCTCCCTACTGTTGGTCCTGCTTTAGGAAGCCATGATCCTTCTGCTCATTCATTGCATGAAGAAGAGCGTGGAGATGAATCTTTTGCAGGGGGTGCAGAGTTTGTCCCCGAAGATACACTTCATGATACTGCCTCCACTACCCCTCATGTTGCCGAAGACGTAGCTCCTGTCCAAGAACTTCTAGAGGCTGCCCAACAAAGCTCAGCAACGGGCAAGTCTCCTTCCACTTCTGTGTTATTGCCAATTATAGGAGGTTCACAGTCTAGCCCTACTACTGGAATCGTAGCAAAGCCTATTGTCGTCGAAGATGCGCCAGCACTACCTCCCGTGGGCGGAGAGGAACTCATGGATCATGGTGATGATGCGGACGCCGCAAATGATGATGGTGACCAAAGCGGGAATGAAGGGGATAATGACAACCTGGGTGATGACAGTGATGAACTTTATGATTGGGGTGTTCCACCACCCTCCTTTTCTGACAAAGCGTCACCTTACATTCCTCTACCTCTTGCTGGTAAGTGTCGTTTGTTTCGACTCGACTGATCTTCAATCTGTATTTACATAATTTTTCCATACAGATCCCATGGTACATGAAGCGAGTACTGTCACTCCTCCCTCGTCGCAACAGCTTATGCTATTACCGGCTCAGGTGTCAGAGCCACCTCGCTTGGAGACCTCAATGACGATTCTCCCGCCGACAACTTTGTTGACAATTTCTTTAGCTTCTACAGAAGTTGTAGACGTGCCAAGGTCATCTCAAATGGGGGAACTGATGGCTATGCAATCGAGCCCATCTCAGCTGGATATTGGCACTCCTTCTCAAGCTACTACACCGAAATCACCTGCCGGCCTTTTACTTGGATTTGCATCTTCAGAAGTTTCTGTACCATCTCCTATTGCCGCTTCGAGTCCGACGGACGTGCCGGATTTTCTCAAAATTTCTCTTGGCTATTTGGAAAGTCTTACTAAGAAAGTGATTGAGGTTGTGCTGGCAGGGCGAGATACTTTTGATACCTACAAGGAAGCCATATCACGTCTAGAGGGACAACTCAGATTCTTGGAGGCTTTGGGTCGCGCTGATATCCAAGCGCAGATTGCATCCACTTTTGAGGATATTCGAGCCGAAGAGCTCAATAAGTATGAAGCCGCTCGACGCCATATAGCTGAGGAAGAGGTTGAGGTTGAACAGCTGCAACAGCTACATGCTCAAAAACAAACTGAGCTGGCACTTTCTAATACTTCTCTGGAGAATTTGCGAGAGAAGATTGCTGCCGCCGAAGTGGAGTTACAGAATGCGGATGCTCTAAGAATAATTCAACAAGAGTCTCCGTATTTCAAAGATTGTCCAATGAAGCGTCAAAACCCAAAATGAGACGTTTCAACAAGAAAAAATCTGTAATCCAACGAGATGAATTCCCTGAGGTCACTATCAACATGACCAACAAAGGAAAGAAACAGTTAGTTAACCCCGACCCTGATTTCTCTCCGGGAGGGAGAGTTGAGCAGGGTCTTTCTCAAAGGATGGCGCGATTACAAAGAAGAGCCAACCTACGACGAGATTACAAGAGAATGCACGAGGGGTTATCTTCGGACGAAGAATTATCAGACACTTGTTCTGCTGTCGCTTCTGACGACACCACATCCAGTGTTGGACAAGCCAGAGAATCATTTGCAATTACGCCAGATCAATTGGCTCACATGCTGCAGGAAGCGTTGGCTAAACAACGCGAAGAAATTAGAGCTGAGTTCAAAACCGAAATGGAGTTGACTATGCAGCAGATGCGGGATTTGCAGGTTCAGCAACACCAACCGGAATCAAGCCAAAGAGCAGAATCCAGTCGGCGTAATGAAGAGGATGAGACGATATTTGAAGATCCTCCTCCAGATAAAGACAACTCCGGAAGCGATCCGACCAAGTCAGCCACTCAACCTCCACAGATCTATTTGAAGAAAAGCGAGGAAGAGGACAAGAAGATGCACGATCTTGAGAGCAAAGTCAACGCTTTGATGACGGCTCAAGAAGTGAAGAAAACGGGCATCCCATACCCGTACCCGAGGGAGTGGGACCTGATTCCTTATCCCCAGAAATTTAATTTGATTAACTTTACTCCTTTTGATGGCAGGGGTTCACCAACTCAGCACTTGATCTATTTCAAGTCGCATCTCGGCGCAATATCTGGGAACGAAGCCCTGATGGTCCGGTCATTCGTAGGAACCCTTCGCGGGCCTGCCTTCGATTGGTACCGACGCCTTAAGCCTGGGAGTATCACTAGCTGGGCAGACATGGAAGAGTTATTCCTCACCAATTTCTTCGACGACGACACGGAAGTCTCGATCGGCACGTTGTTGGATGAGAAGCAGAAGGATGGGGAATCGGTTGATGTCTTTGTCAAACGATTCCGGGACAAAGCGGTGAACTGCAGAGATCCACTCACAGAAGAGTTCATCCTACAGACATGTCACAACAACTTGTCATTGGATGTGTTAGAGGTGATGGGGGTTGTGCCTTCTAAAACTTGGAAGGAGTTGAAAGTGAGGGGTGAACATGCTGAACGCTTTCTCAAGAGAAAGAATTTTGAGAGAGGTCTGCCACCAGCTAATAATCAAAAGCAGAACTTTAATCCTCGAGGCAGAGGAAGAGGGTCGGTGGCCGCTGTCGATGCACATCAAACGTCACAACAGCCACCGCAGCAACAACCGCAACAATCATCCTTCCAGTTGGCGCCAAACCAGAATCAACAGCCTTCGAAGCAGTTTAAGAATTCTGAGCCCAGATTCCCAAAGGAATACTCTTTCAAAGATGATGAAGTTCCGGTCATCTTCAAATACTTGTTAGAGAACAACAAGATCAAGCTTCCACCGGTCACAAACCAAGAAGAAGCAACGAAGATCAATGACCCAAAGTATTGTGCATATCACAGAAGGGTCCACCATCCTACTAAGACATGTTATGTCTTAAAGGATAAAATACAAACATTAATTGATGTTGGTATTGTGACGCCGAAGCCAAAGGAGAAGAAGGTAGGCGCAAACGCGGTCTCTATTAGCTTCGGATCGGTTCCTTTGTCCTGGTTTCAAGCCGAGCCAGTATCAAAGGTCAAGATGCAAACCATCAACGATGACCCTCATGGACAGCGCCAGAAGGGGCTCGTATCTCACACAGCCCCCAACGGCGAAATCCTTTGGGTTCATCCGGATTTGCTTGAAGATGAACAGTGGACAACATCCACATCAAAGAAGAAATCAAAGGGCAAGGGAAAAGAGAAATCTTGTTACGGAGCCTCGGCGATTCCCGAGAAGAACGATGAAGAGATAGCAGCTTTATCACTTTCTGATGGAGAACAGGAAGTTTTCGCTACAAGAAGTGGGAATGAGTATCATTATAAATATCCTGAGACCTCTAACCCAAATGCTACAACTCTAAAAGAGCTGGGAATAGCTACAACTCCTCCAGTAGCTGCTGAAAAAGTTGTTAAGCAAAAAGAAAAAGAACCTCAACACAGAGAGGTTCAAATTCCGAAGCAGTCTCGTTTTAGTCGACCGATTGGACGAGACAAACCGGAAAGCTCGAACGCACCATATCGTTTCGACGTTATGGCTCAGCTGGCTAATATCCCAGCAAGAATCACATTGTACGAGTTGCTGCGCCTCTCGAAGGAAACCAGGGAAGCTTTACAAGAAGCTTTGGCTGATTCTGAGGTATTCCTCACTCAGATCAAGCCAACTCCCGAAAAGCCAGAGTCATCAGTACAGCATTGCAATCTGGCAGCCACAAAATTCCCTTGCATCGCTTTCACAAAAGAAGATATGCAAGTCAGGAATTCAAAGCATGATAGGCCTCTATATTTCACCGGATATATTGGCTCGAGCATGGTCAACCGGATCCAAGTCGATCCGGGTTCTACCGTTAGCATCATGCCACTTCGGTTGATGTACCACCTCGAAATTCCCGCCAGCAAGTTAGCCTCCACAGGAACGGTTATTTATGGTTTCAACACAAGCGGATCACGACCGTTGGGAAAAATCCAGGTGAAGTGTCAACTCGGAGATCTGAAGTCTGAAATCACCTGTTATGTGATCGATGCGGAGACTTCTTATAACTTACTGTTGGGTCGCCCATGGATCCACGGTAATCTTATAGTTCCCTCCACCCTCCATCAGTGTTTGAAGTATGTCGACACTAATGAGGAGGTCAAGACGGTGGTCGCGGATAAGCAACCATTCAAGGGGTTAGAAAATTACTTTACTGACTCCCTTCTTTATGGTGCTGAGTCCGATACTGAACCATCGGCCCATGGCACGGACAGCGGAGAAGAAGCTGATACCGAAGCCGGGCTCGATTATAGTGAAGGTCTTGTACTAAATGACATTGAACCTCTTGTAATCGATCTTGACGGTGATGAATCGTCGGACGAAAGTTGTAACTGGCAACTTGCCGATGAAATAATAAAGGATGATTTAGAGTATTCGCCTTGTCTTGATAATGTAATGCAGGAATTGTATGACGATCCTAGTCTACACATGCCGCTTCGCTCGTCTTGCACGACGATAAAATATCTTCAAAATCCAGTCGGAACAACTGTGATTCTACCCGCAAAGACAGGGAGTGAAAAAATAATAATCTTTGGAAAAGGGAATCCATCCCCAACCCCTGATCTTTTCTTGGACACCGATTCAGATGAAGAAAAACCCGGGCGACATTTCTCTCGGTATAGTTCACAATGTGTCGAATATCATTACACTGCTCATCAGCACCTCTAATGGTTGCTAACATGATATTAGTCATGTTGTTGTCGCAGCCATCAAGATCAATCATCTCACATAAGAAGCTGCATTCGTGTTTATAGCTGTTGAAGCTGCGTAGGTGATTGGATCGGTGTAGTGTCTTGATGATGATACGCGGGGAGGACTTCCACGTCTTGGTTTGAAGAGATCGTCGATTTGTAATCCTTTCTGTCAGAGTATTGCTAAAGACTGTCATTTTGTAATCTTTGCTTTAACTCTTTGACATGTGAAAATCTTCGAATTGTAGCTTTCTGGAAGTCGTCAGATTGTAACTTCCATCATCAGTGTTCGATGGAGACTCAGCTATCCATTGTGATTTTTAGACAGCCTACAATGGGCATCATAATCTTATCCCCATTTGGCTTGACGAGGCGATAGGCTCCATTCGAGTAGACTGTCTCTACCACGAATGGTCATTCCCATTTGGATTGGAATTTGCCCTTCTTCTTGGATGTGAGGATCATCGGTCGGCGAACGGACAGTACCAGTTCTCCCTCCTTGAAGGCTCGGCGTTTGACTTTCTTGTCGAAAGCCTTGGCCATTCGGGCTTGATAGAACTCAATGTGCTGTTGAGCTTCTAGTCGCTTGTCGTCTAACGCTTCGAGCTCTGCAAGTCGTCGTTGGTGATTATCCTCCACTGTCATCCCTGCTGCTAGGGCTACGCGGAGGGATGGGATTTGAATCTCTAAAGGCAACATGGCTTCACAGCCGTATACCAATGAATAGGGCGTGTTGCCAGTCGATGTGCGAACCGTTGTGCGATACGCCCATAAGCTTTCGCCTAGCTTTTCATTGCAATCGCGTTTGCTAGTGGAAGTTAGCTTGGTCAAAATATTGATGATCGTTTTGTTAAAGGCTTCGGCCAAACCATTCGCCAAAGGGTTGTAGGCCGTGGAAGAGAGGTTCTGTATTCGGAATTTGTCACAGAATCTGGTGAATGCATGGCTAACGAATTGCGTGCCGTTATCATGAATAATACGTCGGGGTACGCCGTATCGGTATATGACATGGTGTTTGATAAATTTAATCACGTCATTAGTCTTGACCTCTCTTAAGGGGATGGCT
Source organism: Asparagus officinalis (assembly GCF_001876935.1). Classification (NCBI taxonomy): domain Eukaryota; kingdom Viridiplantae; phylum Streptophyta; class Magnoliopsida; order Asparagales; family Asparagaceae; genus Asparagus; species Asparagus officinalis. Next base: position 98,481,689 of record NC_033796.1, read on the forward strand.
TCGGCCCACTTAGAGAAGTAGTCGGTGATCGCGAGGATGAAGCGATGGCCTTTCGCCGATGACGGAGATATTGGTCTGACTATGTCTATCCCCCATGCTTCGAAGGGCCAAGATGCCCTCATCGGATGCAGATCTTCAGGAGGTTGGTGCATGTAGTTGGCGTGGATTTGGCATTCGTAGCAGCGCTTCACATAAGCGACTGCGTTGATAACCATCCCAGGCCAAAAGTAGCCTATCCTCCGCAGGCGATCCCAAAGCTTGGGTCCAGGCTGATGTGCCCCGCACGCGCCGTCATGGGCTTCGCGTAGGGCCTCTTGCGCCTCTGCCTTTGAAAGACATCGAAGCAACAAGCCATCGTATGACCTCCGATATAGCGTCTTAGTGGTTGAATCATAGTAGAACCTCGAGGCATGTCGTCGGATAGACTCTCGTTCTCTTGCGTCTTCGGGCAACATGCCATATAGGACGTAATCGATGATCGGGAGACGACAGTCTTCCTGATCAGGCTGATCCGGGGTTTGATGGGTGGCGTTCGCCTCTGGGACGTCTTTTAGTCAAAAGAGTTTTCGGCTGGCGACTGTGACTCGTTGGGTCATTCCCAAAGGCTGGGCCAAGTTAGCTGCCAAGGATGCGAGAGCGTCCGCATGCGTGTTCTTGGAATGGAGCACGTGCTCAATGCGGAAACTCTCGAATGACCCTACTAGTCTGATAGCCGCTTTGTGGAGCGGGATGAGATCGTCGTTCCTGACTTCATATTCGCCAGTCATTTGCTTAACGATGAGTTGGGAGTCGCTGTAAGTCTCCAGATGCTTTATCCCTAATTCTCTGGCCAACTCGAGCCCTATGAGTAATGCGTTGTACTCAGCCACGTTGTTGGTGCACGGCTCTGTCAAAGAAAAGGCTCAGGGTAACACATGGCCATGTGGAGAGGTGAGGACCACCCCCACTCCTGCAGCGATAGAGCCGCTCGCGCCTGCACGAGACGCGTCGTCGAAGAACATCTGCCACCCCTCTGGTGATGAAGTCACATTGGCTTCGGGAGGTTCATCTGGCAGGTCTTCAAATAGGTCGGTTTTCGCCCCCCAGTGGGTGACTAGCCATGAGATCGCAGATGGCCTGTCCCTTGACTGATTTTTGTGGCATGAAGTGGATGTCATATTGAGAGAGCAGAAGTGCCCACCTGGCCAGGCGCTAGTTTAGCGTTGCAGGTTGTGTCATGAAGACCCGGATGGGGTTCATCTGGGAGATGACATGGATTGTTTGGCCAACCAGGTAGTACCGCATCTTTTGAATGGCGAATACTAAGGCCAGGCATTCCTTCTCGACCATTGGGTATCGCTGTTCGGCACCTTGTAAGGTTCTGCTCAGGTAGTAGATGCCTTGCTCGTGGCCCGCATCGTTATTTTGTGCCAAGAGGGTGCCTAGAGAATGTTCCATGGCCCGTATATATATGAGGAATGGCCTCCCTGAGATTGGTGCCGCAAGGACAGGCGGGTTCGAGAGATAAGCCTTGATTTCCTCAAAGGCCTGTTGGCAAGACTCGTCCCACACGAAGGAAGTACCTTTCTTCATCAGCTTAGAGAAGGGTTGACATTTGCCCGAAAGATTTGAGATGAACCTTCGGATGTAAGCCAGTCTTCCTTGAAGGCCTCTTAGCTCTTTAAGATTTTGGGGCGGTTGAAGCTCTTGAATAGCTCGCACCTTGTCTGGATCGATACGGATTCATCTCGTCGTGACGACAAAACCGAGGAATTTGCCGCTAGACATCCCTAAGAATGACTTGGTAGGATTCATCTTGAGTTGATGAGTCCTCATGAGTTCGAACATAGCCTTCAAGTCTTGGAGGTGGTCCTCCTTATGGCAACTCTTCACGACCAGGTCGTCTACATAGCATTCGACCGTCTTTCGCAGATGATCTCGGAAAATCATACTCATGGCGCGTTGGTAGGTTGCGCCAGCGTTTTTGAGTCCGAAGGGCATAACGGTGTAGCAGTATACCCCCATAGGGGTTCTGAATGAAGTGTGCTTCTCGTCCTCGGGGTGCATTTTGATTTGATTGTACCCCGAGAAACCATCCATGAAGGACATCCTCTCGAATCCGCACGTGTTGTCAATGATGATATCCGTGATGGGCAGGGGAAATTCATCCTTGGGGCATGCCGTGTTAAGGTTCCTAAAGTCAATACAGATGTGGATTTTACCATTTTTCTTCAGGACCGGAACGATATTGGCCACCCAGTCGGGGTGTTGTTCTTCCCTGATGAAAACGGACTTAATTAGTTTCTTCACTTCGGCCTCAATTGCCTCCATGATTTGAGGACGAAACCGCCTCTGCTGTTGCTTGACTGGTTTAGCGTCTGGGCTGATGTTGAGGCAATGCATGGCAACCCGCGGATCTAGACCAGGCATGTCCTCGTAATTCCAAGCGAAGACGTTAATGTATTCACGTATGAGGGCAATGAGGTCCTCTTTTTCCTGGGGAGGCAAACTGCCACTGATGAATATGGGTTTGGGATTCGCCTCGCAACCCATGTTCACCTGGAGGATTTCGTCTTCGGTCGGTGGTTCATGTTGCTCGAAGCGACTGTTCCACTGGGCGTTAACATGGCGATCCCACGTCTCGTCGTAAAGTGGAACTTGTCCATCCTCCGCCATTTCGGCGGGGTCTATCATAGCCATGTTGACTGTAAGGCTATCGAACATATCCCTCATGCTGACATCCGAGTCCCATGCCGAGGTTGTTGACGATTGATCCCCCGAGCATGCATAGTTGGAATCTTCGTTGGTGTAAAAACACCAATCCGACGAGGAGGAGGAGGAGAAGCCTAAGCCTCTTCGAGTCTTGTTGAAATAATTTGAGGGTTTCCCCTTGGGTACATAGGCGGGTCGGATGACCATCCTGCCTCCTCGGCCGTAATTTAGGCCCTCCAAACGAGTGAGGTCATACCCCATGTCGCTCATCATGCGCTTCGCAACTTGACTGTATTACGAAAACTGGGGTGCCGGGTCCTCGTCTTCAGATTCGTCCCATAGCGTGCATAGGGGATGATCGATTCGACCGAAGATGATATCTTTTCGATATCTATTCCCTGCGAGCACGACGAGCACAGCTTGTGATGACTTGATCGGCTGTGCTTTGGCGACGTATGACGAGCATACCGGCAAAGGGAAGGATCACTGTAGAGTTTTGACCACAGGTTATTGGGCGCATCATCCTCGGATGTAGAGCAAGACGACAAATAAGCAAAGTTGGACTTCTCATTTATGATAACTTCCTCCGCCTGAACAGCGTTGGTTACATTGTGACTCTCATAACCGATTACAATTGACTCGAAGTCGTTCAGGATTAGGCTGTCGCCAAACTCGGGCTCGCTGTCTGCCTCATTGCCGCTCTTCGGCTCCTCCGCTGGCGGTACGTCGGGGTCCTGGTACAGCAGAGAATCCATGAAGTAGTTTTTGACGCCTTTAAAGGGTTGTATGTCAGCCACTACCGTCTTCACTCGCTCGTAATCGTCCATGTACTTCAGGCATTGGTGAAGGGTGGATGGGACTATTCGGTTGCCATGGATCCATGGGCGTCCTAAGAGCACGTTGTAGGAAGGCTCGGCATCGATGATGTAGCATGTCACCTCCATCTTCATATCGCCTATTTGACATTTCAGGCGGATTTTGCCGAGCGGCCGAGTCCCTGTGGTGTTGAAGCCAAAGATGGTCGTCGTAGTCGAGGATAAGCGTTTTAGTGCTATCCCAAGTGCTTGATCAATTTCAAAGGTACGATACTCAACGCAGACCCTGGGTCGACCTGAATTCGATCTACCTTCGATGAACCGATGTACCCCATGAAGTATAATGGTTGGTCATGAGATGTGCTTTTGATGAGCATGTCCTCCGGAGTGAAGGTGATGCGCGGAACCCGTCTCTCGGACGTTTGGCAACACGTTGCACATTCCTGTTCAGAGTCCTCTTCCCTCAAGAAGTGGGTGGAGAAAACCTCTGAGTCGGCCAGTGCTTCTTGCAGAGCTTCCCTGGTGGGCCTGGATAGCCGTAGAAGATCATACATAGTGATTCGCGTGGGGATGCTCTTCAGCTGCGCGAGCACATTGAACTGGAAATGCTGGCGGCTTGAGCCTAGTCCGTCTGGCGGGAGGTCCTGCCGGATTCTCCACCCTCGCGGGATATTCCTTCGCGAATTCCTTCCCTGCTCTCGTGGCGAGGACAGTGGCTTCCTCTTTGGAGTCGGTCAGGGTGGTCATCGTTGTCTTCTCTCCACCTAGAATGGCGGAGATGACATTACAGTGTTTTCCTTTAGCCCCTTTTGAGGACTTTGTAGTCCACTGTTCGTCATTGACGAGGTCCGGATGGACCCACATCACCTAACCCGACGGCAGAATCTGCGGGGCTAAACCCTTCTCCCGCTGGTTGTGAGGGTCATCGTTGATGATCTTCAAGATGGCCTTGGGAATGGGAATTATCCCTGCCGGAGCTTGGACTTACGGGAGATTTGTTCCAAAGCTCAAGGTGATCATATTCGTGGTCACCTGCTTTTGAACTTTCTCTTTCTTCAGGACCCCCGCATCATAGAGGGCTTGGAGTTTGTCCTTGAGGACGTAGCATTTGGTTGTGGTGTGGCCCAGGAATCTGTGGTAGGCATAGTAACTTGGGTCATTGGTTTTGTCCGCCTCCTCAGGCTTGGCGGCTTCTGGCAACTTAATCCGCCCACTCTTGAGCAGAGTGTCGAATGTCGCCACCACCTGATCCTCTTTGAAATCATATTGCCGCGGGGGGTGTTGTTCAAATTGCCTGGGTTTTGGCTTTTAGCGGCCTTCGGCGCCGGGGTAGAGTCGACAGCCATGATCTCTTTTCCTCTGGACCGAGGGGGATTCTTTGGCGTGGCTGGTTCTGCAGCTCCCTTCTTGGGCTGTGGTTCTTCGACCTCTAGCCTTTTGATCATGTTTTCTACTTGCTCGCCCTGGCGAACAAGCTCCTTCCGCGTCCGGGTTTCCACCGCGCCTACTTTGGATAGGATGTAGATCGAGAGATTATTGCGGCACATCTCGATCAGCATGGATTCGGAAACTTGGTCCCGACAGTGGACTGATCGGTTACGGAACTTTTTCACGAAGTCGTTGACTGACTCCGATTTTTATTGCTTTTCGTCGAGGAGGGTGGCCATTGACACCTCCGTATCGTCGTCGAAGAAGCGGGCGAGGAAGAGCTTTTCAACATCAGCCCACGCCTTGATAGAGCCGGGCTCTAGTTTGCGGAACCATTCAAAGGCCACCCCCTTGAGGGTGCCTATGAATAGTCAAGTGAGAATGGCGTCGTTCCCCGTGAGGAATCTAGTCTGCGCCATGAAATAGTAAATATGTTGCGAGGGAGAACCCTTGCTGTCAAACTGCACCAAACTAATTGGCTTGAACTTTGCCGGGTAGGGGACTGTATCCTATTCGACAGGATAGGGTCGGACCACCCCCAGCTTGTTCATGTTCTGCTGAAGTTTGAGTACGTTGAGTTAATTCTGGAACTCGTCAATCCTCTTGTCGCAGGTGCTACCCCCTGTGTGCGACGTTCCTATCGACGTCTTGGAAGAGTAATCGGATTGTAGATTACTATTATCTTCCGTCTCAGTCGCCGGATGACGAGGAGGTACCCACTCCTTATCCCCTGTTCGCCGGGGTACGGTGCGCGGGGTTCTCTTCTTCTTCTTCTTCTTGTTCAAGAGTTGTTCCATCATCTCCCTCATGGAATCTATGGTCGCCTTTTGCTCTTCGAGCTTCTGGGCGACCATCTGGTCATGGGCGAGTTCGACCATGTGTACCCTTGCTCACGCGTCTTGGCTTGAGCATGAGGTTTGGGACGTGGCCACCGCCGAGTGAGCCTCGTCTTCGCCGTAGGAAGGGGGGGCTAAAGTGGAGTAATCGAACCCGATGCTCATCCCTCTACGACTGCGGGTGTGCTGGTATATACCCTCTTCTCGGTGTTGAGCAAACCGAGAGTTAGGTCTCAGGACGGAGTCCGAGTCTGGCAAGTCAGAGAGTACCATATTGCCTTTGTCCGTCATGTTAACTATGGCGGACGAGAGCTCTAGGTTGTCGGCAGCGCGTCCTTTCTGGTGATGACGCTTTTGACGGGAGGGCCTTGGTCGAGAGAACTGTTGAGAAAGTCTCTCGAACACCAAAGGTTTCGCCGTTCCAACGCATTGGCAGTCGGCGAGGACCGTGTGGATGAGCCTCTTGTAGTGGCACTGAGGATTCGCCTCATGTATAGTGCGTTTGCGAGTCAAGTGTTCCCGGAGGTCTTCTGTGA
>NC_033796.1:98488450-98503397 GCF_001876935.1 Asparagus officinalis
GGTCTGGATGGACCCACATCACCTGCCCCGATGGCAGAGTCTGTGGGACCAAACCCTTTTCCCGCTGGTTGTGAGGATTGTTGTTAGTGATCTTCAAGACCGCCTTGGGGATAGGGATTACCCCCGCTGGGGCTTGAACCTCTGGGAGATCTGTCCCGAAGCTTAAAGTGATCATGTTCGTAGTCACTTGCTTCTGGACTTTTTCTTTCTTCAAAACCCCCGCGTCGTAGAGGGCCTGGAGCTTGTCCTTGAGGACGTAGCATTTGGTTGTGTGGTGGCCAAGGAATCTGTGATATGCGCAGTAACTTGGGTCACCGGTTTTGTTAGCCTCCTCAGGCTTGGCGGCTTCTGGGAACTTAATTCGCCCACTCTTGAGCAGAGTGTCGAATGTCGCCACCACCTGGTCCTCTTTGAAGTCGTATTGCCATGGGGGGCGTTGTTCAAATTGCCTGGGTTTCGGCTTTTGAGCGGCCTTCGGCGCCGGGGTAGAGTCGACGGCCATGATCTCTTTTCCTCTGGACCGAGGGGGATTCTTTGGCGCGGCTGGTTCTGCAGCTCCCTTCTTGGGCTGCGGTTCTTCGACCTCTAGCCTTTTGATCATGTTTTCTACTTGATCGCCCTAGCGAACAAGCTCCTTCCACGTCTGGGTTTCCACCGCGCCTACTTTGGATAGGATGTAGATCGAGAGATTATTGCGGCACATCTCGATCAGCATGGATTCGGAAACTTGGTCCCGACAGTGGACTGATCGGTTACGGAACTTTTTCACGAAGTCGTTGACTGACTCCGATTTTTATTGCTTTTCGTCGAGGAGGGTGGCCATTGACACCTCCGTATCGTCGTCGAAGAAGCGGGCGAGGAAGAGCTTTTCAACGTCAGCCCATGCCTTGATAGAGCCGGGCTCCAGTTTGCGGAACCACTCAAAGGCCACCCCCTTGAGGGTACCTATGAATAGTCGAGTGAGAATGGCGTCGTTCCCGGTGAGGAATCCGGTCTGCGCCATGAAGTAATAGATATGTTGCGAGGGTGACCCCTTGCCATCGAACTGCACCAAACTGATTGGTTTGAACTTCGCCGGGTATGGGACCGTGTCCCATTCGATAGGGTAGGGACGTACCACCCCCAGCTTGTTCATGTTGCCGGGTAGGGGACCGTATCCCATTCGACAGGGTAGGGTCGGACCACCCCCAGCTTGTTCATGTTCTGCTGAAGTTTGAGTGCGTTGAGTTGATTCTGGAACTCGTCAATCCTCTTGTCGCAGGTGCTACCCCCTGTGTGCGACGTTCCTATCGACGTCTTGGAAGAGTAATCGGATTGTAGATTACTATTATCTTCCGTCTCAGTCGCCGGATGACGAGGAGGTACCCACTCCTTATCCCCTGTTCGCCGGGGTACGGTGCGCGGGGTTCTCTTCTTCTTCTTCTTCTTGTTCAAGAGTTGTTCCATCATCTCCCTCATGGAATCTATGGTCGCCTTTTGCTCTTCGAGCTTCTGGGCGACCATCTGGTCATGGGCGAGTTCGACCATGTGTACCCTTGCTCACGCGTCTTGGCTTGAGCATGAGGTTTGGGACGTGGCCACCGCCGAGTGAGCCTCGTCTTCGCCGTAGGAAGGGGGGGCTAAAGTGGAGTAATCGAACCCGATGCTCATCCCTCTACGACTGCGGGTGTGCTGGTATATACCCTCTTCTCGGTGTTGAGCGAACCAAGTGTTAGGTCTCATGATGGAGTCCGAGTCTGGCGAGTCGGAGAGTACCATATTGCCTTTGTCCGTCATGTTAACTATGGCGGACGAGAGCTCTAGGTTGTCGGCAGCGCGTCCTTTCTGGTGATGACGCTTTTGACGGGAGGGCCTTGGTCGAGAGAACTGTTGAGAAAGTCTCTCGAACACCAAAGGTTTCGCCGTTCCAACGCATTGGCAGTCGGCGAGGACCGTGTGGATGAGCCTCTTGTAGTGGCACTGAGGATTCGCCTCATGTATAGTGCGTTTGCGAGTCAAGTCTTCTGTGAGTGGTTGGTGACAACCCCCAGCCTCAGAAGGGTCGCTCGGGTGAGTGCACGAGAGATCTTTGGACGTGCTCTCTGGTGCGCGTTGAGTGGAACGTTTTGGTGCTGGAGTCAGGCGATCTCGCCTTGACGGACGAGTTCTCTCGTTTGGGCGAACTCCAGCGCACAGGCGAGTTTCAACCCTTCGTTTGAACGAGCGGGTTCATGAGGTGTCGCCTACTTTTTCACGTTTATCCGCCAAAGGGTTATGGCGAGGCTCGCCAGCCTTCGAGGATTCGCCTATCCGGGTAGGCTCGCTTGCTGGAGGTGAGTTATTCGAGTGGCTCTGTCTCCCTTGGTCGGCGCTCCTGATTTGAAGAGCCTCCCGATGTCAGGCAGTTTGCCTTCTCACCTAGCGTTTCTCAAGCCTGTACAATGATTCAGGCTATTGTGGGAAACGGAGGTTTGGACCTCCTGTCTGACGAGTGTTTGCCGTCGTTGTTGGCTAGCTCTCCTAGCGAGGAGAGCATCACCGCGAGCTGTGGCAGTGCAGTTTGTGCCGGAGTGAACCGGCGTTTCCTCCGGGATAGGTGTCTGCGAGGATCACTTGGCGACCCATTTGGCAGACCCTTGCCCCTTGCTCTCGATCTCCGGCTTAGCCTTGATCGATTGTGAGGGAGCGGGTTCCCCTGGCGAGACTCGGGTGGAACCCTCAGGTGCGGAGGCTTTGACCGTTTGAGGGCGGCCTCGGCGCATGACTCTGTGGCATTTGCGGGACGCATCGCCACCAGAGGAGGAAGAAGACAAGTACTCTTCGTACTTGGCTTGGTCGAACTCAATCTTTAGGGACCCCACGGTCGTCCCGACAGCAACCTTATCGAATTGAGCCACCACCATTTCGTTTGATGAAACAGCTTCTCCCACTGTGGTCGCCATCTTCTGTAGGGTGTAAATTTGGATTTCCCAAAAACAGGGAGTTTCATTTGTATTGATAAGAAGGCTTATTACAAACTAATAAATCAAAATTACAACAGAAGTAGAGGGAATGCCCTCTTTGTTTTGGTGTGGGGACTTTTGGTGGCTACAGGATGCTTCGCTCGATGCTCGTGTCGAGTCTGCTTCCCTTGGACCATTCAACTGAGGTTGCTGGGGAGCTTCAGTACGTAGTAGAAGCTCGAGTCGATGGAGTTCGAGTCTGCTAGTTCGTCGGCGATCAGGGCTCAGAACTTGGCAGTGGTCCTGTAATGCAAAGATTATGCAAAAAGCTTGGTCTCGATTGATCGATGATATCCTCGATTCTGTTCTCGATCATTCTGCTCAGAGTTTTCCGACCTCCTTTTAAAGGTTGTTGGAAGAGGCTCTTAAATGAAAGAGAGACGGTTATGTTATCCCTTGAATTATGGGATGTGACCATACATTGCTTCAGAGATTTTCTACTGTTCACTCGTACCATGAGCGGTCCTTCGAGGAGCCATGTTTTGCATCACGTTATGTAGGAATGGGAAAGCCTTTCCTCGTATGTGTGACAACGGCTGTCAGGTACTCGAGTGGACCTGACCAACCCACTGAGCGTCGGCGGCTCTCGCCTCTCGCTTGGACAAGTGAGGTAAGTCGCATTTATGAGGGTGCAGGTTGATTTGGAGTTTTGTCCGATCACTTGTACCGTGAGCGGCCATTCGTCGGGCCTGGAATACCATGTCTTCTCTCTTCAGGACGAGAGAAGTGGGAGAGCGGGTTCCCGGTACTCGAGTGGGCATGGGCAGCTTCGCCGAATGCCGGCGGGTCCGGCTCCTGACTCGGACAACCGAAGTGAGCTACATTTATGAATGTTCAGGTCGATTCGACACCTGCCCAATCATTCGTACTGTGAGCGGCCACTTGACGGCCTTGGAGTACTGTGCCCTCTCCCTTTGAGTCGAGAGGAGTGGGAAAGCCCGCCTCAGCACGCGGGGTAGCAGGTACCTGGCTGCGTTGGCGGCCTTGAGGTTTCTGACAGATTCGACTACAGACTCGGTTAGGCGAGTTGTGATAAAGAGTGAATTCGCGTGGCTCTGGGCGGCTTCCCCTTACAGGCGGATTCCTCGCAAGTTCACGAAGGTATTTTTTACCGTCTACACAAGGCAGCATAATTTTGTTTCTTGGATGCCTAAGATACAAGTGAGTTACCCAAAAATTGACAAGTGTCACTCGTACTTTTGCGGTCCATCCTACAACCGGCAAAATCGGCATCACAATAACCACAAAGATCAAAAGAAGTATTTTTAGGATAGAATAAACCAAGTTCTAAGGTACCATTAATGTATTTGATAATCCTTTTAACCGCAACCAAATGAATTTTTTTAGGAGAAGCTTGAAAATGTGCACATGCACAAACACTAAACATAATATCCGGCCTACTAGCGGTGAGATAAAGGAGACTACCTATCATACCTCGATATAGCTTTTGGTCTACCTTTTTACCATTATCATCCGCATCCAACTTGATGGTGATGCTCATTAGAGTTGGGGCATGTTTTGAGCTTTCCATCCCGAATTTTTTCACTAATTTCTTAGCGTACTTGCTTTGTGATACGAATATGCCATCATTGGATTGTTTAACTTGAAGGCCGAGAAATAAGGTGAGCTCTCCCATCATACTCATCTCAAATTGATCTTGCATTACTTTAGAGAAATCCTTGCATAAAGATTCATTAGTGCACCAAAAATAATATCATCCACATAAATTTGAACTAAAATGAAATCATTTTTCCGTTTTCTAACAAAAAGAGTATTATCAATAGCTCCTTTTGTAAAACCATTTTTAATGAGAAAACTTGAGAGGCGAGCATACCAAGCTCTAGGAGCTTGTTTTAACCCATATAAAGCTTTTTGAACCTGGTATACATGATTGGGAAAAGATGATTCAATAAATCCGGGGGGTTTACTCAACATAAACCTCTTCTTCAATAAAACCATTTAAGAAAGCACTTTTGACATCCATTTGAAACAATTTAAAATTTTTGAAACTTGCAAAGGCCAAAAACATCCTAATAGATTCCAATCTTGCAACCGGTGCAAAAGTTTCATCATAGTCTATACCCTCCTCTTGATTGTATCCTTGGGCAACCAAACGAGCTTTATTTCTAGTAACTATCCCAAATTCATCAAGCTTATTTCTAAAAACCCATTTAGTTCCAATAATAGAAATATTATTTTTTCTAGGAAGTAATTTCCAAACATTGTTTCTTTAAAAATTATTCAATTCTTCATGCATAGCTAAAACCCAAAACTCATCTTTTAAAGCATCATCAATGCGTTTGGGTTCTATTTGGGATAAGAAGGCTACATTACCACATTTGCTCATTGCTTTTGAGCGAGTCAAAACGCCTTTGGATGGGCTCCCTATAATTTGGTCTTTAGGATGATCTGGTGCAAATTTCTAATCCTTATGGAGTTCTTCTTGATTTTGTACATTATTGCTCTCCCCATCATTTGGTGCTTCCGTTGAAGGTTTGTCCTTTAGTTGCAAAAGTTCCATTTGCTCCTCAATCGCATCATCATCTCTAGGCAAACCATCTTGAAAACCAATATTAGATTCATCAAAAGTAACGTTTATAGACTCTTCAATAACGAGTGTTCGCTTGTTGAAAACCCTATAAGCCTTACTTCTAGGAGCATATCCCAAAAATATACCAACATCAATTTTTGAATCAAACTTATCATGGTGGTCTTTAGTATTTAAGATAAAATATTTACAACCAAAAATACGAAAATACCCAATTTGTGGAGTTTTGTCATAAAGAAGTTCATAAGGAGTTTTCTTGAGAGAATGTCTAATTAAAACACGATTTAAAACATGGCAAGCCGCATTAACGGCTTCTGCCCAAAAATATTTTGGCAAATCATAAGAATTCAACATTGTGTGTGCCATCTCTTGTATGGTTCTATTTTTCTGTTCAACAACACCATTTTGTTGGGGTGTTCTAGGAGCGGAAAACACATGTGTTATACCACGATGAGCACAAAAATCATTAAAGAATTTGTTTTGAAATTCTCCACCATGATCACTTCTAATTTTAACAACTTTTAAATCCTTTTTATTTTCAATTCTTTTTTACAAAATGAGAAAACTCTTCAAAGCATTCATCTTTACTAGCAAGGAAATTCACCCATGTAAAACGTGAGAAATCATCAACAATAACAGAAACATAATGTTTCCTCCTAGAGAGATAACACGCATGGGACCAAAGAAATCAAGATGTAATAATTGTAAAGGTTTGGAAGTGGATACCTCATTTATGGATTTGAAAGAAGTCTTAGTTTGTTTACCTTTAGCACATTCCTCACAAGTAGAATCATTAACATAAGATAGATTTGGTAGCTCTCTTACTAAATTCTTCTTGGATAGCTTAGATATAAACTTCATGTTAGCATGTCCAAGTCTCTTGTGCCAAATCCAATGATCCCCATCTACCGCGGCAAGGCACTTTACATCTTGATCTAAAAGCTCATCCATCTCAAAAATATAAACATTAGACCTTCTAAAAGCAACAAAAATGGTTTTATCATTTTTACTAACAATACATTTATCCGGTTTAAAAATGATGTTAAAGCCTTTGTCACTTAATTGACTAATGCTAAGAAGGTTATGGTTTAAACCTTTAACAAAATAAACATCTTCAATTACGGGAGAAGGTTTCTTACCAATAGAACAGATTCCTACGATTTTACCTTTCTCGTCGCCACCAAAGGAGACATTGCCCCCTTCAATCCTTGATAGGGTTGCAAATAATTCATTATTGCACATCATGTGACAAGAGCAACCACTATCAAGGTACCACAACTCCTTACGTCTTACGCGAGACGTTCCCTACATGTAAATAAGTTGTAGAACCTTTAGGTACCCAAGTTTTGGGTCCTTGAATGTTAGTATTTTTGGCACCTTTGGGAACCCACATTAACTCATAATGATCAATGTTATTTTTAATCCTACAATAAGTAGAAATATGACCATATTTCATGCAATATGTGCACAAAAACCTTTTCTTGTATGTAGGAGCATGAGATTGACCATATTTCATGCAATATGTGCACAAAAACCTTTTCTTGTATGTAGGAGCATGAGATTGATGATACCATTTTCTATCAACAAAAACCTTTTCTTGTATGTAGGAGCATGAGATTGATGATACCATTTTCTATCAACATGATGATGACTTGAATAACCATGATTAGATTTAATTTTATTGTTTTCAATTTCTAATCTTTCTACCTTAGATCTTAGTTGTTTGTTTTCAAAGTCTAGATCTCCTATCATTTCATCTTTTAAAGAAAGAGATGATTGTAGTTGCTCAAACTTAAGATCACAAGAAGCATGTAATTTTTTGAATGAAGAATATTCTTTTGCTAATCTTTTAAATTTAAAATTTAATTCTTCTAAGGTTGTTTCTAGTTCACATTGCATATAAATGGATTCACTTTTGGTTTCGGATGGTACCTCATCTTCATGAGCCACGAAACAAACGTTTGGGTCATGAAGAGCAATCCTGGCACTCTCATCATCGCTATCCGAATTGCTTGGTTCGGATTCATCCCAACTAGCATACATCGCCTTCTTCTTCTTGTATTTTAAATACTTATCCTTGAGCTTGGGACAATCCTTGGCCAAGTGTCCCAGTTCGTTACATTCAAAGCATTTACCTATACGAGGAGAAAATTTGTTGTTAGATCGATTTTTGAAATTTTTGTTCATTTTGATTAGTCTTGATAGCCTTCTAGAGAGGTGTGTCACTTCTCTAGAGACATCAACTTCACTATCCGAGGAGGATGAATCATCAATTGCTCCCTTGAGCGCAATGGACTTTGAATTTTGGGGTGGCTCCTCGGTTGCTTTTGGGGGTGCTTCTTCCTTCTCCTTTATCTTCTTTTCATGGACCTTAAGCTTGTCAATAAGTCCATCAAGAGTGAGAGTTAAGAGATCATGAGCTTCTTCAATGGCCGTAGCTTTAGGTTCCCAAGCCGACGTCAAAGAGCGAAGAATTTTGTAACACATTTCTTGATTTTCCAAGACCTTGTCAAGACCATGTAATTCATTTATAATGTTAGTGAATCGAGAAAACATAGAGTCAATAGATTCACTTGGAAGCATTGTAAATGGTTCATAATCATGCATAAGTCCACTAATCTTAGACTCATTCACTTGGGGGGTTCCCTCATGGGTAATGCATAACTTCACCCAAATCTCGTGTGCGGTTGCACACGTAGAAACTCTCTTGTACTCATTGGGGGTAAGACTACAAATTAGTGCATTCATGGCCTTAATATTAAGGTTGGCTTGAGTCCTCTCATCCTCAGTCAATGTACCACTGGACTTCTTAACATATTTCTTTTCTACTATGTCTAAGATGTCAAGGTCAATGCATTGTAAATAGATTCTCATCCTAGCTTTCCAATATACAAAGTTGCTATGGGTGAAGAGGGGTGGTCTAGTGGTGGATTGTCCTTCTAACATATGCATGTTCATTGAAGCCTCCATAATGATCTTTTCTCTAAGGGTTTTAAGCCTAACAAAAGTAGAGACATTGCTCTGATACCAATTGAAAGGCCCTAGAGGGGGGGGGGGGGTGAATAGGGTTTATGGACAAATAAAATGCAATTAAAACTTGTTCCAACAAACCACACACAAAATGAAATACAATGACAATAATAAAAAGAGAGTAGGGATAGAGATAGTTAGCCAATTGTTGACACGCGATATGTTCACGAGGTTCGGTCCGCTGACCTACGTCCCCGCTCCCCACTCTCGAGGAGAAATCCACTACACACCCGGTTTGGAAGTCGGAACTTCTTCTACACATCGATCACCACCGAGATCTCACAACCACACAGAAGATCTCCATGACATCAAGCTCACAACAGTTGTAATTCGAAGAAAAACTCTCTCTTTACAGTAGTCCTATGGCAAGAGGAGAGATTGCAATTGAAGATTGGGATGTGAACTTAGAAATGGTAAAAGCAAAATGAAAGTTGAAGCTCTTTTGAAAACAATAAACTTAAACTCAAGATATTTGCAATGAAAGCTTGGGTTCTGAGGTAGATGGGGTTGTTGGGTATTTATAAGGAGAGAAGACTACAGCCAAAGCCCCAAAGAACTAAACAAAATCTCCAAAAAATCGGATTTCTGAAACTATACAAATATAGCCGTTACAGTACCCATCAGTCGACTGACGGGAAGCATCAATCGATTGATGAGCTGAACGTTGTATACGATTTCCAGCTCATCAGTCGACCGATGATCATTTCAGTCGACTGACAATCACGTCAGTCGACTGGTCAGTCGACCAAAATAGAACAGAGAGCAAAATAATGATTTCAGGCACTTTCATCAGTCGACACATCTGTCGATTGACTTAATCAGTCGACTGGTCAGTCGACTGATAATATGTTATCAGCCTGAATCGATTTGAAATAGAATTTCAAGGCTCTATAAAAATAGTAAATGAATTCCAAAAAATGTGAAACTTTATACACAGTTTATAAACATTTTGACAAACTTGTTTGAAAAGGAATTTTGCAAAAAGGTCTTCGTATTTGTGAAAATCATCATTTTAACAAAAGTATCAAAATACGAGTTTTGAAAATGTGCAAGTGTGTTATCCCATGAGCTTCAAATGTAATCAACAAACTTCTTGCCTACATTAAGTAATAGAGAGAAAAAAAAATAAAATAGCAAATATCCCTCACATATGAATACATGGCTTGAGTCTTGATATTTGCTCTTGAGTTTATGAAGCTTCTTATGCACATGGTGTTCTTGAAAACTTTGCTTCATCACTAAGCCTCCACATCCTTAGATATCATCGTTGTAGCTCATATTCCATCCAATCCTCCATAAATGATGCTAATGAATTGTAATCTACAATATAGCTCAATACACAATTAGCACCAATAATGGTGTTTGTGAATCATCATCAAAACAAAGGACCTAACAGTCAGCACCGCCATGCCTCCGATCACTTCTCATTCAATGCCGAGGTGATCTCTCCTCCAGTCACTAGCCGAGACTTATAAAGCGAGTGCTGACGCAGCTACCAACCCACATTTCTTCATCGCCATCCTATGCTCAGCCACAATGATGGTTCTACCCTTTCGGCAGTACTATAAATAAAAGGTACTATTCCTTCATTCAAGGGATCTTGAGATCTGATCTTCTAAGAGTAATCTACAAATTATATTGCACACATAAGAACTCTCATAGTTCTTTATTTTCCCCACTCAATCTCACTAGCTGACTTGATCGTTGGAGAAACCACGGGGAACCAGTCCCCATCCTCTCACGTATTTCTATATGTGCAGAATTTTCAGTCGCCCAACTCATGACCAGATATTTGGGGAAGGAAGCGGCCCCTCGTCAACCTCACCCCTATCCAACCATGGATATTATTGACTATGTGATCACTTAACATCAACACTTTTATAATTTCTTTTTTCTTTTATCAATTGTGGTTTTGCCAATGATACTTGCATTGAACTCATCAAATACAAGTGTTGATAGCGAGATCAAACAGTCACTAAGAGAGTATTTAAGTTGACAGAGTTCCTCTATCCCTCCGAATGATTGGTTCTGAGGTGGGATGTTCGTATTTGCACAGATAACAAATCGTAAGAGGGCGGAGTTGGGTTATCCGGTTGTTCCTCTGACAATCAAGTCAGCAAATTTCTTGAGTGGAGAAGTAACTGAACAATCTTATTTCTTAAGTACTATGTATGAAGATAGAAAGATCTTACCTTCATGTTAAAAATAGTATCCCTATTTATAGTAGTAGTAGATGGGTAGGATGATAACTTTGGCCGAGTGTGAGCTGGCGACCAGGTCAGCTTCTGCTTTACAGGTGTCCGCTGATGAGTGGAGAACAGGTCATTCATGCATTTAATGTGAAGTGATTGGAGGTGTGCGATGTCGACGTGGTTCGATGCGTCTTAAAGACTATTGGAGGCAAATGAATGATAGCGTCAATTATGCATTAAATGGCATTTATTGCTAGGTGATCAGGTGTTAGCGTGCTAAAAGGGGATCAAGGCTCGAGGTGTTTTGTCGCCTTCCTAATCGTCCAGTGGTCGAGAAGTACCACCTCTCGAGTAGTCTTCACGAGATGTCGGTCGAGCGGTTAGTCAGAGAGTCGACTAAGATAACGATCGACATGCAACGCCTTTCGAGTCATCCTCGTGAGATGCTGGTGCATCGAGTTGTCTAAGCTGAATCTCAGGATTTTTTAAAGTGCTGACTTTGATTATGAATAATGTGGGACAATTGTCTGCCCTTGATTGGAGATTATTACTCAACACTAAAATGGCTATAACAACAAGTATTATAAAAACTCTTCCACTTTGGCCACCAATTCCTCTTCATCCTCAAGATGGAAAGCCTAAGAACTACACTTCAGACCATCTAGAGAAAAATATAATCTTTTCTCCAAGTTCTTATTTTTACTCCTCCTAATTACTATCATATTTTATCATTATTACTTACATGTTCATTGTTGGCCTTCTTGTTTTGATGATGATTTACAAACAATTTACATCTAATATTGTTTATCTAGTATTTGTGTTTTATATTTATTTTAGGCAAACATTATGTTGGAGGATGGATGGAATCGAGCTATAACGATCATATCAAATGAAGGTTGGTGGATATAGTGGTTGAAGCAATGTAATTCAAAGTTAAAGATCAAGTTCAAGCTTCATCCGCAAGATTACCAAGTCAAGCTATTGAAGATCAAGATCAAGCTTGGGTAATTTAGTTTAGGAGTTTATATTATGTGTGTTAAGTACCTTAAGCTCAATATCATATACACACACGTATTTGGTTTCTATGTATATATATAGTTATATATATATACATGCATGGTTTGATAGTTTTCAAGTTTTAATATGAAACACTTTAATATAATTAGAAAACATATTTTTGTTTCATACTTATATGCATATATATGATTTCATTAATATCAATTTTATTTAGTTCAATGAAATCATGCTTTAGTGCATTATATGTGTATTTTGATAAAATATTACATTCATTGTTTATAGACTTCATAACAATAGTATACATACTTTATTAAGTCTACATAATCATTGTGCAAAGTTTCAAAACATGGTTTAGCCAAAATGTCAAAATTCACATGTTTACATTTTCGTGTTTTGGACTTTTTTTGCAAAATGATTATTTTTCACAAATGGGAAATGCAATTTGGAAAATTCTTTTTGTAACATGTTCATTTACATGTTTATATACATTTTCCAAAGTTTCATCATTTTTGGACTTCATTTGTTATTTTTAACAATTTTCCAAAAGTCTCAAAATCTGTTTCAACATGTTTTCTGTAGTGTCTGTTCACGGTCGACCGCCATGGTCGACCGCCCATGAGTTCAGAACTCAGAACAGCTCTTGTTGGCTCGCGGTCGACCGTAGCGGTCGACCGTAGTGAGTTCAGAGACTTTCGCGGTCGACCGCCGCGGTCGACCATCGCTTGTCTAGAACAGTTCTTTTTCTTTTTTGTTCTTTGCGGTCGACCATCACGGTCGACCGCCGATGTGGAGTTGGTTTTTTGGTCTTTTCTTATTTTTCTCTTGGCTTTGGGGTTTCATATAAATACCCCCTTACCTCAGTTTTTATAAGAATCCAAGAGAATGTTTTAAAGAGTTTTAAAAAGAGTTTAAGCTTGTTTTAAGCTTGTTTAAGGGTTTGGTTTATGAAGAAAGTTTTACAAGAGCTTGCATCTCTCTCTCTCTTGTCATCTAGAGAAGTTTTCCTAAACTCAACTCTAGCTTTTATTTATAATTATTTGTTGATTATCATTTCTATTAAGCTAGAATTATATTAAGTTTAGTTTTGATTTATATCTCATTGTTACACACACCCACATTGAGCTTATTGTATTTTTTCATACATAGTATATTTGGGTTGGTGAGAGTTGTAACAATTGAGTGTGAGCTTTTATTGTGTTCTCATCCATATTAGAGAACAATCATTTGATTCATATTGTGCTTATTGTGAGATCACTTTGTAATATACTTGTACACCGAGAGAAGTGTGTGGCGAGAGTCGGGGATCATCCCAAGAGGAGTGACGTCGGTTGACGAACCTAGGGAGAGGTTGTAATCGAGCACTTGAGGGAGATACGTCTAGTTCAACACTTAGTGGGTGTAGAGTGGGATTACAAGAGTGTGTTAGTTGTAGAGTTTCCGGTTAGCTAGAAAACCGAGTGTGTAGAAGTTCCGGCTTCCAAACCGGATTGTGATAGTGGATTTTTCCCCGAGAGTGGGGAGCGGAGACGTAGGACGGAAGGTTCGAACTCCGTGATCATATCGCTTGTTTGAGTTTGGCTTAGCACACTTATATTTATTCATCTTTATAGCCTTTCTCTCATTGTTTATTTCATCCACTATATCATTTGTTTATGTTACCCTTGTGTTTGGATATCTTTGCATATATCATATTATATATCTCTTTGGTAGGATATATCATCTTGTGCTAGTTTATATATCCTTACATATATTTATCATATAGGATATATTTCATTAGTTCATATTGCCTATCCTAGCTCATGTATTTTGTTGTATTTTATACTTGCTAGGATAATTTATAAATTAGTTTTAATTAGCATAAAATCGGATTAGATTAGCATAAGACCCTAATCACCCCCCTCTAGGGTCCAACATTCATGACCAATCCAAAAATCACACCACCAATTTCCCACCCTCCCAAACTCTTTCCTCAAATAATAATTGTATAGTTTTACCAAAATATAGTATTCTCTCAAGAACCACCCACCTTCCTCACTTCTCCCTCCACCAAAAAGTTACCACTCCTTGATAAACAGACATGCCCTCCATTACTTGAAAAAGAAATTCTAGAGATCATCAAACATTCTTATAATTCCCTTTCATCATCATCCTCTCCAATTAATCAAACCCCAAAATCAAAATTCATTCATGGAACACCGTTGCAGGAGGAAGAGCTAGAATCGCTCTCCCTCTGATCAATAGTCCACCATTTTGTCCAAATCCCCTCCTTCTCCTCCTCCCCCACACCCTCGCCCTTTTAACCCTAACCCTAACCTTTCCCCTCTCCTTTGCCATCCTTGTGCACTACCTCCTCACCCACCCCCCTCCTCCACCTAGACTCCACCTCACCACCACCTCCTCTGATCTTTTCAAAAGCAAGCTCACTGTCATCATTGTCTTCTTCACCGTCGTCAATTTAGAGCAAAAGGGGAAGAGGAGTAGAGGGGGTGGTCGAGGGAGTTGAGTAGGAAGGTGGAAGAGAGAGGAGGGCTCTCACTATAGTTGCAATCTCCATAATGGAGAGGGGGGGAAGAGAAAAAAAGGAGGGGTATTTGTGGAAAATTTTGAAATTTTTTGGGCAGTGTGAATAGGGCTAAACAACAATTGGTTATGGTATTTGGGGTCCAAATACACATTAAAAATAATACATAGGGTTTGGTCACAATGACTTTCACTTTTTGTGGCCTTGGCATAATTTTTCCTTTTCGCAAATTCCATGTTATTCTGAATTTTGTGAATTTTTACCCAAGTAAAAAGGTCTCAACCTGCAAAAGGCTTTTATGGGTAAAAATTTAAATATAATTTGGACAGGCCTTAGTCTGTAAAACTTCGTGAAAAAGGCCGAAAGGTACAATCTTGGGAGTGCAGCTTACAAACCCCTGTCACTGAGACCTCTGTCTTCTACCCCTCCACATTTTCGTCTTCCCATTTTTACCCCTCTCACCCTCACAACGGCAAAAAATAGAGGAGAGAGGGGAGAGAGTGTGTGTTTCTCTCTTTTTCCCCCTTTTCTTTCATTTTTTTGAAAAGGGTTTTTAGATTTCAGAAGGAAGTAGTAATGGCGCAATGGCAGAGAAAGGAGCAGATGGCGGCGTACGTTAGCGCAGTGGGGCTCCTGGCGCTGATCTGCTGCTTATCGT
>NC_033796.1:98503410-98514053 GCF_001876935.1 Asparagus officinalis
CCGCCGTCTCGAGGCAGCGGCTGGCGGTGCGCAAGCACCTCAAGCGCTTGAACAAGCCTGCTATTATGTCAATTGAGGTAAAAAAAATTTTAAACCTTTTTTGGGTTTTAAAAATAACATTTTTAGGGCTTGGGAATTCCGCATTTTTGGATTTAAAAATTGTATCTTTTGGGTTCTAGAAGCCCGTTTTTCCTTTAACTTTTTTTTTCCCATAATACAGGTAGTTTTAGTGGTACATTTCAAGAATTGAAAATTGCACTCTTAGGGTTCAAGAATTGCAGTTTTAGGGTTTAAATTTGCATTATTTCCGGTCCAAGAAGCCCCTTTTCTCTTTAGTTTTGAGCCCCTTTTCATATATATATATTTTAATGATACAGCTAGTTTCAGCGGTACATTTCAAGCATTTTAGCTTATTAGCTGAATAAGCAAGATTGAGCATTTGGATTTTATTCAGTTTTGCTATTTGGAGAATATATTTTTTTTATCAGACTTGGGATTTTCGTTATTTGTTTCTTTATCATCCAGAGTTCCATCTGGCATTGTTAGCTGCTATTTTGTCATTCTCCTTTTCCAGTTATTGCTTTTCAGATTCGTCTGTGCCCTAACTAATTTTATAAGTTTGACCATGTGGGTATCATGCATAATATCAATTTGAGATGTATTTTTCATCAAAAACAATAGAAATGTTTGTTCATAAGATTGTTCATGTGGGCACTCTTCAACATTGCAATGTTTATATGTGTTCTAACTATTTCTTCTAAAATCTTCATCCTATGATGTGATAATCGCCAAGTAGCATTCAAATTTTTATTTTATATGTAAAAGTCACTTATTTGTTAACAATGCAGAGCCCGGATGGAGATATCATAGACTGTGTTCATGTCTCTCATCAGCCTGCCTTTGACCACCCTTTCCTCAAAAACCACACAATCCAGGTCCTTGTTATCTCTCTCTCTCTCTCTCTCTCTCTCTCTCTCTCTCTCTCTCTCTCTCTTTTCTTTTTCGTCACACTTTCTCTTCCTTTAAAACAAAAAGAAAAACACTTTAGTGGCTGGTTTCTTTTGAAAAACTCTTTCAGATGAGACCGGCTTTTCATCCAGAAGGCCTTTATGATGATGAGAAGGTGGCCACGAAGAAGCAAGCAAACTCCATAACTCAGCTTTGGCGTGTCAATGGCAAGTGCCCAGAGGACACAATCCCCATCAGGAGAACAAAGAAGGAGGATGTGTTGAGGGCTAGCTCAGTTAAGAGATTTGGGAGGAAGAGGCACAGGGCCATACCAAGTCCTAGGTCTGCTGATCCTGACCTCATCAACCAAAGTGGACATCAGGTATTGGACTCTCAAAAGTCTTTTGCAAGAGAACTTCGTTTTAGGTTGTGTAAGATCATTATGCTTATGTGTCATCATAATTTCAGAGTTTTGATGTAATATAAATGATGTTAAGATGACTTAAGAATGATCTAGTGCTAAGTTGTGTAAAGTAGCTGACGTTTGATATGTGAAAAGGACCCTCAACTTGGGGGGGTCATGTTAGAGCATATAATAATAAATCTCTCCTCTCTTTATAACTTCAGAGCTCTGGAATAATGGACAGCACCAAACCGTTACCCTAAGCTTTTAGGGTCAGCTACATGATCGTATTCTTTCATTCAGTTCTATTCAGGGTCATCTCCTCCTTTAAGTTAACAATTATCATATTTTTCTAAATTGCTTCCAACCTAGTTCTTTTAGGTCTGCCTCTAGTCATCTATGCCCCTGTTAACTATAATCTTATAATTTCTCCTAACTGTTGCATTTAGTGCCTTTGTTGCGCACGGCCAAACCATCTTAACCGATAGAATTCAATAAGAATTATTATCTTTCTTGCTTTTTTTAATAAAATTTTGATTCTATTAGTGTGGATTCTTTTGAGTAGCATGCAATTGCCTATGTGGAAGGAGACAAATACTATGGAGCCAAAGCTACTATTAACGTTTGGGAACCTGCGATTGAACAAGCGAATGAGTTCAGCCTGTCCCAGCTATGGGTTTTGGGTGGTTCCTTTGGAGAAGATCTCAATAGCATTGAAGCTGGTTGGCAGGTAAAATTTCGTACATTTCTAATAAGCATGTATCTTTTTATGACAAAATAATCTAATTCTCTATTTTGTTGTTTATTTATGACATATTAGGTTAGTCCTGATTTGTATGGGGATAACCACACAAGGCTGTTCACCTACTGGACTGTAAGTCATACATTTTTTCCCAATTTTTTTAGCTTTATTTTTCAATTAAGAATCTTGATATGTCTAACATTTTTCCAACGAAAAAAATATTAAAACTTGCAGAGTGATGCGTATCAAGCAACTGGGTGCTATAATTTGTTGTGTTCAGGGTTCATTCAGATCAACAGTGAGGTAGCAATGGGAGCAAGTATATCTCCAATCTCAGGCTATGGTGGTTCACAATATGATATCAATATTCTCATCTGGAAGGTAAAATAATACGACCAAACCACCATCCAATTCACATGCAATTAGAAGACAAATTCATAGGATTCATAAGAAGCAGAGAATCTTTGACACCTGTTCTATTCTTTCTTGATCCTTTTTGCACAGATGCTCCTCTAAACCGTCATTTTGCTTAAAGGTCCTATTTTGCATACATTTTAATGCCTTAAGATGTCATGTTTCTGCATAAGTTTTTCTAGCATATTCTTCTTCGTTGTAACTCTATTTGGATTGCAAATGCTAAAAGTGATGTACGTTTATTGACTTACTAAAAGATTAATTATATTCTTATTGGTCTTTGGCATCAGCCTCTTTTATCATTTAATAATAATAATTAAGCTTAAAGACTGTATGCATAGGCCGTGAAATGTGAATATAAGATGTTATTCCTTGGTTCTTTAGGATTAACTGAAGGATCAATCTAAAACTAGGGCCAATCTTGTAGTTATTTTAAAATACACAATCACGACCTCCGTTGTAGATCAGAAACTCCCTGGTGAAACCTATGGTTGATTTATTGCTCATAACCAGCATGATCGTTTTCTAAAGGCTGAACCATGAGTTCTGAGACCCAGACTCTTGAGAATGTTCTATGTTATGTATACTTCGTTTCTGTGAACCTCTTATAAGCTGGATTCTTCTTCCATATAAGGCTACAAAGATAAGTATGTATATGGCAACAAAGCATGCATGAGCCAATGAGAAATTGAATGATCCTCTCTTTCCAAATCAAGACTTCTGCAACCTGAAGGTTTCTAAGCTTTTGAAGATAAGTTCAACTTAGGCTACTTGTTAGGAGGAACTTTGTAAGGATAAATGCACTGATCCTTTGATTTCCCTGTTCTGCGGTGACCAAGAATGGACGAACCTTGCTGCACCAGCTCCCTTGTGAGCATGGACCATTGGATAGTTTCTCAAGGAATAAAACCCTTTATGTACAAATGCATGCATATGTCATCGATTTTTCTTTACAAAGCTTATCGGTTTTTCAAATAAGCAGGACCCTAAGGAGGGCAACTGGTGGATGCAATTTGGAGACGGCTATGTATTAGGCTACTGGCCTGCCTTCCTCTTCTCCTACTTAGCCGACAGTGCCTCCATGATAGAATGGGGAGGAGAAGTCGTAAACTCTGAAGCAAATGGGCAGCACACATCCACACAAATGGGCAGCGGCCATTTCCCTGATGAAGGATTTGGCAAGTCTAGCTACTTCAAAAACATCCAAGTTGTTGATGAATCCAACAATCTTAGGTCCCCTAAAGGGGTTGGCACTTTCACTGAGCAATCCAACTGCTATGATGTCCAGAATGGTAACAATGGGGACTGGGGGAGCTACTTCTTCTATGGTGGTCCTGGGAAAAACTCTAATTGTCCATAGAAATTAATAATAAGTATCTAAAGGCTTTTCCACCTTCTTCTATCTTTGTAACATTGAATATGAGTCAGGGGTTGGTTTCTTTCTTAGTGTTTATGACTCCTGGGTAGCTTGTGATATGTGGTTGTCCTATACTGATTTTTGATTTCTTTGCTTTTACGTTAACTTGGTCTCCCTAAAAGAGGGTGGGGAGAGGTAAGTTTAGTAAGAGTAACTGGTTTTCGGCCACGTATCCACTGGACAGCCGGTGTTTAAAAAGTATGTATTTGTGTGTATCTGTACTTGGTAGGGTGTTTGTAGTTAATTCTATTGATCCGAGGAGGTTATTCTGTCCTTTGACGCATCAAACGTACAATGAACATGGACCACTTGATAGGTTTTCCAAGTTTTTAATAGGAAACGTATCTTTGGTAATCTGTTCTATGTACTTCCAGTATAATGTTCTTATCTTTGGGAGTGATTTGTCCAGTGACTTATTAATTATTAATTGTTGGCAATGGAATTGTTGGGTGCATCTTGTAAGAGCAAGTCCAGCAAGCTCCCAGTTGGGAGTCCTAGTCAGCAAGCTCTCAAGAGCTCTTAAGCATTTTGGTATAAAAAATTATAAAAATAAGCTTTGGGAGCATCTCCTTATTTTATGGAGCTCCAACAAGCTCCTAGTTAGAAGCTCTAACAATATCAAAAACCCCTCTTCTATCAAAAAAACCTATCAAAAAAAACCTCTTTTCTATCAAAAAACCTCTCTTCTATTGCAAAGATAAAAAAACAAGGAGTTTTTTGTAAAAAAAAAATGTTTTTTAATTGCTTGAGAGCTCCCAAGCGCTCCACAAATTTGTGGAGCGCTTGGGAGCTCCCAAGCAATTAAAAAACTTGTGCCACGGAAGCTCTCAGAGCTCCCTTGGGAGCTTGCTGGAGCAAGTCCAGCAAGCTCCCACCGCCACCTCAGCCTTAGGAGGTGGGGTGGGAGCTTGCTGGACTTGCTCTAAGCATGTGACTGCATGAAGCATGAGAATTTCTGTGAATAATCCTGGGTTTTTCAACCGAGCAGCTGGCGATGTCAGTGTGTGGTTAATGAGAGTAATAGCTTACAATCTTCACTTGGTTTAATATTTCAGTTTTTTTAATTCTGCAATTTGCTGCCGAAGGAAAGCACCGAATAATCCTTTCTAGTCGCATAAATGTCACATAATGCTGGTTGACTGCATAGTAATGAGTTGACAATTTTGGGTTAATTGTGGAACCCCAGAACTATATCCTAATTGTGAATAGACACCCCCCCCCTGTAGTTCTTGCAGATAGACCCCTTGAATGAAATTTTTTGGCTCCTCTACTGCTAGAAGAACGGAAAATTGTTTTTTGACAAACAGACTTGAGAGTAAAAGAGAGGAAAACAAAACAAAACAAAACAAAAAGAACTCACTGAGGGGGACTATCTGCAACTGGGTACGCAACAATAGAACTATGGGGGGTTCTATGCGCAATTAGGCAATAGTACAGGGTCTACATGCAATTAACCATGTTCTTTATCTTACAGGGGTCTACATGCAATTAACCATGTTCTTTATCTTGTGAGGTTTATGAGAATTTGTACTCCAATTCATTTGATAGAAAATACCAATATATTTTCTCAGAAGATGGATTACCTTCTTCGTTCTTTGCTAATCATATCATACTCCCTTTAAAAGAGCGAGTTATAGAAAAACTTTTCATGGATTGTATTGTCCTTATTCCTTTTTGATATTATATTTCTAATCATAAATGAACTAAATTAATTATCATTATTAATTAATCATATTACATGTCACTTCAATTTTGTCTAACTTGGCCCTAAAACTTACAATGTTATTGTAAATCTCTCATATTAATTATTAATAATGCATAAGACTATATTAATAGACAATTGCAAGCTAATAAATTATTTTGAAAGGAGTAGAAAATATAGAATTATCCTAAAATTATACCATGACACTCACATAGGAAAATTATAAAGAGTATTTTTGCGTATTTAAGTATAAACATGTAGTTTTAGAAAACATTAAGATATTTAAGTGCATTTAGGTATAAATGGAGGTATATGAGTATAACTTTCGTAAGATGTAAGGTATTTAAGTTTAATTAAACCTATAAAGATTTGAAGCCTTTGTTAACCACAAGTAATAGTATGTGATCTCTTTGATAAATAATATTCATCATATAATATGAGGTTAGAGGCTTAGCTTATACTTATATAGTACAAAAGATGTTAAAATATTTAAGCATCATATTTTGAATAATCTCAAGATTCATATTCTTTTTTATATTATATTCTAATCATAAATTAACTAAATTAATTATTATTATTATTAATTAATCATATTATATGCCACTTCAATTTTATCTAACTTGGCCCTAAAACTTCCAATGTTATTGTAAAACTCTCATATTAATTATTAATAATGCATAATACTATATTAATAGATAATTGCAAGTTAATAAATTATTTTGGAAGGAGTACAAACATACAATTTTTTAGAAAACATTAAGACATTTAAGTGCATTAAGTTATAAGTGGAGGTATATGAGTGTAACTTTTGTAAGTTGTAAGGTATTTAAGTTTAATTAAGCCTATAAAGATTTGAAGCATTTGTTAACCACAAGCAATAGTATGTGATCACTTTGATAAATAATATTCATCACATAATATGAGGCCAGAGGCTTAGCTTATATTTATATAGTACAGAAGATGTGAGAAAATTAAAGTATCATATTTTGAATAAGTCTCAAGATTTTGAATTATAAATGAAATGATATACTTCGTTTAGAATCATACTCCCTTTAAAAGAGGAAATTGTAGAAAACTTTGTATGGACTATATTACCCTTATTTTTTAAATATTATATTTTAATCCTAACTAAACTAAATTAATTATTATTTTTAATTAATCATATTATATGTCACTTCAAGTTTTTCTAACTTAGTCCCTAAAACTTCCAATGCTATTGTAAAACTCTCATATTAATTATTAGTAATGTCTAATAATATATTAATAGACAATTGCATGTTAATAAATTATTAATGGAAAGAGTAGAAAATATATAATTATTCTAAAATTATATCATTATATTCATATAGGAAAATCACAAATAGTATTCTTGCGTATAGAAGGTACATACATGCAATTTTAAAAAACATTAGGATATTTAAGTGCAACAAGATACAAGTGGATGTATATAATTGAAACTTTTATAAACTGTAAGGCATTTAATTTAATTAAGCCAATAAAGATTTAAAGCCTTTGTTAGCCACAAGCAATAATATGTGATCCCTTTGATAAATAATATTCATCATATAATATGAGGCCAGAGGATTAGCTTATATTTATATATATATAAATATAATATATATATATATATATATATATATATATATATATATATATATATATATAATATATAATATATATATTATAATATATATATATATAATATATATATATATATATATATATATAATATATATATATATAGTACGGGGCTCACATGTCATACACTTGCAGCCGTAGGAATTTCCTACGCTGCCAGCTCACCTCCCGTTTCTCATATATTATGAGAGAACGGAAGGTGAGCTGGCAGCGGTAGGAAATTTCCTACACTGCA
This sequence comes from Asparagus officinalis, assembly GCF_001876935.1. Lineage (NCBI taxonomy): Eukaryota > Viridiplantae > Streptophyta > Magnoliopsida > Asparagales > Asparagaceae > Asparagus > Asparagus officinalis. The sequence goes on from NC_033796.1 coordinate 98,510,910, forward strand.
AGTGTATGACATTGAGCCCCACACCAATTGACTAGTAAGGGGGCTCACATGTCATACACTTGCAGCGTAGGAAATTCCTATGCTGCCAGCTCACCTCCCCTCTCTCTCTCTCTCTATACTATATATATATTATATATTATATATATATAATATATATATTATTAATATATATATATATATATATAATATATATATAGCAGAGAGAGAGAGAGAGAGAGAGAGAGAGAGAGAAATATGGGTATGCTTGGTACCAAGCACAAATTTTGTTCTTGGTAGTGATGTGTCACATCCCCATCCACTCATTACCCATGTGAATGTGGTCCCATATTTGAATGAGTGGAGGGAGATATAACACCTCACTACCAAGCACAACTTTTTGTGCTTGGTACCAAGCATACCCATATTTCTCATATACACACACACACTCACACACACACACACACACACACACACACACACTAGGGGAGATGTGGGAAAATTAAAGCATCATATTTTGAATAATCTTAAGATTTTGAATTATTTCTAAATTTATATACTTTGCTTAGAAAACTTTAGAAGAGGCTTTCGAAGGACTACTACAAAGTGTTGGGTATCATATAAATGCTGGACAAATAAAATCCATGATATTGGATTGCAATAATCGGGGTTAAGTAAAAAATATCTGAGTGTCATGTGAGATAATGCTCATACATAATATAACATTGTAATATATAATCTCAGATATTAATGAATTTTTCACATAAGAATTTGCGTCAAGTTATATGCTTAAGATTTGCGAGAGCAGAGAGTGGACATATTTGGGATATGAATTGTGGCTTTTATGACTTGTGCTTTAGTTTTGGTTTCCAAACACGACCTAATACCAAGCCCACAATCAAATTAAAAATGACTCGATTTTGTTATACCAACCAATATTTTCAATAATGATCGATATATGAGAAAAAAAATCCCCAAATGAAAGAAAACAATATAAAACCATAAATATTATCAAGATAAAGTATTTATCCTTTTATATCAGTCGATATAGTGATATATCGGCTGATATTTCATATATTGTGTATAAGAGCAATATTTAAAGGTAATTTATATATCATTCCCTTGATTTTAAATCTCCAATACTTCTACATTATTCCCTTAAAATTTTGAAATTGCTTATAATTTAAGGACAAATATTGAATTATAAAATATTTGAAGGACAAATATGTAAGTAAGCTAAATTTAAAAGAATAGTTAATTTTTTAAAAACTCTCTTAACTATGGGGAATATCTCAAAAAAAAAACCACACGACTAATTTAATTTGACAGAGCCCCCTAACTATAGAGGTGTTGTCGACAACCCCTCTCAACTTTGGTGCGATTTTAGAAAATACCATTCGACTTAGTGTGTCTTATAAAAACTATGCTTTTCTTTTATGGTTGGGGGGATATTTTGCTCTTTCCAAGTCAAGTACTAATCACATAATGAATTTGACTCAACAATATTAGTTTTGAGGGGTTAATTGAGAAAAGTTTATAGGGTTAGATAAAAATTTTGAATTTGAGATAGATTAACTACAACATTCCAAATTTGACAAACAAAGATTTACTCATTTCAAGTAGTTGAGGAGGGGTGGAGTTTGTAACATTTCCCCCATAGTTGATGGGAAGTTTTCTAAAATTAACACTTAAACAAAGCAAAATTTAAGACACATATGACATTAATCTTATAAGAGTGGATTTAATAGCAAGTCTATCAGTATCTCTGAAAATCTTTTGCTACAAAATTCGCAGAGAGAAATTTAATCTTTATTTAGGATGGCTAAGTGATCTTTATGGTTCTCCTTATCTTTTATGATTTGTAATATATTATTTAACAAAATAAATTAAGTTGTTCATTTTATATGTCGCACCTTTATGAAGCATATAGTTTGGATATGAGTCTTATTAGATTCTTTTAACTCTTTAACCTAAATTTTTGGGTATTATTCAATATTGGATAGATCTAAATTATTTTAGTAAAATACAATCCATATGCGTACAAAATATGTTCAAATCATTCTCAGATTATATTTTATAATTTTCTGAAATTAGAGAGTAATCGTTTTGACAAATTAATTAATTACTTGAGAAGAAGTAGGAAGATTATAATATTAGATTTTGAAATTGATCACATAATTTATATTTTCTTTCTTGATTGAATTTGCATATTCTAACTTTAAATATTCTAGAAAAATGTTTTTGAATATTTATAATACTCGGTTGCCAGATTATAGAAACTGGAAGTAGACAATAGGTGCAAGTGATCGATTTTTTTATAATTAAACAAAATCCTCTATGACCAGCTAAAACGTACCATTTTACGTTGATGAATTCAATTTTATTATTAATAATAATAGTTTTTTAGATATTGATGCTTACATCATTAATATTTTAAAATTAGAATTCCAAATCATTAAATTGCTCTTAGATCATTAATATTTTAAGACTTTAAACCTCACTAATTATGTGGAAGGTAAAGTGTTAAAACCAACAAGATTTTATATATTGAAATATTTGAAACTTTTTAATATATTATGATAATCATAAACTTTTTTACAATTATGTTATAGTAAAAACATAAACTAAAAATCAACAATTATAATATTTAAACTCGTGCATTGCACGTGCATTCCACCTAGTAATATAACCTAAAATATTAGGTGTTTAAGTTGTGGAAAGTACCCGTTGAGTACTAATGCATAGTTGCAAAACAAAGGTTACTCATATATAAGAGATTATGAAAATCAAATGCACATATACACAAAGTGCATAAACTACGCGGTTTCTAGAATCAAGGGCCAATTAGTCCTCTCAACAGTCAACATTTCATCAAATTGAGCAGAATCATAATAATTAATTTACACGAGTTCATTACTAACTCATTTGTGATTAGGGAGTGATTTGGTTATAATTAGGAAGAATGTTAGGAAGCATGTGGGTTGATAACATGTATTTAATTATTAACTCACAAGATTCTTGCTCACATGTTTCTAAGTAGAGAGCCCATGCTCCACTATCGCTCTTTTTGGATTGTGCAGGCTGTCAGCTTTTTAACATTATTTAAAAGCTAACCTCAATTCACCCAAAGTCTGTGATGCAGTGAAGTTTCTAATAAGAATAAAGTTT
>NC_033796.1:98514063-98538666 GCF_001876935.1 Asparagus officinalis
GGACATGAAATAAATTTAATACTTGAGATGATCCTCCAAGGATCTTGTGGTATAAATAGGGCTGCCCATCCGGACCGGTCCGGCCCGGTCCGGCCCGGTCCGACCCGGAAATTCGGGCCAGGGCTGGGCAAAACCGAAGCCCGGACCCGGGCTCGGGCCCAGGCTCGGGCTTGAGCTTGCCGGGTTTTAGGCTGGCCCGGTTTTTTTTATTTTTTTAAAATTTTAAAATTTTTTAAAAATCCCCATAAATCATAAAATATACATAAAAATTACAGAAAATGACAACTTTTTTTTAATAACTTGAAATGACATAAATTACAAGTATAAAAAATTATAAAAATGAAAGATGAAAAAAATAACTTATTTATTAATAATCAGTAAATCCCTTACAAGTATAAATTTATTTCGGAATTCGTTGCATCACAATAGATGAGTACATCCCAACTAGGTTGGCACCTACTCACCTATATCACTATCATTTGTAACTTTTTCCGAAATAATTCATTATAAATTTAAAGCTAAGAAATAAAAATTACAATTTGATGAATATTATCTAATCTTTATACCTATCTGCTAGTCCCAACTCTTCAAATTTATCTTCAATTCCAGCTATCCGATCGATGTCTTGCGTTCGCTTCTCGTACCTCCACCAATCTTATAAGCACATCACCGCTTGTACAGTATACGGATCTAAGCATGTCCTGTGATCGTCGATCAAACGTCCTGCTGTGCTGAAAGCGGATTCCGAAGCTACCGTCGAAACCTGCACTGTTAGTAAGTCACGAACCATGGTGAAAAGTATAGGATATGAAACTGATCTATATACTCTCCACCATTGTAAAATATCTAAAGCATTTCCTTAACATTTAACTAAGAAAGCAGATAAATATTCATCTATTTCAGAAACCTCTAATGTTGATCCAAGTCCAGATCCATCAGTTAGTTCAGCTACCATTGCATACCTATCAAAACTTACACTTTTACCTCGACCTGTGCTCGAAGGCGCTAAAGCTGTAGACTGTTGTGCAGCTACACCATGTCTAGCTGCATACTCATCATATAATGTTTAAAAATAATTTTTAATAGCTAAATGATGAGAAGTAGCAGTAAGGGTGGATCCATCATCTAAGTCTATAATCTGTCCACCATACAATGATTGTAACAAACTTCGAAGGCCAATATCCTTCAAATATGGATCAATAAGAACCCCAAAACCAAAAATATGAGGAATATGCCTAAAATACAGCTCCAAAAGTATCATCCATACGATATTTGGCAAATTTTTTTTGAATATTTAAAATTTATAAAGCTACAGCTCCAAAAGTATCATCCATACGATATTTGGCAAATTTTTTTTGAATATTTAAAATTTATAAAGCAGCTAAAGTAATTGTTGGATAATAACAGCCAGATAATAACATTGTAGCATCATAAAAGACTCTTATTTAAACTATATATAATTGCCCATTCATCTTCAGTTATTCCATAAGTACTACCAGAGCTAGAACTAGAAGCATAAAAAATTATAAAATCATTTATAATTTCTTTATATTCTATTGCTACACTTAACATTGCATAGGTGGAATTCCACCTATGGTCAACATCTTTTGGAATTAGTCTGGGCTTATGATTTTTTCTTTTACAACATTGTTTCTATCTTTTAATTCTCATTTAAGAAGCATTATGCATATTAGCAACTGTTCTAACCTTTTCTATCATTGGTTTAATTTCAGAGAATGCTTGTAGGTGTAATAATTAATTTCCCGAAACGGCGATTTCATTTGTTTTGATAAGAATAGCTTATTACAAACTAAATGAATCAATATGACAACAGAAACGGAGGGAAGGGCCTCCTTGTTTAACGTGGGAACTTTGGTAGCGATAGGACGCCTCACTCAGTTCTCGCACCGAGTTTGCTTCCCTTGGACGATTCGATCAAGGTTGCGGGTGAGTTTCAATACACAATAGAAGCTCGTGTTGGTCGAGTTCGAGTATCCCAGCTCAATGGCAGTCAAGGCCGAAAGCTAGAAGGAGATGCTACAGTGCAAGAACAATGCAAAGAGCAGGTCCTTAGCTCGATCGGGGGCCGAGAGCTGGTGGTCTGGTTAACTGACTGAATCAATCAATGAACTGTGAAAACACGAACCTCTTTCCTATGGCCAGGAGAGGCTCTTAAATAGAGGAGTGACGGCGTGGTCACTCCCTTGAGTCATGGGATGTGACCATGTACTGTTGAGAGATGCCATGCCTCTCACTTGTACTGTGAGCTACTGCTTGATGGGCTCGGAGCACTGTACTCCTCCCCTTCACGTCATGGGAAATAAGAAGGCTCATCCTTGTGCGCGACAGCGCAACCGTCAAGTACTCTGGTGAGTTTGGTGAGTTTATTGATCACTCGGCTGATTGCTTGAACGTGCAAGCAAATTTCAGCCACTCATACGAACTTGACTCGTGCGGGCGAGTCAAGTGTGCAGGCGAACATTTGATCGTTTGGTGATGCAGGCACATTTTGGCGATTAAACGAACTTGACTCGCGTAGGCGAGTCGAGTACACAGGTGAGTTTGATGACTGCGTGGATTTGACTGGTCGCTCGTACTGTGAGCGGCTACTTGATGGGTTCGAAGTACTATACTCCTTCCCTTCATGTCGTAGAGAATGAGAAGGTCCATCACTGTACGTGATATTGCAGCCGCCAAGTACCCTAATGAATCTGGCGAGTTTGTTGATCATTTGATCATGCAGGCGGGCTCATCTCTTGGGGATACTTGACTCGCGTAGGCGAGCCAAGTGTGCAGGCAAATTGCTGATCGTCTGACGGATTGCCTGGACGTACAGGCGAGCTCAGCGACCGCGTGATCTTGACTCTTGCTGGCGAGTCAAGCCCACGAGCGAGCTTTCTTCATCTGACGGACTCAAATCTTGAGTGGACTTGACTCGTGTAGGCGAGTCAAGTGTGCAGGCGAGTCAAGTGTGCAGGCTGATTTTTAGGTCCTACTGTAGTCAAGGCAATTTCTATATCCTACAGGACCCCCTTCAAAAGTTTTCAGACCTAAATCATGTTGAAAATATGGTCTGGAACACTTTGAATAGAAGTGACCGTTGTTTCATAAGTTTAGGTGAATTTGATTCCCTCGGTTGGGTCGAGTTCTTTGGGCGAGCTCAAGCTGTGCTGATGCCGATCAGGCGAGATTGATGCCATTCCAGTTGGGTCCCCATATGAGATTTCAAGATCATGAGGGCTAGTTGCGCGTCCGTGGGGTCAGTTCCCACGTTTGTCAGTTAAGGCGACGCCTCGTCTTCACACGCTCGCTCTGAGAGGTAGGTTTGGCGGCGCTTTCGATCTCAACCGTTGATTCGACGAGAGATCGCGCAAGGCCTGGCCGATCTTGGTTAATTCATGCGGAATTCCAAACATCCTTCCCTATTCGTGGCCGCTCGATTCGAACTGCCGAATCGAAACTGTTTGCTTTACGGGGTTGGCGAATCTGAGTCGTTGAGGTTCTGCGTATATAGCATTAATCCTCTCTGTAGGAAGATCACTAAATTCATAATTTCTCTTGCCTAAGCCTCCTTAGAGAAAACTCAGGCCGTCCAAGTTCGAGATGGCTCCGAGAGTGAGACTGTGCGTTTCGAAGGGGAAGAAGGAGGTAATTCAACCTGAACCCATCATCCTTTTCGATGACGAGGAGGAGGGACACACTCCTGTTTCTGCCCCACGGTTCTCCTCTCGGCCTCCTCCTGATGACGAAGGGGTTAACCCTTTGATCCAGTCTATCGGCATGATTTTCGCTGGCCAGGAAACTGTCTCCCCGAGCCCTAGATCTGCGCAGGGTCTCTTCAGGCAATTAGAGAATGCTATGAAACAAGCGATCTCTGTCGTCAACCTTGGTTGGGGAACCTATGTAGATTTTAAACCTTTCTTCATGAACTACATAGCTGATCTCAGGCGTTTGGGTAAGGCTCGAGAGGCTTTGTGTTGTCTGGTCACACTTCTCGGTTTCGAGCTACGTCTGACACGCTTGGAAGTCTTATTGCGTACGGACTCGGGACTGGATGTGTAGCAGCTTGTGGCTCAGGCTCGGATCAGAGGGGCACAAGAGCGGGAGATTCGAGAGAGGGACTTATCGGACAAAGGGGCCCTCGTCGCGCATTTTCTTGAACAACAACGCCTACTGCAGGCGGAGATTTATGCTTCAGCCTCTACAATTGCTCGAATGAAGGCCCAGCTCATGAAGGAAGAGGCGACTCTGAAAGGCTTAAAGCTTGAGAGCGCGAATGTTCACGGTGCTGTCGAAAGGGAGATGCAGGCTCTTCAGGCGCTCCGTCAAGTAGACTCTGCCATTGCTGCCTCTTTCGAGGCCAAGATCCGGAGGGAGGCGGTGGACCAGGTTCAAGCGGATCGGGTGAGGAAGATAGCCGCGCTCAAAGTTGAACTTATTTCTTTCAACGAGTTGGACTAGGTTCGGTGTAGTAGATTGATATCTAAGACTCTTTTTGTTTTGTTATGACTTTGTTTGAATGTATTGTCATAACTTTGTTCGAATGTATTGTCTCAAAGTTGGTTACGAATGGAACCATGCTTTTGTTGTCCATTTATTACTTTTTTGTCATCTCATGTGCATACTTCCCTCTCGTTGATCGACCTTTAGGATTTTTAGCAAACCCTCAGCTGTTAACGGGTTTGATACGCCTTTAACGATTACCGTTTGAATCGGGCTAGCTGTACTATTCCCCTCAGTATGGTGAGTTGTCGAGAAGTCTGTCTTAGGCTTAATGCTAAGATTTATTCTCTAACCTTAGCCGTTCGAGGCGTCAATTTAAATTAATTACAACTGTTAGGTCGTAATTTGGCTAGGCCGTGTCGTTTAAATGCGACAACTTAACCCTAAATGACTGTCCCTTGCAGGAGCGGCTGAGGGAAGTGTCGATAGGGTGTGTCGCATCGCCTATAGGTCTGGCTATGCAGGCGAGTCTGCTTTATTCAGGCGAGCTCAAAGCTCGACGCCCCAGACGATCTGGACCAACATGCGACTAAAGTAGTGTAGGCGAGGGTCTGTCCTCACAAGCGAAGCCCGAAGTAGTGTAAGGCGAGCTTAGAGCTTGACGCCTCAGGCGAACTAGGCCAATCAGGCGAACGGAGTAGTGTAGGCGAGGTCTATCCTCACAGGCAAAGCCCGAAGCAGTGTAAGGCGAGCCACGTGTTCGCGAGTGGATTCGTGTCTGCCAGTTAGGGTCGTGTGGGCTTGTTAGGTCGCATTAAATATGATTTGACAAGGTGACGTTGTTTTCGTGTGCCTCGCTCGATGACGAATCGTGACCGTTGCTTTCAAAAATCATTCTTCGAGCTCGGCCGTCAGATTTGCCAGGATCCGCCTCTCGGTTTGGGCTTCGGGTTTGATTCCCCCGATTTGTTTTGTTTCAACGGTTCGTCTGTAACCGTCGAACTCGAACCGTCGAGAGCAATCTCGGCCGTTGATTTTTATCGTTGCCGCGCCTCCCAACCGCAAGCGCTTCGCCTTTAAATAGGCCGTGTCTCCTTCCTTAGGAGGCTATTGTGCTTAGGAATTTTTGCCCGCTCGAATCTTCCAGAGAAAAAACTCAATTTTCCCCTTCAATTTTCCTATATGGCGCCAAAAGCCAAGAGATGTGCCTCGAAGGGAAAGGGTCTAGGCCATTCTTCTGGTGGTATCACCGTCGGCACGGTCGCTAGTGCTCCCGGATCATACTTGGGTAAGTCCAATGGGTTTTTTTAACGACCCTGCGTTGATGAACAACGCCGGGTTGAGAAAATGAGCACTGTTTGCTCATCTCCTTCAGTGGATTTTTTTTGTTTTGTCATTTCTGGCAATTTTCTCTGATTTAGACGAATCTGGCCCTTTTCAGGCTGATTCAGCTTCAGACAGGCGAATTCAGCTTTGTCAGGCGAGTTCAGCCTTGTTAGGCGAGTTTAGCCTTTGTTAGGCATATTTGTCTTTCGTCAGGCAAACCCAACACTTGCCAGGCGAAGTTGACTTCGCCAGGTGAGGTCCGCCTATAGAAAGTCGCCTGTTTAGGAGGACTTAGGAAATTCTGACTCCAAATGCAAATTCTGTTCTAATTCTTCGGTTTTACCTTGCAGCCACGTTTTCTGATGAGGCCCTCTCGAAAGGCGTTGCCATTGGTCTTGCCAGTGGCACGGGCTATGCGGTGCCTCCCCAGTTCCCTATTCTCGATCCAGTGCCTGTGTTTGGTGCCGAAAAGCCTGATGAACTAGTAAAAAGAGTGACCGACGGGCATCATCTGACATTGCGTGAGTTGATCACCGATGCCATGTTGACGGATGTGACTAGGACGGAGCTGAAAAAGCCTCAGTTCTTGTTTGGTGACGCCGCGGTTGACCCCTCGTCTTTACTACTTGGGGAGAGCAGATGGCTCTGAGTTGTGGATGGAGTCCACTACTATCTTCCTAGCATGCTGAGAGGGTTCTCAATCGTTAGGTTGCGCTTGCTTTCGGTTCCGAGATCAATGAACTGGGACCTAGCCCCGACTCAAGACGGGGTGACTTGTGGAGTCTTCACATGTTCCACAGCTAGCTACAAGGTTGATAGTTCTTGCAAACGTGTGACCGCTCTGCGTCCCAGCTTGCTGCACAATGAATTGCCCATGGGGGAGACGACTGCGGTGGCGGAGACCTTCCGTCATTGTTTCTTCTAGGCCGGGGGGCAATTCCCCCCTAAGGACTTCAGGGCTCCGGAGTGGATCCACTCCGCGCCTGGTAGTAGCACTTGGTGGTCTAAGATCACCGAGTACATCTTGGCAGAGAACTCTGACCTGGCGGGTTCAGAGTTATATGTGGCTATCAGGGCCACTTAACATGGTTTGAAAATCAATGCTCCCCAGTTCCATAACATCCTGGAGCTGTACTGCCCGGATAGTGGCACGTTCTTCACTCCTAACGGCGAGCTTGGCATCACTCTCCATGAGATGTATGACGTATCAGGGTTGCTGTTGGGGGGATTCCTCTATGAGGGGTACGTGCCAGGCCATGAGGAGATTGACTATCTTTCAGCCCGGTTTTCTCTAGTGGTAGAGACTTTATAGGAGTTGCTCGGCCACTACCACATATGCTTGAACACACTAGGGGACGTGGATCATAAGGGCAAGAAGAAGAGGGCTCCGAAAATCAGCCATAAGAATTGGGCTGATTATCTGTTCCCGGAAAACAACGTCAAAGGGAGGCCTACTCTGTCGCCGAGCGAGTGCGACCAGGCCGAAGTGGAGAGGAGGATGGAAGAAGGAGGGGCCGGCGAAACCCTTGAATATGATGAGGGGGGTTTAAGGTGGGGACGATCTTCGAATCGTTCCATCATCAGGCCAGATCTCCTATATCAGCTAAGGCTCTGCTCGCGGGGTACCTCATGTTATGGTTAAAGAGGTGCGTAGTTTCCACCCACTCCTTCGAGGTAATCCTGGTGGAGGTCGTCTATCCTGTGGTACGTCTGGCTTACGGGAGGCCGTATGCGTTGGTGTCGACGATGCTGGCCTGTATTCAGAGAGTGCTCCGCACACTAACAGCCTAATTTTGTCGGTTGTCGCACACTGACGAGGGGGAAGGCGAAGTCGCCAAGACTCCTAATCCTAGAGTGGGACTGTCATACACCTACTTGATGGCATGGTTCGTCTACCATTGTGAGTGTTTGATGAGTGCCCCAGCGGCTCTCCAGGAAGAAGAGTTCGTCCCGTTCATTCAACGCTTGGAGAAATACTCTTGGAAGTGTAAGGACATTCCCGATATGAGGAAAACGTTGTCCCATTTTGGTTATTACAACTTTCACCGGTTCTTTCCCAATTTCACTGGCGGGGGATACAGCGAGGCACTTCGAAACACGTCGACGGCGGACCAAAACATCGTCCTTTCTTGTGGTGCCTTCTAATGACTGGTTAATATCCGGCCGGGGTATCATGTTCTGCGAACATGCCCCGTGTGCTACCTCGAACCGTATATTCCTTGTAGGTTTTCTCGTCAATTCGGGTATGACCAGTTGTACGTAGGGAACATCAACCCTTATTTACATTATGAGGGAGGATTGGTGGACGGTGTGCGGGGGTGGTTCTGGACCTATGCCGGTTGCACCGATGCGCATTTCGAGCTGCCCGTTAGGGATCGTGACCTTCACCACACACTCCTCTATTGTCGGTGGTACCGGGTTGCTAGCGTGAATCCTGAGGGCTTTCGGTTCTAGAATTCTTGCTTGGTGGAGCATGGGTGCCGTTCGAGGGAAGCTCACCGCCCCTCAAGGCGGAGGGGTCATCAGACTATTGGGGAATGGTTTGAAGAGGTCCCCGTCGAAGACACCAAAGACCTTTACGTGGGTTTAGGTGAATTCGGGACATTTGAGGCTCACGCCCCATCCCCTTTCCCTCAGTTCGAACCCGCCGGTGAGAAAAGGGTGTTTGATGAACTGGCCCGGGTGGGTGAGCGCCTAGAACAGGTCCGGGGAGCGATAGCTAGGAGGATGGGGATGCTTGTTCTTTCTCCCGACAGTTCACTTCTCTCTAACCAACAACGGGAGGTCGAGGCCGGCAGCTCAAGGGCGGAGGTGGTCAAGAAGGTCCATTACGAGGAGGCAACGCGGACCACCAGAGCGGCGGAGGGCCAGGTCACGACCACTCCTGTGTAAATTCCCGGGGTAACTACCCCTATGATAGGGCCACTATGCCTGATCCGTTTGTTGCGTCAGGGATGGTTCCGGTAACTTCGGAGACTGTTTCCTCATCACCTGATGCGGGACACCAGACGGGGGCATCAACGGCTCCCACGATCGTATCAGAAGGTAACCTTTAATACTATATCTTCGGGCACGAGGCTGAATTTGAACCACCTAACATTTGTGTTGACCTAACGCATGCACGGTTGAGGGGGTGATCCCCATTCCTTCTGATGAAGAGGAGGGAACTGGAGATGAAGAGGAGCCCGATGACTCAGGTAAGAGTGGAATCGAGCCCTGTCGCTTTGTTAATGTTGAACCGTTAATGGGGATCTGCTAATGCTTTTTTTACATTTGTAGCTGATCTGACCTTCGAAGCTACTGATAAAGAGGGTCCTTTATCCAAGGCTGGCCGGTCTGTTGGAGAGGAGGATGAAGGAGAGGAAGAAGATGATGCCTCGATCCACGAGGCGATGTCGAGTGACAAGGAGGCGTCGGCTCACGAAGAAGTGTCAGCCCAGCAAGGGGAGGTCCTAATTCCTAAGGAAGCGTTGGCCGTCAACCCCAAGAGTTCTGACTCGAGGCAAACATTCCAACTCGGCCTGGTAGTCCACTTCCCTCGTCCCCCTACTCGGTGACTGTCCAGGTTACTGCGCATCTGCGGCAGAGACCTCAATGGTGTCGGTCAGGCCCTCAGCTTTAGCGGTGTCTACACTACTCCTGCATAGTGGCCACTAGCACTTTGATCACGGCCTCGATGGTGACATTGGCGGCCGATGAGGCTACCCTCTCTCCTGTGCTCGCTCACGTAAGAGGTCAGTGGATCAAGCCATTGCCCACCTCCAGGACACCCTTGCCGACATCATCAAGCTAGCGTTGGAAGAAAGTTGTCCTTTCGAGGAGTTCAAGGAGATTCTTGACTATCACATGGGCTTCTTGGTCAAGATGCTTGGTGCCTCTATCGCTGCTCCGTATTACGCGCGCTTGGAGGAAGCAGAACTGACCATCCGTCAGCTGCTCTCCCTCCGCGCTAAGGGTTCTGAGATCCTTCATCTTGCGTCCGACGAGGTTCGAGTAGCCTTGGAGGAGCGAGAATGTAGATTAGAGGAGATGATGTCGTTGGAGACGAGGCTGAAGGAAGAGTTGGAGCGCGCCATGGCTGAGGATGAACGAGTAGGCAGAGAGTGCCACAAAGCAAACTCTGGTATATCCAGCCTGGCCTCGGAGATAGCGAAGGCTAAGCAAACCATCGTCGATGTGCAGGCTTTATTGGCCGCCAAGGAGAAGGCCCGCGAACAGCTGATGGGGGAGTTGGTGGAACTCGGGTCTCGACAGCAACTGGTCGCTGACGCAATTGAGGAGAAAGGCTGAGCCCTCAAGGAGGTAAGGACCAACGTCCAGGACTTGCTTTCATGCTCTGAAGTGGATATCCATAGAGAGGTCCTAGAGAAGATCGAGCTTAAACGTACTCAAGAGATTCGTGAGATGGAGTCGCGACTGAGAGATTTGTAATTTGACTTGATTGTATCATTGTATCCAAATCTCTCTTAATGAATGAAATTTTGCTTTTGTCTCAATCATTGTTCCTCTTATCTTGTGTGCATGCATCTCTCTTTTCTCTGCGGGTCATGACTCATAGTGAACGAGCTTAGGTTAGCGACATGCAGATTCGAATTAGGTTAGCTCTAACCACAGGCGAATTAGAGATGGGTTAAAGTTGTGGCCAAATTCCTATTGGGTTCAGGTCCTAGGCGAGCTCGAAAGTGGGGAAAAATCCCTGCCGCAACTGGACTTGGATGAAGCGGGTCAGAGTTACCCACGAGTCCAGATCCTTAGGTGAACTCAAGCCAGGCGAGTTCGACTTATATGGCGAATTCGAGTCGTAGGCCAACCTTGAACTGGGCAGGCTATGCGTCCACTTGCAGATTCATGTGCTCGCCATCTAAGACGACGTGGGTACGTCGCTTCGCATTAAAGGCGGCATGGTGTGGGCTCTTCATCTTCCACGCCTGATCTGAGCGCATCGCTAGAGATTGTGTTAAAACAGTCAACTCTCGAACCCTCGCGCGGGATTCTGAACCGTTTGCCCCTTTCGTGACCGTTCGATCTGAACTGTCGAATTGAACGGTAGGGGAGAGCTTGGTCGTTCTTTATATAATGTCCTTCTTTCTTGTTGGAGAGACCACAGTGTTCATTGTTTTCCTCATGTTCGGGATGGCACCATGAGCAAAGGTACCCGTCTTGAAGAAAGGGGGAGGGGCGTCTCTTCTTCCGTTGCCGCTGGGGCCACCGTCACTAGCGTGGCTGTGGATGCTACTTAAGGTATTGCCATTTTACACCTCTCGGTCAGTTAAGATGTGTGTGAACGTGATGTATTCACGATTTTGCTCTCTTTTGTGATCTCTAGATAGGACTCCGAACACAGAGGGGTTGGGGCCTGAGCCCGAACCCGCGGCCGTACCCGCTTATCTCTCAACCGAGAGTGGAGTCTCATCCCGACATTTCTTCGGTCGCCGCACCTGACTGTGGCCAGGGTTCTAATCCCCCAGACTCCATTAGTATGTTGACTCATGTCCAAAGATTGGAGAACGCTGTCAAGCAGGTGATTTCCCTCATCGACCAAGGCTGTGGTACCTATGCAGATCTGAAGCAATCTCTCTCAGATCATGTGGCCAATATTCGGTGCTTGGGAGATAACGAACTTGCTATCTGCTGCTCTATGAAACTTTTCAATCTGGAATTGCTCCTAACAAGGTTGGAGAACTTGCGGTAGGCGGACCTGGAGCCTATCGTGGTGCAGCTTTTGACTTTGGCCCGTCGTCGCGGGGCGTGGTAGCAAGAATGTCGAAGGAGGGATATAGAAGACAAGGAGTCCCTCATTGCCCTCTTAGATATCCGGCAACGTCTGTTGAAGACCGAGGTGGAAGCTACCATTTCCTCAGTTGTTTAGGGTAGGACCCCGCATGCCGAGGGGGAGTCGACTTTGACAGGCCTCCGTATCCAGAGCGAGACCGTCCAAGGTGCTCTTGCAAGGGAAAGGCGTATTCTTCCGGTATTGCGCCAGGACGATGCTACAACTAATGCTTCTTTTGAGGCCAGAGTCAGGCAGGAGGCAGAGGACGAGGCTCGTGCAATCCATGCCGAGAGGATAGCTGTGGTCAAGGCGAAGCTCGCCTCTTTTAGTTTCCTAGGATGAGCTTGTAGAATAGGAGTAGATTCAAGGTATCTTGTATAAACTTTTAGTTCTAATGTTACATTATGACTCGTTTGATTGTAAAGTCGTAACTTTGTTTGAATGTATTATTTTGAAAACCATCGATGAATGAATTTCGCATTCTCTTGATTCCTCAATACATTGTGCACGCATTCCTTTCTGCTTTTACTGTTGCGTATCGCTATTCCACACTTCAGCTCTTCTAGTCAAGTTGGTAATAGAAGACTTCGAGCTTAGGCGAACTCATGCCATAAGCGAGCTCATGCTACAAATGAACTCAAACTGAGGCGAGTTTGTGCTTACAGGCGAAAGTCAAGCTCAGACGCGTTTGTACTTATAGGCGAAACTCAAACTGAGGCGAGTTTGTGCTATAGGCGAAACTCAAGCTGAGGCGAGTTTGTGCTACAGGCGAAACTCAAGCTCAGACGAGTTTGTGCCACAGGAAAATTATTGGAGTAGGAGAACCTAGAGCGGGCGAGCTACGCGTTTACCTGCGGACCCACGTGCTTGCCAGCTAAGGCGATGCGGGCGCGTCAATTCATGTTAAGTGTGAAGTGATGGAACGCTTCACCTTCTGCCCTTGATTCGAACCGTTGGTTTGGAATCCCAAAGGCTACAGCCTTTATGAGCGTCGAATTCGAACTGTCACAGGGGATCTGAGCTGCTCGATCCGTTTGACCATGCGGATCTCATCCGTCAAACTCCCAACTATATAATGACTTCGCCCCTCTCCTGATGGAGTTCTCACGCTCACAAGTGCTTGCCTGAAGAAAACTTTTGCAGAGCATTCCATATTCCGAACATGGCTCCCAAGATCCAGCCATGCGTCTCTAAGGGGAAGGGAGTTGCTTCCTCCTTCGGTCCGTCACTGTCAACCCGACCCAGGGGTCAGTCGCCTCGAGCCTCACTCCGACGCTCGGCCTCCTCCAAAAGTTGGAGGACGAATTATACAGGATGACCACCATCATCAGCCAAGGTGGTGGGAGGTATCATGACATGCTCCCTTTTATGGCCAAAAGTCTCGAGGAGATCCGGCGCGTGGGTGGTTCCTAACTCACCAGGCGATGCAAGTGGGAGCTTCATCATTTGGAAGGGCATATGTACCGCCTAGAGGAGCTGGTGCATGCCAATCCTAGGGACGAGCCAACGCCCCTTCTGATGAGCGCCCAGTTTCAAAGGGCTCTTGAACGTGAAGCTCGAGAGAGGAGCATCTTAGAGAAGGAGGCTAAGCTTATGCGCCTATGCAAGAGACACTGTGGCCTGCTGGCTAGGATGAACGCCTATCATGACACTTGCTCCTTCTTGGTGGTCGAGTCCGCCTGGGAAGAGGAGGACTTGAAGAAGTGGCAAGAAGAGAACGTGAGGGTTCTTTACCTCGCTACCGAGGAGTCGCAAGCCCTCCAAGGCCTGCGCCAGGAAGAGGAGGATACTGAGGCTGCCCTCGCCAAGCTCTAACAGAGGCAGGAGGAAAAGGTCTGAGCTCGGCAGGTGGCGGAGCTTGTGGACGTCAAGGCTAGAATCGCCACCTTCAGCCTGCTGAAGTTAATTTTGCTGATGCTTGATGCGTGCTTGTTTAGAACATGTTTCTTTGAAACCTAGCCCGGAATGGTGTTTTATGCTTTTTGTTATTTATTACTTTGCCTGTGTAGCCTTTCTTTATTTTCTGTGTTGATCTATGCTTAGGACTTTTAGCAACACCTTGGCAGTCAACGAATTTGACTTGCCTTTACCGACTGCTGTTTGAGTCGGGCTAGCCATACTATTTTTCTCTGTATGGTGAGTTATCAAGGAGTTTCTCTTAGACTTCATGCTAAGACTTCTCCTCTACCCTTGGACGTTCGAAGCATGGGGTTGGGTTAACTTCGACCGTCAAGTCGCAGTTAAGCTGGACAACTTAGCCTAAGATGACCGATCACCTATACAGGTGGTCGAGATGGGGCCCGAGTTGCAACTCATCGTTTGGTAGGTCGTTGCTCGAGGATTGACAAGACACATCGCATGGTGGATCACTATCAATGTCAACGTCACTCGGGGGAATATCGGTGTTGAGATAATCGAATCATTTAGGGATGTAGGAGTATGATGATTGATTGTTGTAGGAGCCGTCACATGGTGGGATGCTACCCATCGAATGTTCTAAGAAAATATTAGAACGATCGGAATAGGTCGGGTCGTTCAGGGACGTATGAGTGTGACGACCGACCGAAGTAGCAATACGTAGCGTGGTAGATTACTACTTGGGCAGTGTCATTCGTGGGAATGACGGGGCCGGCTACCAGAGGTGATCATTAACCCGATAGAACCTTGTTGCGATCGGAGAAACTATGAGGACCTATCATCCTATGGGAGAGGATTGATAAGTTGATATTGTCAGAGGTAATAGTCAACATGACGAGACTACTTGTTGCGATTTGAGCAACTCTGTGGGCTTACCATCCTATTGGAGAGGATTGGTAAGTTGATTTTGCCGGAGGTAATAGTTAACATGACAGTGAGAGTTTATCGCGTTGTCTTATTGGAAAGGATCGACGGGGAAAATTTAGAGGGGACTATCAGAGGTGAAGAGTTAACTTGACAGCTTTAAGAGATCCATCGTCCAGTTGAATGAAACTGGTGGAGAAATGGCTATCAGTGGTGGAAATTAACTTGATAGCCTGCTTTGGTCCTAACTGTGGAAAGGTTTGACCGAGTGGGGGTTTTGAGTTGTCCCTAAGAATACTATGCGTAGTATCTTCTGGGGGTTCCCCGTAATCAGTGTCTCATACTTGCGTATATGACAGGATATGTGGGGTAGGAACAATTTAACCTCGTGTACCGGTTAGAGGAGTAGGGGCAGTTTAGACTCGTGCACCAGTAGGAGTTTAAAGGAGGACTAAGGGTAATACTTCTTCAGGAATTTGCCGTTGATAGGCATCATGATTTTATCATTGTTCGATTTGACGAGGCGATAAGCTCAATTCGAATAGACTGTCTCTATTACGAACAGTTCTTGCCATTTGGGTTGGAATTTGCCTTTCTTTTTGGAGGTGAGAATCATCGGTCGTCGAACGGCAAGGACCAATTCTCCTTCCTTGAAGGACCAATGCTTGACTTTATGGTCGAAAACCTTGGCCATTCGGGCTTGGTAGAACTCAATGTGTTGTTGAGCTTCAAGTTGTTTCTCATCCAGTGCCTCGAGTTTCGTGAGGCACCGCCGATGATTATCCTCAGTCATCATTCCCGTCGCGAGGGCGACGCGGAGGGATGGGATCTGAATTTCCAAGGGTAACATGGCCTCACAGCCATATACCAATGAGTATGGCGTAGTATCGGTTGCTGTGTGAACCGTTGTGCGATACGCCCATAAACTTTCGCCAAGCTTCTCGTTCCAGTCGCGTTTGCTATTGGAGGTCACCTTAGTTAGGATCTTGACGATCGTTTTGTTAAAAGCTTCAGCTAAACCATTTGTAGAGGGGTTATAGGCCGTGGAGGAAAGGTTATGCATTCTGAACTTGTCACAATACCAGGTGAATGCATGACTAACGAACTGCGTGCCGTTGTCATGAATGATATGCCTAGGGACGTCGTATCGGTATATGACATGATGCTTGATGAATCTGATCACGTCATTTGTCTTGACTTCTCTTAATGGGACGACCTCGGCCCATTTGGAGAAATAGTCGATGACTGCAAGGATGAAGCGGTGACCTCTTGCTGATGGTGGGGATATCGGTCCGACGATATCCATCCCCCACGCTTCGAACAGCCATGAAGCTGTTGTCGGGTGCAAGTCTTCAGGCGGTCGGTGCATATATTTGGCGTGGATTTGACACGCGTAGTATCGTTTGGTGTAAGCAATTGCATCGCTGACCATTCCGGGCCAATAGTAGCATATCCTCCACAGACGATCCCAGAGCTTAGGCTCGGGTTGGTGAGCCCCACAAGTGCCATCATGGGCTTCGTGCAGAGCTTCTTGTGCTTCCGTCTTCGAGAGACATCGAAGCAGCATGCCATCATACGATCTATGATATAGCGCCTTTGCGGTTGAGTCGTAGTAGAACCTTGAGGCGCATCGGCATACTAACTCACGCTCCCTAGCGTCTTCTGGTAGTATACTGTGCAAAACGTAGTCGATGATCGAGAAATGCCAGTCTTTCTGGTCGAGTAGCTCCGAACCCTGGTGAGTAGCGTTCGCTTCCAGAGCGTCTTCTGGTCAAAAGAGCCGTCGACTCACGACAGTGACACGCTGGGTCGTCCCTAGCGGTTGGGCCAAGTTAGCTGCTAATGACACGAGGGCATCCACATGCGTATTCTTGGAACGAAGCACATGTTCAATGCAGATGTTTTCGAATGACTCAGCTAGTTTGGTAGCTGCTTTATGAAGTGGGATCAGATCGTCATTTCTAACCTCGTATTCCCTTGTCATCTGCTTGACTTATAAGCTGAGAGTCATCGTAGACCTCGAGATGTTTTATCTCTAACTCTTTTGCCAGCTCGAGTCCAATGAGCAGTGTATTATACTCAGCCACGTTGTTGGTACATGACTCAGTCAAAGAGAAGGCTCGGGGTAATACATGGTTGTGTGGGGAAGTCAAGACCACCCCCACTCCTGCAACAATAGACCCGCTTATGCCGACGCGAGATGCACCGTCGAAGAACATCTGCCAAACCTCCACTGGAGAGGTCATGTTGACGTCGAGAGGCTTGTCTGACAAGTCTTTGAACAAGTCAGTCTTTATCCCTAACGGGTGGCTGGCCATGAGATCACAGATGGCTTGCTCTTTGATTGATTTCTGTGACATGAAGTAGATGTCGTACTAAGACAACAGGAGCGCCCACCTGGCCAAACGCCAATTTAATGCCCCGGGTTGTGTCATGAAGACTCGGATGGGGTTCATTCGAGAGATGACATGGATGGTCTAGCCAGCTAGGTAGTGTCACATCTTTTGGACGACGAATACCAAGGCTAGGCATTTCTTTTCGACCATAGGGTACCGTCACTCGGTACCTTTTAGGGTCCTACTCAGGTAATAGATACCTTGCTCATGGCCAGCATCGTTGTTTTGTGCTAAAAGAGTGCCCACAGAATGTTCCATGGCTCGTATGTAGATTAGGAATGGCTTCCCTGAGATCAGAGCCGCCAAGACAGGTGGGTTTGAGAGATAAGTTTAATCTCCTCGAACGCTCGTTGGCAGGGCTCATCCCATACAAAGGAGACACCTTTCTTCATCAGTTTGGAGAAGGGTTTGCACTTACCCGAAAGATTTGAGATGAACCTTCAGATGTAAGCTAAACATCCCTGGAGGCCCCTTAATTCCTTAAGGTTTCGGGGTGGCTGAAACTCTTAGATAGATCATACCTTATCGGGGGTCGATGCGAATTCCCTTCATCGTGACGACGAATCCAAGGAACTTTCCGCTAGACATTCCTAAGACTGATTTCGTTGGATTCATCTTGAGATGATGAGATCGCATGAGTTCGAACATCACTCTTAGGTCTTGGAGGTGGTTGTCTTTGCTACGACTTTTAACGGCGAGATCGTCTACGTAGCATTCGACTATCTTTCTTAGATAGTCTCGAAAAATCATGCTCATGCCACGTTGATAGGTTGCGCCGGTGTTTTTGAGTCCAAAAGGCATAACCGTGTAGCAGTACACCCCATCGGAGTTCGGAACGAGGTGTGTTTCTCATCATCAGGGTGCATCTTGATTTGATTATACCTTGAGAACCCATCCATAAAGAACATTCTCTCAAACCCACACGTGTTATCAATGATGATGTTCGTGATGGGTAGAGGGAACTCGTCCTTTGGACATGCCACGTTGAGGTTTCTAAAGTCGATGCAGATGCAGATCTTGTCGTTCTTTTTTAGGACCAGAACAATGTTGGCCACCAAGTCAGGGTGTTGTTCCTCTATAATGAAGCCGGGTTCGATCAGCTTCTTCACTTCAGCTTCGATCGCCTCCATGATTTGCGGATGAAACCGTCTCTGCTGCTGTTTGACGGGTTTGGCATCTGAGACAATGTTGAGACGATGCGTGGCGATCTGAGGATCAAGGCCGGGCATGTCCTCTTAATTCCATGTGAAGACATTAATATATTCTCGTATGAGGGATATGAGATCTTCCTTTTCCTGAGGAGGTAGGCTACCGCTGATAAACATGGGCTTGGGGTTGGCCTCATCGCCCATGTTTATCTAGAGGATTTCATCTTCGGTGGGCGGTTCGCGCTGCTCGAAGCGACTGCTCCATTGAGCATTGATATGGTGATCCCATGCTTCATTATAAAGCGGGACCTGCTAATCCTCTATTATTTTGGCGGGATCAGTCGTAGTCATGTTGACCATGAGATCTTTGAACAAGTCTCCCATACTGACATCTGAGTCCCATGCCGAGGATGTCGATGATTGATCATCCGAGTGAGCGTCATCAGAGTCCTCACCGACATTGCAGAACACCCCTGATGATGAGGAAGTGTAACCCAAACCTCTTTGAGTCATGCTGAAGTAGTTTGAGGGTTTTCCCTTAGGCACGTAGGTGGGTCAGATGACCGTTTTTCGCCCTTTGCCGTAGTTCAGACCCTCTTGACGAGTGAGGTCATAGCCCATGTCTCTCATCATGCACTTTGCTATTTGACTGTATTGCGAAAACTAGGGTGCAGGTTCCTCCTCTTCGGAGTCATCCCACAATGTGCGCAATGGGTGATCGATCCTTCCAAAGATAATATTCTTCTGATAATTATCCTGGGCGGGTACGGCAAAAATAGCCCGCGAGGACTCGATCGCTTGTCCTTTTGCAACATACAATGAACGCACGGGCAAGTGTAAGGAAAGGTCATTGTACAACCCCGAAATGGAATCATCGGGCCTGTCATCATCAGAGTTCGGACAAGATGACAAGTAAGCAAAGTTGAACTTCTCATTTACGATAATCCCATCTGCCTGATCAGCGTTGGTTATATTATGGCTTACATCGTCGATTACAATTGATTAAAAATCGTTCAGGATAAGGCTATCGCCGTACTCGGGTTCGCTATCCGCTTCGTTACCACTTCTGGATTCTTCAGTTAATGGCGGCTCGTCCGAATCGAGCTCCTGGTAAAGCAGGGAGTCTGTGAAGTAGTTCTCGACTCCCTTAAAGGGTTGTTTGTCGGCAACCACCCTTTTTACCCAATCGTAGTCGTCCACGTACTTTAGTCATTGATGTAGCGTGGAGGGGACTATACGGTTATTGTGGATCCATGGCCGTCCTAACAGGATATTATAGGAAGGCTTGGCGTCGATGACATAATATGTCACTTCTGTCTTCATGTCGCCTATACGGTATTTAAGACAGATCTTGCGAGCGGCTGGGTCCCAGTCGCATTAAAGCTAAATATGGTCGTGGTTGTCGTGGACAAACGCCTCCGTGGTACCCACAGGTGCTTGATAAGTTTCAAGGGGACAATGCTTAGTGCGGATCCCAGGTCAACTTGGATCCGATCCACCTTGGAGGAACCAACATAACCTTTGAAGTACAATGGTCGATCATGGGACGTGCTTTTGATCAGCATGTCCTCAGCGATGAATGTGATGGAAGGGACTCGTTGCTCGGTGGCCTAACAACATTGCGAGCACTCTCATCCCATATCCCCTTCTCTTGTGGATGAGAAGTATGTGGCAAAAGCTTCCGAGTCAGCCAGTGCCTCTTGTAGAGCTTCCAAGGTAGGTCTGGACAAACGTAGGAGTTCGTACATGGTGATTCTGGCATGAACGTTTTTCAACTGTGCGAGCACGTTGAATTGGAAGGGTTGACTACTCGAACTTGTCCCTTCGGGATTTGGATGGGCTATTGTATGTGGCCCCGTGGAGGGTCTTGCCGAATCCTCTGCCCTTGAAGGGTAGTTCCTGGCGAACTCTCTTCCCGCTCTAGTGGCTAACGCGGCAGTTTCTTTGTCCGAGTCGGTGAGGACGGTAGCTCCTGCCTTGTCTTCGTCTGGGATAGCGAAGATGGCATTGCAGGGTTTGCCTTTGGCCTTCCTCAAAGGCTTGGAAGACTACTGTTCATCATTGAGGAGGTCTGGGTGGACCCACATTATCTGCCCTGATGACAAGATTTGCGATACCAGGCCTTTCTCTCGTTGATTGTGAGGATAGGCATTTGTGATCTTCAGTACCGCCTTGGGGATAGGAACAACCCCTGTCGGCGTATGATCTTCTGGGAGACCTATCTTGAAGCTCAGGGTGACCATGTTCGTGGTCACCTTCTTTTGCACCTTATCCTTTTTTAGGACTCCCGCATCGTAGAGGGCTTGAAGCTTATCTTTGAGGATATAGAATTTGGAGGTATGGTGACCGAGGAATCTGTGGTATGCACAGTAGCTCGGGTCGCCGGTCTTGCTCGCCTCTTCAGGTTTGGTGACTTTCGGTAATTTAATCTTGTTACTCTTGAGGAGAGTGTCGAGGGTAGCTACTACTTGGTCCTCTCTGAAGTCATATTGCCTGGGAGGGCACTGCTCGAACGGCTTAGGCTTCGGCCTTTGGGTCAGCTTGGGTGTCGGAACGGAGTCAACAGCCATGGTCTCCTTTCCTCTCGATCGAGGAGGATTTCTAGGTGTGTTTGGTTCCACGGCTCCCTTTTTAGGTTGAGGCTCCTCGACCTCCAGTCTTTTGATCATATTCTCAACCTGTTTGCCCTGGCGGACAAGTTCTTTCCAGGTTCGGGTTTCTACCGTGCCAACCTTGGACAGAATGTGGATCGAGAGGTTGTTGTGGCACATTTCAATCAGCGTGGCTTCAAAGACTTGATCTCTGCAATGAACTGACTGATTCCTGAACCTTTTCACAAAGTCGTTGACTGACTCTAACTTCCTTTGCTTTTCGGCAATGAGGGTGGCCATCGACACCTCCGTGTCATCATCGAAGAAGCAGGCCAGGAAGAGCCTTTCTGCATCGGCCCGTGACATGATAGATCCTGGTTCCAGCTTGCGGAACCACTCGAAGGCTACCCCTTTGAGGGTGCCGATGAACAATCGGGTGAGGATGACGTCGTTTCCCGTGAGGAACCAGGTCTGAGCCATAAAGTAGTAGATGTGCTGAGAGAGAGAGAGCCCTTGCCATCAAACTGTACCAAACTGATGGGTTTGAACTTTACCGGGTAGGGGACTGTGTCCCACTCAATAGGGCATGGTCTGACCAGCCCCAGCTTGTTCATGTTTTGCTAGAGTTTCAAGGCATTGAGTTGGCTTTGGAACTCGTCGAGCCTCTTATCTCGGGCAGTACCCCCAGTATACGACGTCCCTACCAACGACTTTGAAGAGTGATCCGAATGCGGATCAGTGTTATCTTCTAGTTTAGTCATCTGATTAGGAGTGGGTCCTCATTCCCTATCTCCTGCCAGCTTCCGTGGAGTGCGAGTAGCCTTTTTCTTCTTTTTCTTCTTGCTCAGAAGATGTTCCAACATATCCTTTATGGACTCGATGGTGGCTTGACGTTCTTCAAACTTTTTAGCAATTGTTTGATCTTCCGCGGTATCTGCCATGTGCACCATTGCCAGTCCATCTTGAATCGAGTGCGAGGTTTGGGATGTGGCTGCTGCTGAGCAAACTTCATCTTCGCCGCCAGAAGGAGACACTAAGAGTGTGTTGGCCTTCTTGTTTTGATGATGATTTAACAAACAATTTACATCTAATATTGTTTGTCTAGTGTTTGTATTTTGTTATTTATTATAGAAAAACAATATGTTGGAGGATGGATGAAATTGCACATTCACGATCATATCCAATGGAGGTTGGAGGAATTGTGGAGTGAAGCCTACGCAATTCAAAGTTAAAGATTCAAGTTCAAGCTTCATCCACAAGTGTACCAAGATAGAGCTTCGTTGAAGATCACAAGCTTGGGTATATTTAGTTTTAGGTTTTATATTATGTGTGTTAGTACTTTAAGCTCAATCATACACACACATACACGTTTTGGTTTTTCTATGTATATATATAGTCGTATATATACATACATGTTTTGGTTTCTAAGTATATATAAATATGAAATTACATCCTTCATATTTATTGTTTTAGTTTTTCAAGTTTAAAATGAAACAATTGAATATAATTGGAAAATACATTTTTGTTTCATGTTTATATGCTTATATATGATTTTATCAATATCAAGTTTATATTTAATGAAATCATATTTATTATTTTTGAAATGTTTGCAAAATATGCAATTTTGTGAAAATATTGTTTTCTTGATTTATGGACTTAGTAACAATCATACACATCTTTTATTAAGTCTATATAATCATTTTGTAATGTTTTAAAATATGGTTAAGCTAAAATGTCAAAACTGTAATGTTTTAAAATATGGTTAAGCTAAAATGTCAAAACTCATATGTTTACATTTTCATGTTTTGGACTATTTTGTAAAATGATGATATTTTTTATTTGGGAGGTCCTTTCTAAAAACCGGGACAACCTATCAACGCGGGATAAAAACCATCTCTAAACAAATCTTTAAATTCATCATCTTCTACTAATTTAAAATGAAGGTTTTTAAGAATGATAAACCTTATTACGCATTTTCTAGCTCGGGCAGCGTCATAATTCCAACTATCGAGACTACCAGAAGAGAAGGATTGAGAAATCATAGATTGTCGGATATCATCTTGAGGATTCTGGCCTTTGTTGTGTTTTTCTATATGGCGTTTGAGGTGGTTGGTGCCGCTCTTATGATGAGCTTGGAAAATCTGGCCGCACAACGCACATTTAGCCTTCTGGATGATGATCCTACCGTGTTCATCGGTGACGTCTATCTTCTCGAAAAAATTCCACACATCGGATCTCGGCCTTTTAGGAGCTCTTGGTGCAGATTCGTCACCACCAGATTCAGGATTAACACCGGTAGTAGGAGTAGTTGTTGTAGGAGGACTCATTTCTAGATTAGTAGGAGATAGATTTTGCTCTTCATATTCAGATCTAGCAGCCATTTGATGGAAGTATTAGAAAATATAAGAGATTATAAGAGAGTATAATATTGTATAAGAGAATATTAGAGAGAAGTAGAAGAGTTTTGGTGTGAGGAGAAGAAGTAAAAACCCTCCTCTATTTATAGAGCCAGCCCCCTAGGCAAATGACCAAAAAACCCTCATATTTTGACCGTTGTTGTGGGCAAAACGGTCAAAACCTCAAATTGGCCGTTATGACCGGGCCGGGTCGGGCTGCCCGGCCCGGCCAAAACAGCCCAACGGTTACCTTAGGTGACCGTTGGGATCGGGCAAGCTCGGCCGTTTACCACAAACGGTCACCTTCTGGTGACCGTTTCATCCGGGCCGGTCCCGGGCCCGGGCGGCCGCACTGTTCCGAGTCGTGTCCGGGTCCGGACCGGTTTCTGAAAAACCGACACGGGCTTAGCCCGGGCATCCGGGCAAAACTCAGGCTGGGCATCGGGTCGGGCTTGGGCCACGGGCTTTTTGGACAGCCCTAGGTATAAACTTTTCTCAAGATGGAAGATGTCAAAGCAAAGAAGAATACCAACACTATCGTATATAGCTAGTAAAGACTGGGAACAACACCAAATAAGAATCTACAGTGTGATTGGTCACCGTCTTGACCTACATCTCTGGACCAATCTAGTGAAATGATTCCATTAACCAAAAATGTATTACAACAAAGAGATCACTCCAAGTCTCATTCGCATTTGAAATATATCTAGCGATAAAACAAGATGCATTAAAGAGATGTAAATATATATCTTCTTACTGCCTCAACTTTCATCTGAAAGAGTAGTACATAGTTGGACGAGTGTTCTACATGTCCTCCTTTTCAATTATAATTGAAAGAGAAAAATTGTAATTTTACGATAATTCGTGTTTTCTCTTTCTTTTTTCTTTTTTGCTTCTAGAATATTCTATATCATTGAATGTCATAAGAAAATGGAGCCCACATAATTCAATGTTTTCTTCAAATTTTATGTTATTAAAAAGCAAAGTTCTATGCATATATTCACACCATAATTTATTTATATTGATGCATAAAGAAAATCAATGGAGAATTTTAGGTTCAAAGAGACATTGGTTGACTGCTGTTCTCTTTGCCTACCTTTTAAACGCACATGCTTTGTAAAAAGATGAAACTATCTTCATATATATGTTTATTTATTTATTAACGTAAAAATAAAATGTTTTTATAGCACATGCACTTGCACGTGTCAAAATTCTACTTTCATATGAAAAAATGTATAAGATTTGAACAACGCACATTTAGGGATGAATTCTTTTTTCCTTTTGTTTTCACCGTGTCTACTATCGTCTTCCTTTCAAAGCACAGCACAGTCAGTAATTCATTGGATAAGTGATTAAGATAGTTTCTAGAAAGTTTACTCTCTTCACTTAATACAAGGGAAAGGGTCAAAGTTTCTTGAAAGAAACAAGATGTTTGTATTTTATTCTATGCTCTTGTAAAGATGTTCGTAATATTCTTTGCTCTTGTCTTGTGTTTTGTTTCATTTTTGGGACAAACTCCCACGACATTGTGGAGGAATTAGCACTTTAGTAAAATTTGGGTACTTGATTTAAATAATGTAACATCAAGATAAAGCGTGTGTTCATTGACTTCCGAAATATTTAATATGCTAAAGTGCACAATTATATATAATACCGAAAAAAGGTATCTCTCTGCTTTTGATGTGGGAAATTTTGGAATAACAATGGAAGTAATTTGGCCAACAATCAAGTTTTCGGAGTTTATGCATT
>NC_033796.1:98538676-98543210 GCF_001876935.1 Asparagus officinalis
TAAAATGGCGAGAGACTAGCTTATCCCGATGGAAATAGAAACGCAGAAGCATGAGCTTCTTCTTCCCCTTGAAACCCCATCACCCCCCACCACACAATAATTCGTAGAAAAATAAAAAGGATTACATTCAATGTTACCTTCTAACCTTATGATAAGGCCTTGATCTTATTTTCAAAAACAACAATTTTCATTTAGCACCTTTCAAAACGTAGGGTAACTTGCTGATCCTATGTAGATGCCTTCCAACGTGCACCGTTGTTCTTCCAAACGACCCATCAATATAATGGTTGGGTGAATATATTCCCTGTTTAATGGTTCCAGGTTTGGAAAACGCCACCAGCTTTCTTCAAATTAGGAAAAATTAAAAAATGGGCGCCAATTTCCGAGGGTTTTCTTGAATGCGTCGAGTTTCTAACGCTTAGGGGCTTTCAACTCAGATTGGGATCCTCTACTAATGAGGACCCTTCCTAACATCTCCTCATGAGATCTTGACCTTTGATTTATCAATCAAAGACGAAGATCTCCTCATGAGAAAAAGGAGGAGAGAGAGAGAGAGAGGAGAGAGAATTAGATCTTGACCTTTGATTGATAAATCAAATGTCAAGATCTTCTCATTAGGAGATATTAGGAGGATCCTTATTAGTAGAGGATCCCAATTCTTTCAACTCAGGCTTCCCCTTGAGCGCAAGACCCCCCGCTACCAAAAGCGATTCTATTTGAGCATTGTATATTAACAATAATACAAGGGAAATGCTACGTTTGAACTAGATCGCACGAGGGACTTTCACAACATCAAGATGAAGGGAAGTGTAACCCAGAAGTCGAAGACCACAAGAAACTAAGAACTTCAAGGTAGACATTAGACAGGCTCCAGTGCAAATGGATTATGTTAATATACATAGACGTTAAATGCTCAAAAATTACACTCCGATGTGCAGATCTCATATGCCCAAACTATAATGAGAAGAACCATGTTCTCAAAGAGGACCATACACGCAAAACATGAAAGATAACCACATTTATATCATTCTCTTCATGGAAAAGAGGTCCTATAGATGACCTTCCATAGAACATCAATATATGTATGGTCACCTGTATATCAATGCATTCACTATCAATGTAGTCGTGATTGCACTAATAGATAATAATGGCTGATATTAGTAATATGTGCATCAAGATTTGTGATATGTTAGCCATCATCCTTCACTCATGTATGATATGCTAAAGAGGGCCCTTTTATAGGATATCTTTTTCCTCTTCACCTTACCTCAAAAGCACTCCTCTTTCATCTCTTCAGAAATTTGCTCAGTCACTATAAGTCCCTTGAAGAAGAGGATTCTCCTAGTGAGACAGAAGCGAGCGAAGAAGCCCATACCCGAGCATTCCCAGCACCTTTATGAAAATTCCTCGTTGTTTTGTTGCATACCCTGAGCTTGTTGCGGAGCTTCTTTAGATCAATTAAATGAAGAACTCGATCTAATAAATGATTCTGCTCACCAAAGATCCCCATGTTTAGAGGAATCGTGTACACGACCAAGAGAGCTTTGATATGGGAGATTAGTGCGGGGAAGAAACAAATGAATGCCTTCAAGCAGATAAATACTACTGAAAATGTTAGGTATGGTTCTGATTTTATAATTTCCCTAAGAGACCCATCCTGTAGTTTGAAAGATATCTTCATGTCTGAGTTTGAAGGTTCCTTGATAGAAAGATAAGCAACAGGATCAAAACCTGCATTAAAATAATTCAATTAAAGGCAAAGATAGAAAAAAGAGAGATAGAATCCTATGTCTTGCACAAGAGGAAGTATCTGACTAGAGATCCTACATAGATTTATTACGCACCAAGATTTTTGAAATAGCACATTTTCGTTTATTGGAGATTATGCTCACAATGCATTATGACTAGCATTTAGAATAAGGTAACATCTGTGTAAGCAAAAAGTGCTTATGATTCTGGAAGAATGACATTCCAAATAAAATCTTACACTTCAAATTTTTTTTCTAGGTTACTTTGTTGCTGGCGGAGAACCAAAAGGTGGAAATGAAAGAGATTCCATTATGTGCAGTTTAATGATAACATGGATCATATATCTGAACTTTACATTAATTATGCATCTATTGATATATAATACGAATGCAAATATGATAATACCGAAGATTTCTGTTTGGTGGCGTGATACTAATAGATCTCTCATATTGGAAGGGAACAAAGATTCACTGAGAATGAAGGACACCTCCCCAACCCAACACACGTGTACAAACACACATGAACTGAAAATAGCGATTCATGTAATTTATGGAAATACATGATTAAGTATTTATAAGATCATATCGTATGTGCTTGTAGCAGCTTTTGGACTTGCCTATATTAAACTGAAACAGGTAGGTTTATTGGTTTCATGTATGAGCACCAATCCAAGTAAGTTGCTAATAACTTCAATAGGTTATCATGCAGATAAAACTGCAAGGAACAACGGAACAGAGGTGGTTTTCAGTTACAGAACCATCAAATACTAGAATTAATTTGAAGCAAGATTTGTGTAACATATAGATAAAATCACCTGTCATTTCTTTATAGAATCTGACAAGGGAATCCAGATCTTTTGGTCCATGATACCGAATTCTTGATGTCCTGTTAGCTATCAATATAGATGGAAAGCTGTGGACGCCATACCTTGAGAAAACACTGCAAAACATTAGATTTGAATGTAGATGTCAACCCAAAATTGGACAAGCAGAACACATCACATGACAACAAATGGAAAGGGATATTAACTATCCTTGCCTGTACCTTGGCATGGCAGCAGATTCTTCAACAGCTACGTGATTTATTTGTGGAAACATGGAGCTGAGAGCATCAAAAACTGGTTGAACTTTCCTCGAGAAGGGACACCAAGATGCATGGAATAGAATGGAATAGTAAGCATTCTCTTTAGCATATACCAGTTCTCTGTTGAGTTTATCTCCACTCACCTTACAAAAATAAAATAAAAAAGGGAAGTCAGACTTGCTGTTTCTGTATCAATACATAGGTAGGATGCTAGTCAGATAGGAAATTTTCTATAAAAGCCATGGGAGCAAGTGCACATACACACAAGAAAAGTGAGGAGGGCAAAGTAATGGAAAAATAATCTGAAAAGCAAATATCGGTATGGGAAATTGAAGCTACATATTCGAGTTTGCAGGTATTTATCACCATCCTGCAAAATGACTAATCAAATTTAAGAGATGGGACTTATAATGCGACTGCTACAAGAAAATGAGAAAAGATTCAAGGAAAGAGACATTTATAAAGAAATAGCAATATAATGTATTCATTCTAGACACCTAAAAATCTGTCTACAACAGCAATAAATAGAGTTCGGGTTTTTCTGATATTGGTTCCTCAAATCACGTTAAATTTGAAGGAGGACAAAAAATTCCCTCAGATCAGCTAATTTGCTATAAATACATCCAAATACAATTAGTTGGATGAGATGACTCTGTTAGCATCCTCCAACCAAAGTTACGTTGGGTCTGGAAGGAACACGCGTGCATTGAATCTCATGTTGATAGTCATTTCAGTTTGATAATTAACAAAATAGATTTGCTTAATATGTGTTTGATAGCATTTGATTGAGCTGTGCAGGAATATACTGAACGAAATAGTGCTTGCTAGGGGCGCAGCAGATGGCACGCCCTGCTGAGTGCTTGGGGGTGAAGCTTCTGAAAAGTAGAGAGTTTTTTTCGATTGGATTATACTTCATGAGTCCGAACTGAAACCATGTGCATAGATGACCCAGATTTAATGTGCTCAAAATCACATGGATTGGCCCAGATCTGATGGTTTCTAGGTTAATATTTGATCTCAATAAACACTAAGAGGCAGTCACCAACACACATGCAGAATGACTCCAACAAAAAAGAAGCTGTCACTCCATTTTTCAGGCCCATGAGTACAAGAAAGATCTGAGAAGTTTTCACCCTCTCAAACTTCATCAACAAAGATAAATCTGCAGCATTTGATGGTCAAAATGATGTCTAGATATCTATGATTTCATGGGTGTAATCTTTCCTTATTGCTTTTCATCTGTTTTCTTTATTGTGAACCTTTGACCATGATGAAATGACTGTACTGGAATTCCAGTCCTAAGAGTAGATTAAGTGATAAGATTACGTAGAAATTGTATTGGTTTGTATTTACAAGATCTGGTTAGGAACGGGTGATAGGCTATTTCTGTTGGACGAATTTAGGAGTTACAAGTACTAGATGTGAAACATCTCACAGGGTAAGATGAAGGTGTAGATGAAGGCAAGAACCGAACCATGCAAAATTCTTTTATTATTATGGTTCGTCTTTGTAGGCAGTGAAAATTGCCCAATTTTTACACCCAACAGTTTTCTTGTTGCATTTATTTGCTTCTGCTGATAAGTTTTTGATCTTATACAAGAATAATCTTAATTTAGCCGAAACACTATTCACCCCCTCTCTAGGGTTGTCTACAGATCTTAACCTAACAAAAAACAAAACAAAATTCATCCGCCCACCATAA
>NC_033796.1:98543220-98558384 GCF_001876935.1 Asparagus officinalis
GAGATTGAATACACCAAGGATCAAGGTTTTAAATGTCGGCCGACATGTCCGACATGTCGGCCGACATGTCCGACATGTCGACCGACATGTCCGACATGTCGGCCGACATATCGGTTTGAGGGTTTGACCGACACGACATGGACGTTTTCAACTCGTATGTCGGTTTTCAGGGCCAAATTGGAAATATTAGGGTCATATCGGGCATATCGGCCTATTTTTTAGCTTTGAAAAATCGGCCGATATGATACTTTTTTTAAAGGTCTGTTTTTTGTTATTAGGTTTGGGTTTAGTGATAAATACCCAAACTCGTTTGACCCGTTCTCATGTTTAAGAATTTCTTATGAACCCGATAGAAAGAATTTATGAACGCAAATCCATATATTATTTATTTTTTTATATGTTTAGTCTATAGAATTTATAAAGTATGCTTATATTGAATTTATGAATGCTTAGATTACATTTAGGACATGATATTATACATATGCGCCTATCCGATATGGCAATCCGATATTTAGTCAATGTCTCTCGATATATCCCCGATTTCCGCTATCCGACATGAATTTCAGCCATCCGACATGAACCCGACATCCGACATTTAAAACATTGCCAAGGATTATGGTAAAGGAGATGGAAATAGATAATTTTAAAACAATAAATTTTACGCTTGTTAACAAATTCTCACCAATGACAAAACTTAACTAGAGGGTTCACTTTCATTCAATTAATTGGATTGGGAGAATTTACATCTAGCAAATTCATTTAGTTGGGAGAGATTCAAATTTAATATGATTAGAGCGACCAATGTAAGAAAATAACCAATAATATTCTATCACATTTAAACAAATTTTCTAGAACACAATTTCATAATGCATTTGGTTTTGAGTGTATAGTGCATAACTGAATTATGTGTCCCGATTAAGCAGATAATGTATACTTATACAGATTTGGATTTTCTACTATATGTATAGCATAATGCTAAATTATCCAAAATTTGGCCTACATTAAATATCTTTTTAAGGTTTTTATTATCTAAAGAAGTCTCAATTAAGGATTGTTTATAATTATTAGTTCATAGGCAAACAAAAATCATAAAGTATGTACCCAGATTAGCAAATAATAAACACAATAGTAATAACAATTAAAATAAATAGTAAGTTTATCACGATGACAGCTCCAAGCCTCAAACTATCTTCTTTTTCCTTAAGGGACATGATGAAAGAGGGAGCATGAAAAAGAGAAAGAAGGGGAGAGAGGAAAATGAAACAAAGAGAAAGGGGTGGCGGCAGGGGTGAAAGAGGGAAAAGATCGGCTAAATTAGTGTTGACATTTTGGGAGATAGAAAGAAAGAGGAACATGGTGGATTGGGAAGAATATATAGATCTTAGATTTTCATATAAAAGGGTTCGAGTTGACAGATATGGGTTTTAGTTGATTTAGGTTTGACCGCAGAATTTTAAATAAGTGCCAAATAAAAACTTTAGATGAGGTTTTTAAAATAATGGTCTACCAGTGTTATCAATGAGTGATGCGCAATGCGGCACACAAAGTCTCTTTAAGTGCACATCTGCAAGGCGCAATGTGCTGCGCGCGCTCGAGTGAAGCAAGGCTCTCACCGCACACAATTTTTCAAGATAGATGATCAAGCATGAAATGACATGTTTACGAATTTTCACATAAAAAATGTCAAGCTAAATAGTATCTACTACCAAACCATCTTAATTCATAATCCTAACACGCCCAACGTAGTAGTAAATTTCATAATTTCCAAATCAAAGAAAAATCAAGACTAATAAGACCGAAGCAACATCAAATAGTAAACGAGAACGAGTTAGTGTCCTCAATCGGGCTAGTATAATGACTTGATGAGTTTTATTTTCATTTTGGGATATCGATTACGGGGTATAAAGACCTGATTAAAATGTTAAAGAACAAAAATATACAACGTTATGCCTTGCATGAGTCTTGTCTGAATCGCCCTCAAGAAGGGTGCTTGTGAGGCGCAAAAAAGCACTGTCGCATTAGATGTGGGGTGCTACTTAATTACCCCAATCGCAAGGTGCATGAGATGCAATGAGGCGTGTGCCTCTGATTACGTTGTGGTCTATTATGAGGTTTGATTGCATAAAAGACATATTCAATAAATTTGCAAAGAAACATGCCTAATCCCATCACGTGGTGGCGTAAGCAAACACATGACACTTAATCCATTTTTTTAATACTGTGCAAGTGCATAAACCACAGAAATGATTATAGAGTTTGCCTACATAATGCGAGCTAGTCAATGTAGTTGTCACCTATATGCTTTTACACAGGCTTTTGCGCAGCTACAAAAAGCTTGTTTTTGAATGCCCGCATCAAAGCATCTACACTTTGACTTTCTCTAGTTGAAATAATTAGAAGATGAGTTCACTTACATATGAAGAAAAAGACTACACATTAACTAATTTTACATGTATTCTTAAAGAACACATATGTCTTGGAAGAATCAAGGTCACAGAAAGTGCTAGGCAGCCTAGACGTCGAACATGGCGCTTAGGTGTTTCCTTCTTTTTATTTTTTAATCACAATCAATATTATTGAAAGCTCTAGGCACTTTTAGGAACTAAATTGGCACCTGGCGCCTAGGTGCTAAATTGGCACATAAAGCCGAGGTGCTAGACTTAGAAAGATTTCTTTTATTAGTTTAAATGGAGACGGAGGAGGTTTTATTAAAGAGTTGGATGAGGTGTTTGTAGTCAGTGGAGGCGGTCAGAAGAGTTCAGAGGAAGTTAGAGGACGTTTGAGTAAGAAACAAAGGAAATCACGACCAAAGCCTAAGCGGTGCCATCTACGTAACCAGTCTCTACTCCCCTAGGTGCTCTCAAGACCTAAGCAAGTGGCCTAGGTACCGCCTAGACCTAAGCAGGCTAGGCCGGAGCTTTTTAAAACATAAGAAAGAGTGAGTGAAAACTAATAAAGTAATAATAAGTAGCTAGAATTTAAAGGGTATTACCTAATATTTTGTAATTGTAAAAAAATGACAGGTAGTATTGTATAACTAGACATCCTAAATATCACAATATGGTGACACTTTATGTATGTAGAAGAACATACTATTGAGTATTTTATAAGCAACTACTTGAAGAAATGGATTTGAACGAGATCCTACATACATGGTTATCTTGCTAAATGTTAAAAAACCTAAGTTACCCAAATGGATAGGTACCATTGATCAGTGAATGTTGTATCAAATCTCCAACTAAAGCATCTAGTCATCTGCATCGTCTATGCTACAAAAAGAGAGAACGGTTCTTCATATCACCTGATCAAATCTTCTTTATGGGTTACCTAGGTTATAAGAGAGCAAAAAATTCCTAACTACACGCATTCAAATGCAAGGATTAGGCTCAATGCTAAGGAGAAGAGGGATTTCAACTACTTAAATATGGGCATTTGCAGTAACAACACCCATTCAAATGCAAGTTTATAGATTCCAACAACAAAAAAACTCGGATCAGACGGTACTTCAAACATGAAGTCCTCATTTGAGATAACTTCAAGGAGTTAAGGGGCATTTGCAAGTAACAACACCCATTTCAAACCATAATGTTAGACTAACTTATTAAGGGAAACACATAGCATGCATGAGAAA
The DNA here is from genome assembly GCF_001876935.1 of Asparagus officinalis. Classification (NCBI taxonomy): domain Eukaryota; kingdom Viridiplantae; phylum Streptophyta; class Magnoliopsida; order Asparagales; family Asparagaceae; genus Asparagus; species Asparagus officinalis. The sequence continues at coordinate 98,546,852 of NC_033796.1, forward strand.
TATAATTATTATTCGACTCAAATAATTATCATTTCAATAATGAAAATTTAATATTTAGAGGTGAACTAATTAACCAAAAAGACAACCATTTTGGGGCAAAGGGCAAGGTTTTAATAAAGTTATCACGGTAACTAAAAGTACCAATATGTCAACGAAAACCCCAATTCTGACAAAGACCCAGATGCTCAAATTGATCAAAAAAATTTAAATAAAATTGGGGAAAATTACCTCCTCAGGCGAACACCGCTCGATCCAAACAGGGCACTGCGACCTGACGCCACTGACTAAATAAACAACACCCAATCGAGGGCAGGTTGAAGGATCAGCGAGCGACCCATGAACCGATAGCGAAATAGCAAGCAGAATCGAGAGAGAGCGGAGACAAAAAGCCATCAAAGATTCAAAATGAGGAAATATTTAGTTGTAGCCTTCTGGAAGTCGTCAGATTATAACTTCCATCATCGGTGTTTGATGAGGGATTAACTATCTATTGTGATTTTTAGACAGCCTACAATCACCCCCTAGGGTCTAACAGTGTTGAGCTTAGTAGCTGTAGAAGATCTCTACCTTGAGCAGTTAGATGTGAATATTATCTTTTTTTCATGGTGAATTGGATAAAAAAATCTACATGAAGCAACATGTTGGCTTTACAAAAAAAGGAAAAGAAAAGATGGTGTGTAAGCTCAATAAGAGCTTGTACGGATTGAAACAAACTCCGAGATAGTGGTACAAGAAGTTCGACAACTTCATGCAGAGCAATGGCTATGAAAGATGCAATTCAGATCATTATTCCTACTTTAAAAGGTTCAAGTCCAGCTATATCGTGTTATTGTTGTATGCTGATGACATGTTAGTTACAGGACCGTGTTTAGAGGAGATAGATAATTTGAAGAAGCAGTTAGCGAAGGAGTTTGCTATAAAGGATCTGGGTGCAGTAAAGTAAATTCTTGGGATGCGAATCAGTAGAGATGAAGCTGAATGGATGTTAAGGTTGAGTCAAGCTGAATATGTCGAGAAGGTACTTCAGAGGTTCAACATGGAGAATGCTAAGCCCGTCGACACGCCCCTTAGAAACCAGTTCAAGTTATCTGAGGAGCAATCACCTAAAACAGATGCGGAGAAGGAGCACATGAGTAGAGTGTCATATTTATCAGCCATTGATAGTTTTATGTACGCGATGGTTTTCACGAGGCGAATATCACCCATACAGTGGGAGTTGTGAGCAGGTTTGCAAGCAATCCAAGGAAGTTGCATTAGGAGGCCGTGAAGTGAATATTGCGTTACCTGAAAGGAACTACAGATATGTCATTGTGTTTCAAGAGGAAGGAGTTAGTACTACGGGGATACGTGGATGCATATTTTACCGGTGATCATGATACGAGACGTAGCACTACGGGATATGTTTATATCTTAGCGTCGACAGCAGTGAGCTTGGTCTCACATTTGTAGAAGATAGTAACATTATCCATGACTGAGACAGAGTATGCCGCAGTGACTGAAGCCAGCAAGGAGATGATTTGTTGACCAGGTGCCTGGAAGAGTTGGGTTTGAAGCAGGATAACGACGTTCTTTATTGTGATAGCCAGAGTGTTATACACATTGCCAAGAATTCAGTATATCGTTCTAGAATGAAGCACATCGACGTATATTACCACTTCATACGCTCGCAGATTGAGGACGACAAGTTATGATTGGAGAAGATTTTGGGGAGCCAAAATTCTGTGAATATGTTAACGAAAGCAGTGACTATCGACAAACTAGAGTTGTGCGCAACTTTAGTTGCCCTTCACACGTAGGAGTCAAAGGCGGAGCCATACTAGGAGGATCGACGGGATCGCCGAGATGATGATAATTGAAGAATGATTTTTTTTCGGGCAGGAGAAGATACTTGCGAAGATGGCAGGAGTTCGAGAGAGCTTGTTGATGACGGTTTGATCTCCAAGTGGGAGATTGTTAGTCTCGAGAGTATAGATCAAACCTAGAATCAAATCAACGAAGAAAACTAGAAAAACCCAGTTCGGTCGACCGACGGAGCAGACGCCTGCAGGAAACAAGCGTGAGAAACTGTGTTCTGGCTGGTCGACCGAAACACATGGTGCTGTCGACCGAAAGCCATTTTTTACAGTTTCCTAAATTGTTTGGGATTCTGTTTTGGACTGAGATACTATATATACCTAATATATTTTAGGGTTAATAGAACACGCAAAAAAGAGGGTTTTGAGAGGATTCTTTCAGAGAGATCTCAGAGAGATAAAAACCTATTTGTGGGCATTATAAAAAGAGGGTTTTGAGAGGATTCTTTCAGAGAGATCTCAGAGAGATAAAAACCTATTTGTGGGCATTATAATCTTCTTCAATTAATCAAAGGAGAGATCTCAGAGAGATAAAAACCTATTTGTGGGCATTATAATCTTCTTCAATTAATCAAAGAATTGTATGGTGTGGCTCCTGAGGACTTAAAAACATTGCCGAACCTTATTAAATCTGGTGTGTTCTTTCTTGTTTATCTTTCATGCAATTTTTCTTTTATTTGCGTTGATATTCCTACTTGCTAAACTCTTAGCACAAGGTCCAGAAGTGCACGGGTTTGGCTGATTGTTTCGATCCCCCGACATATTTAATAAGAAATTACACATATTTTAATATTGAATTTGTAAATAGAATAATTTGGAGTGTGTATAAGTAAAAAAATTTATTTTATAATATTAGACCATTAGTTATTTGTTAATATTATATTAGAGCCTTGAACCTCATAGTTCAAATTTACACTCACAAATCATTGAGTAGTTTTAGATAACACCACTTGGTTGGATTTTGAATATAATTATTACAATATAATTAGACCAATGAATTCGATAGACGTGGGTAAGTAAATTAGAATATGAAGATGTAGTGGTTTAATACAAACTTGATCACATGTGTAAACTCTATTTGTTAGGGTTAATCTATTGAAAACTCGTGATCTTGTGACGAACAAATAGCAAGAAAGAACTCACAACAAAACAAAAACTTGCAGGAAAGAACAATAAAGAAGAGAACACAAGATTTAACGAGGTTCGGCAAACGTGCCTACGTCCTCGGGAGCCACACCAAAAATTTACTTAATTATTGAAGAAGATTACAATGTCTGCAAACAGTTATCACTCTCTTTGAGATCTCTCTCTCGAAGTGCTCTCAAAACCCTCTCTTTTTCATGTACACACTCTCAAAAGGACGTTCAAGAATATATACAAACCCTAACTCGAAACAGGTTCCCAAACGGGCCAGGAAACCACCTGACCCGATATCAGTCGACTGATGCACTTGCATCGGTCGATTGATAAGAGCTTCTCAGCCTGCTTCGTGCATGTTTTCGGTTGACTGATGAGTTTCATCAGTCGACCGACGAGAGCTGATTCTTCAGCTTATTTCTGACAGTTGAATCGGTCGACTGATCCAATACTTCAGTCGACCGATGGCCTCTCACCTGCTATGTATATGTTTGATTCCAGGTTGAGGTCTACACCCCCAAAACCAACACTATTTTCAAAAGGTGTTATCTCAAACAACTTAAAGAGTTGGAGTGTAAATTAGAAAATTGATGATTTGTTGTCTGAAATTTAGATATTGGTACCCTACATCTTCAATAATAACATATTAGTATCTCAAATCTTTGAAATTGCTCATACATTTCTTGAATCATTTGAATCAAAATCCTACATGGTCTTGCTATTTGGTCCCTCAATGATCAAAGTACCCCTCATTTATTTTTTTAACAAAGGAGATTTTTAGGGAAAAAATAAACAGAGAGGTATCTATTCCTCTATAATAATTGGAGGATACAAGATTCACTATTCATATCAGAGTAAATGTTACAGTAAAATACCGTAGCATTGGTACTGTAGCACTGACAGGATGATCCAAGATTCACCATTCATGCTACACTAAATTACCGTAGTATTATTATTGTAGCACAGACGGGACTATAGCGTTTAAAAACATTACTGTAATATTATTATTGTAGCTCAGGCGGGAGACTGTAGCATTTAAAAAATGTTATTGTAACACTCACAAAAACTGTATTTAAATATAGAATTATTGTAGCGAAAATTAAAAAATGGAGGCCGCACGGGGTGCACACTAGTTTTGGTAATGTTGGAATAAAATAGCATGGAATAAAATAGCAAGACTTCGTTGGTATTTGAGGGACTACGAGCAATTTCAAGATTTGAGGGGCATATGGAATAATGAAGATGTGAGGGGGTACGATCTAAAAAGACCCCCAAAAGAAACTAACCACGTGCCTACAATTTGATGACTAATTGGTAACAAAGATCTCGGGTAGAAGTAAATTCGCGCGAGGGAGCGCGGGCCCACCTAAGTCGGTGCGGTGGGGGGCAAGGTTGTTGATAGTATTTTGTAAAGTGGGCCCCGCTTCCTCTTCAGGAAAATATCGGTACTTTTTTGCTGAGCTGGCACCTCGCTGTCTGAAGGCAGAAGTCGTCGTCCTCGCGAACGAGATAAATTCTTCTGTCCTTTTCGCACACGCTTCGTGATTTCTTTAGGACCGTTGGATATTTGTCAAAATTACTGTGGAGGCTCTTTTTTTAAGGTGGGAGTACGGAGAGAATCTTTTGATGGCATGGAATTATACGGTATCCGGATATTTTATTTAGGTTCGTGATGAAAAAGGTTTAAATTAAGTCAATAATGAGCTTTAGTGAGTACGGAAAGAATCTTGAGATGCCATGGAAGTCTTCGTCATCTAGATATTTTATTTAGGTTGGCTAAAGGTTTAAATTAAACCAATAATGAGCGTCTTTTGGCTTTTAAAATAAATGTTGCACGCAAGCATAATGAACTAGAAGGGTATGTTTGTCAATCTCTTAAAACTGGGCTAGAACCGAACCTAGCCCAAATTTTGGCTATTCTCGTCTGGCAAAACTTGAACTCTCGTAGCGGTCTAGTTTTGTTTAGGCTTAAAAAAAACCCTAAAATCAGAAGGTAAATTGCGTTTTGTTTTTTCCATATTAGTCTCCCACATCTTTCATATTTAGAACTTATTGCCACTAATTTTGATGTCATAGAGGGAAAGCTATTTTGAGGTGTGTACCTTACAAAGCAAATGTGCCCACTTTATATGGGCTTGGTTTGGTAGGGCGTTTAACGACCGAAGATGAGGTGAGAGGATGTTTAATAAATTAGAGGGATGAACATCTCTTTAAGCATTTATGTTTAGTTGGATGGTAGGAGGGCAAGGTGTATACTTTTGTAGTTCATTTTCACTCTTCTTTTATGCCCTCCCTCTGTGTGGAGAGATTATTCTCTCTCTAACCTTTTAGATTTTGAGATACCCCCCACCCCCCCACTCTACCTCCACCTCTAAAAATCATCTAGCAAAGGAAATTTTTTTTTTTTTGCCTCTCCCATCCCCCTCACCTTCCGTCCTACCAAACCAAGTTTAAGCCAATGTGTGCTCTCGTCCCAAAGGTACTAAAAAGCGTAATCAAACCCCAAAAATTAGTTGTCACCTCAATAATAGTTCACATCACTTTTCTTTTTCTCATTGTACCCCTAATTATTGCTCCACGTCACATTATTTTTTCTCGAATTACGTGGACATTGTGTGAGACCTCCCCCTCTCATGCTCCGGTCCCATGGCCCGTTGGCCCAAGCAAGCCGTGGAAGCCATCGAGAGCAACTCGATGTTGTCTAAAATTCACTGCAAAAATGTTAGTTGTTCTTGAAAATTGAGCTTTTCTCTATTTAATCCGTTTAAAGTTCTTCTCATTAGTCTATGTGGGACTAAAGTGAGGGGGTGTCATAATCATCTGTTCTTACAAAGATGACATCCTCGTCGTCTCGACATGATAATTGGCACATCTCAGTGTCACTTGCCAAGCGATATGAATTCTAGAGGTGGCTCATATGGGCTCTAAAGGTGGCTCCCATTGCATCCACGCGATGTAGAAATTAGCCTCGTATAGCACTTAGCTCCATATTTTCGGCTGGCTAACTGCTCTGATACCATTTGTCACGCGCTGGGCCTACGGGCCCGTTGGCGCGTGCAAGTTGTGGGACCCACGGAGAGCAACTCGATGTTGACTAAAATCCACTGTCAAAATACTAGCACTACTTGTTCTTGGATCTTGGGTTTTTCTCTATTTAAGCCACTTAAAGTTCTTCTCATTAGTATATGTGGGACTAAAGTGGGGGTGTCATAACCCCCTGTATGTGTGACTCTATTACTTTTTAACGTTCAAAGTTAGATGTTAATTAATATTTGTAGATACGATTCCATTTACATGCTTATCAAGGTTATACTTCACGATGGGAATTTTATGAAGCTTATAGTAGAAAATGAAAACAGCATGGGTGTTAAGATTAAGGGTTAATGCTCAATTAGTTATTGAAGGGAGAAAGGAAAAAACTTAAAGACAACTTGATCATGACAATCCGGTATATGTTTGTAAATGCAAATGGTGAGTGTAACACTTGGTCTTTTTTCGTTATCACAATTGTATAGACATTTGGCTATCATGTAATCTTTTATCTACATAAAATTAAGATTGTTTGTATTTTTCTTCACATCAAAGCTTTAAATCTAATAAATAACAGATAAATTAATATATAAGTTGTAAATCTAACAACTTACTTATGAGATTAATATCTAACTTTTAGTTTAACAAATAACTAACTAAGTTTAACATTCCAATCGACAAGTCTAAGAAATAATTAACTTATAAGAGTAATATTTTAACAACTGATAATTTTAACATCGAAGCATAAAATATAACGAATACCAGTTAAGTTTAACAGCCAGTCTATAATTCTAGCATCCAATTTCTAATTTTTCTAGGTGTTAGAAGTTAACTATGAATGTTACACTTTAGATGTTAAAATTACAAGTTAATTATTAAAATTAGACGATAGATGTTAATGCTAAAGGTTAGATGTTAACTGTTATGGTATTCCCACTTGCTAAAGTACAGCCAATTGGCAAACAACAAGCATAAATCTGTGTAAATACGGCCCTATTTAACTTGGTGGTCCAAGTCTAGCAGAGGTCCCTATTCCACCGGCTTGTCGAATCAATGTTATCCATGTCAACTCGAAAGACAGGACCAGTCGACCCCCTCTCAAAGACGATTCACTAAGAGTCCACTCGACCATCAATCCGACGCCTTGCAAGGGCAACTCGAATGGCGGTACTCCTCGGCCAATCTGAAGGATAACACCTGCCCTGGGTCTCTTCCTTAGGCTATATGTTAGCCCCGTAGTCCACATTGGATAGACGCTGTCACGCCCCGCTTCCCAAAATACCCGGGAATTGGAACGTGAACAAGCCCGTAACGTATTAAATTAAGGAGAGTAAATAAAAATAAATATTTCTCCTCAACCTAATACTCTAAGCGTCTGGAAATAAATACAATGCAAAGGTACAGGTCCCCGATCACAGATAGCGAGAATATAATAAATAACACATAATAAAATAATACATATCACAAATAAATATCATCTAAGACATAATATTCGGGTCAAACATGCTTACAAAACTATCCAACTAAATACTGGAGAATGTAAAAATACAATAATCAAGTGAAAAAGGAAATGCTACAAAAGAAACTAGAATCATCAACTAATAAGAGATAAGTGAACTTCGGCCTATTCTTCAACTCTATCTGTAAGGCACTCCTGCTGAGAATATCATGGCTCTGGCACATCTCCAAGCTGGACCTGCTCTTCCTCTAAGTCTGACGTACACCAGAGAAAACAGATATACGTCAGCGTGCATGGCACACGGTAAGACCCCACAAAAGAAAAGAACGAACGAAAACCCAATGCGAAAAATGATACAACAACAGAAATAACAAAGAACGTCCAACTAAAAATCCAACAAAATTAAAATATAATCCACCACTAAAGTATAAAAATCAGAAGAACCCATAAACATCCGAGTAATAAGATCATACAACTAGACAGAATTAATACTTAAAAATCTACAACAAGAGACGTAGTACGTCGAACGAAATAATCCAAACAAGGAAACCAAAAATCTACAACAAGAGACGTAGTACGTCGAACGAAATAATCCAAACAAGGAAACCCTCATGTATATATCATATGTCTCAAATTGTCGAACGAAATAATCCAAACAAGGAAACCCTCATGTATATATCATATGTCTCAAATTATAGATAATTACATATTAATCCCGATCTATGTATGAAAAGAAATACAACTGGCCTACATCTTACAAGAAATCATACCTAGCCAAGAAATGATGTCATGTAACTAGCCATCCTATAACAGGTCACTGGTTCACATATCACACAGAGTCAACGCTCATATTATCGGATAACTGACTATTCACAAATCCCCTACGTACATCCAATATCACTACACAAACTCGGTCAGGGGACTACACGCAATCTGTTTTCAGCCTGGTCCCGACTCAAGCTAAACTCGGTTGAATATCAAATTCACGGACCAAATTAGCAACACCGATCTACTTTGACCCAACAAACTAACCCCAGTGGCGATACCGATCCACTGGTGTGAGCCTGGAAGATATATCAACAGCCTTATCCGATTACATGAACAAAGACTTCCCCATCCCAACTCATCTTGTTTTTCTAAGTCAATAATACACAAGCCTCTAGGTCTTATTCATGTCACACAAGTTACTATAGTCATAAACTCCTAACGATTCTCAATCGCAACAAAAAACAATCAATGCAACTAATCATATGCAATAATATCATGGCATATCAGACAATCAAAATTAAGAATTATAAATCATAAACAGCGTCTACATAATTCAAAAAATAATATTTTTCTAAATAATTTATTTATTTAAAATAATCATTTTGAAAAGTAAATTCTTTTAGTTTATTTCTCATTATAATAATCTAAAATATTCTCTTTTTCAAAATAAATTCCTTTAAATTATTATAATTATAAAAAAAAAATGATTCTTTTGTCGAATTAAATTCTTTTAATTCACAATAATTATTCTAAAATAATCTTTAAAATAAATATTAATTCAAATAATCCTTTTGTAAAATAAATTCCTTTACAATTGTCTTTCACCATAATTATTCTAAAAATAATCTTTTAAAATAATAAATTAACATTTCAAAATAACCTCTTTTCTAAAATAAATTATTTTAAATTATCTATTATAATAATTATTCAAAATTAACCCTTTTTCCAAATTAAATTCTTTTAAGATATTTATTATAATAATTATTTAAAACTTTCCCCTTTCCAAAATAATTTCTCTTAATTTATTTCTCATAATTAATAACTTCAAAAATATTGAAAATATTCTTTCTTTTAAAAACATCTCAAATTAACTTTTTTAACAAAATAATTTTCCTTTAAACTAGTTATCATATTATCATTATTTAAATATTATTCATTAACAAGCCCACACAGTTATCACAATCTTCATACCATAGCATAATCAAATCACAGTATAGTCCAAACAAATACATAATAGGTCTAAAAATTGAAATGACAAGTCAAAGAGAAAGGGATCTTGCCTTAAAATTATGTGCAAGCCTCTAAAACAAACAGCAAGCAATCCACAAGTGCAAACAACAAGTTCTCCATTGCCACACGCCGATGATCTCGCCCTCGTATCGGTATTGTGCTTCACAAAGCTCTCAAAATTCATAAGAAAAAGATCTAGGGTTTTTAAGGGTAGAGGGTGGCTGCTAGGGTTTAGAGATATGATAAAAAAAAGAATTTTTTGTGAAAACATAGGTATTTATAGAGGCAAACCCGAAACAAACCCGTTTGACCCGAACCAGGAAACCTAGTCTGACTTGGAAAATTACCTTCGGTATTTTGGCTGTAACTTTTTCATCCGATCTCAAAATGAGGTGATTTAAGATTTGATGAAAAGCTGTTGAAGAGACCTATAACTTTGGTTGAGTTTTTCTAGATTCCAACTGCATCATTATGTAAAACATAAAAACTCTTAACTGGTCATTTTTCCCAGATTTCTCTCCGTGCATGTTTTGTGCATTTGTACTCATATATTCACAAATATACATTGAATTGATCTCAAATCAATTCTTATCATACTAAAATATCAAAATATATTATTTTTCAGCATAAAACATATTTATCATTATTTATCATGAAAATTTTCAAATTTACGGGGTTTTACAGACGGCATCAAGACCTTAGTCATGATAATCTTCATGACCTGTCATGCCACGTGCGGTCTGCACCCCCATCAATCACTTCCTGGATAATGCGGAGACGTTCACTTCCATACCGAAGTGACCTCTCCCCCAGTCGTCAGCCACCATCTGTAAAGGAAAGGCCAACTTAGCTATCATGTATGCTCTGCACCCTATCAATCACTTCTCAGATAATACAGAGACATTCTCTCCCATACTGAAGTGACTTCTGCCCCAGTTGCTAGTCGATATCTGTCAAGCAAGGGCTGACTCAGTGTCTAGCCCGTGCACTTCCACTCCATCATTTTCCAAATAATGCGGAGACACCCTCTCCCCTGCCGAAGTGACTTTCCAATCGCCAACCGACACCTGTCAAGAAGGGGGTGACTCAGCTGCCAGCTCACACTCCGTCCCCACCCTTTGGTGCTCAACCAAATGGCAATAATGCCCTTCACCCACTAAGTATATATAGATGTACTATCCTAACTTAAGGAGGGAGGGGGGATTCTCTCTGACTAAGGAAAAATCTCTCACGCTCCCTCTCTCACCATAAATCATATTGCACCAGCCTGATCAAGAGAGGCAGATCTCTGGATCTCCCTCACACATGCATACAATACACCCGAGAACCACACCGATTCTTGACCTTCCCCTTCTTCACTCAAGCTCACCAGTTAACTTGATCATCGGAGGAACCACGGGGGAATCGATCACTGTCCTCTCACGAGTTCTTTGCTTGTGCAACATGGTCGGCAACCCCAAGTTAAGAACCAGACATAAAGTAGGAGAAGAATGTAGGGCCCTTCGTCAATCTCCTCTACCTCGCTCCGAGCGAGGGCCGGAGCGAACCAATCCTCTTCCCCGGATCCTAACTGGTTGTGTGATATTTGCCATCAACATTAACGTCAACAAATGAGAGAGAGAGAGAGAGAGAGAGAGAGAGAGAGAGAGAGAGAGAGAGAGAGAGAGAGAGAGAGAGAGAGAGAGAGAGAGAGAGAGAGAGAGAGAGAGAGAGAGAAAGATGAACTTATACTATGTTTGGATGGAGGGTAATGGGGGTAGTGGAAGGGGAAAGAGAGTTACTTTGTTTATGAGTTTTTTTAAAGGGGGGTAAGGGAGGGAAAGGGAGAGGGAAATTCAATTTGTTTCCCTCCAAATTGAGGGTAGAGGAGGGGAAGGAAAGGAAAGAAAATTTTCATAATGAAAGAGACATCTTGATCATCTATTATAATGTATTGATGCTTAAGATTCATTTTCTTCTCTTCTCTTCTCATAATTAGAGCTCTCAAACAAAATAATTTAAGTTCGTCTCCATTCCTCTTATAAAACTTCCAAACAATATAATATATTTTCTCCCA
>NC_033796.1:98559384-98594639 GCF_001876935.1 Asparagus officinalis
AATTAAATGTGAAAGGGGTTGTTTTTTGCAATAAAAACGTCAAATGGGTTGGTTTCGAAAATTTGTCCCGACTAATGATCATGATACTACTTTTTGTACTATATGTCCATCATTTTGGCTTATTTCATATAAACCCCATGATTGGGGGTGTTGCATATAATTCCTCTGAAGTTTGGTTGTCTATAGAGTCATAAAGGGTAAATTTCATAGAACTCCCTAAACTTTGGGCTTGTCAAAATACTCCACCTAAACTTTATAAATTAGAGAAAACTGGCTAGAAATTGTTTACTAAATTGCCATGACCGGTGGCAGTTAGAGGTTAATTGGTTGCTTTCCTTCATTTTCCTATACCCACATTTCCTTCGCCTTTTCGGTGTCTCCCTCACATTCTTGGAAAAGTGTTTCTTATGTTTGTTTCGACAAAATACATAGGACATAATTACTTTCCACCACTTTCTTTAGTTTGGTTCAATTTGAGACGACAAGAAAGTAGTTGGTGTGTGAATTGATTTCCTTATTTTCTAGTGTTTGGTTCAAAATAATAATAGAAAAAACCATGGATGTGGTCACCATGGTATGGTCACCATGGTGTGCTTACCACCCAAACAGGACAAAACTAATTTCAAAATATGATCACTCTTGAGGGAGGAATTTTAAAACGTTTAACGAATTGAGGGTATGATTTTAAATATAACGTAGTAATTTCCAAAATTTATAAAGATTTGAGGGACTAATTATGAACACTTAAGGGAGTAATTCCAAATCTTTAACTATTTGAGGTCTAATTCTAAGTTTTTACGAACCCATTTGAGAGACTAATTCAAAATATGAACATTTGAGGTAGGAAATTGTAAGTGATTAAAGATTTGGGGAGTAGTTTGAAATTTAAGGGGGAAATTTGTAAAATGTTTAGAGATTTTGGGGACTAATTTCAACTAATTATGGTCATTTAAGGGGGTAATTCCAAACCTCTAAAGATTTGATAAACTAATGTTAAGTATGATAAAGTAATTTTTAAAATTTTAAAGGATTTGGGAAAATAACTGTAAGTAATTATTAATTGACTGACTAGTATCAATAATTGTGAGGTTGAGGGAATTTTATGAAATTATCACTACAAAATAATCTATCAATGCCAAACTTGAGAGTTTACGGGACTGCTAGTCCCATAAATTTTGCAGAAAAAAATCAGCGGGACTAGTAGTCCTGTTCATTTACAGACCGTGCACATTTTTACGTGCATGCACAGTAAACGAGACTAATATTCCCATGGATTTTGCAAAAGCAAAATTCCCAGGACTAATAGTCCTGTGAAATTCCTGAAAACATAGTTATGTGGCCTATAAGCACAATTAACCTTCAATATAATGCTCATACACGTCTAAACTTGATAATTGCCTCAATTTTTAAATTTCTGCTACATAAAGCCTTGAAAGAATAAAAATAAATTTTAAGATCCTGCTACATTATGGGTAATATGATTTGAAGGCAACAAAAGTAGAATTAATCAGATACAAAATAGGATTCACAATATAAACCCCATATGGGACCTCACTTCCAAATCCTTGCAGAATCTCTCTTAATGATGGATACCATCAATGACATCATATTGGTTCCAGTCTATATATGACAAATTATCATTCTTATAGCACGTAAATTCACTAGAAATGAACGAGGATTCACCCAGCTGACTTGAATGGGCATTGACCTTTTCATCTCCATATATTATTGCAATGCTATCAGCTGGGATTGTGGAAACTAACAGGTTAATAGAGAGTGTCACTAAAAAATGACAGGCTTCTGATAGCTTATGGACCCAAAAAAACTTATCTATTATATTCTACTTATGCTGGTAATATACTAACAAGATATATTTTATCACAGCAATTACACTAATATGTCAACTCATTCTAAAACCAAGCACTAACAACCTGAGCTTTCTGAAAGTTGGTTACGCTGAAGTTCCCTCAGTTCGAAGAAAGTAATGATCATCTTCCTCTTATTACTTTCACTTAATCTTAGCAATACAGCTTAAAACTAAAAATCAAAACAGCAAGAAACTGTCAAATATTTACCTGCTGAAAGAAGACAATCCAGCACCAATTACAAGAGCTTTCAAGCACTTTCCTTGAAATATTTCAAAGAAACTTGCTTCAGGCAAGATGTTTCGCTTCAGGCGACACAAACAGCAAATAGCAAGTTGTTTTTCCCTTTGACGACAGATCTCCTTGCCCTGTATGGTGCATTAAAGCAGCCAGCCCTTGTTTTGAAATTTACGGTGATTTTAACACATATAATACCAATAAAAAACATGTAAACTAAAAAACTCCAAGTAAATAAAGTTACAACATGTATAAACATAAGCATATGATACAATCAAGCTTCTTAAAAACCAAACACTCAAGTTAAAGCAATTGTATACACATTGCGGCAACACATATAAGCTCCATATATCAATTTATCGTAATAAAACCTAATATATAATATATTTTGCATTACATATTATCCACATCGATGGTTTGAATAGTGTCAATACAAATATTTCATATATTCCATACATCTAGAACACACAACCTTTCATTCATCTCAATCTCCTTTGTCTCGCTCTGATTACCTAGGAAGTTCGTCGTCGTCCTTTAGGAAGTTGAGTTTGTTAGATATAGGTGCCCTGCAGGCAATTATTGTATATTATAACAGGACCTATATGTATATAACATCCTTGTTCAAAATGATAGTATGCTATTTTGGTCAGATTTATCTGATGTTCTAAATATACAGATAATGTCCTTAGAATAAATACTAGACTATCAGACATTTCAGATAGTGATCGTAATGAAGAGATCTGATTAGTCAGTAACGTATATTCTAAAATGTTCCTAATTGATGAAGTGTTGAGATAGGATATCATCACTTTGGTTAAGACTAGTGTATGCTCTATTTCTTCTTTTGAAGGAGATGATCAATCTCTTAGATCATTGATGTGAGACATCAAGATACAGTATACAGGTGACTCATTAGTGAATGAGTTGACTGAACGACTTGCCGAGAACATCTAGTTGGTAATATACTTAACTGTCAAATAGAAGTTCTCAAGTGATATAGTACATAGTAGCATTTGACCTGAGGCATGAGTGCAATATCTTATATGTCAGTAAAGATGTATTTTGACTTTTACCTAACCACAGTTCTTATTGAATTGTGCATAACGGTTCTTGTTCGGTACATCCCGAGACATAAGTAGATATTAAGATGCCAAGAAGGGATTCGTCTCTCCCAGTATAGGGGTTGATATCATAAGATTGTTTAATATAACTATAGCCTGGAAATCCTTGGCCGATGTAAATAAGATAAACTGAGTGTCAGTTTGATCTTATAGGTTATGAGTTTAATATCTACAAACACTAATCAAGCTATTAGGGTTTGACAGTTTGCCATACCCTAGGCTCAATAGTTTGACATGGTTTGACGAAGAGACCGGACTGTACGGTATTATCATTGAGTATCACACCTTATACCCGGGTAGTCTTCCTGTGTAGCTAGCACCTCTGTTGTACTTGTGGATATGATCCACTGCCGAGTTCTTAAGTTGGGCCCTAGAGTCACACCAAGCGCGTACTTGAATCCTGTGAAACACAATTTATAGAGTGATGCGTATGATTGATACGCATATATGATTTTACCGGATACACATTGTTTGGTCGAAAGTTGCTGTTTTCATTGCTATCAAATCTATTACAACTTTAGTCGTTACAATAAACTCGAATAAAATAAAAGGTTAATCTTTTTATAAGATCTCCTTACACAATGAAAATAAAAAAAGTTTACAACTTTATCAAACAAACGCAATGGGTGTTTATCGCCCGCTGCTTGCGTGGGATCTTGGCCTGTGACGGGGACGTTGATATCTGTGGACCACCGCCGATCAGATCTGATTGCTGAAAAATTGGGCAGAGCTTCGTTGATTCTCGAAAGAATCAAGAAATCGTAGCGCTTATCTCGGCAACAGCGAGATAATTGCTCTTCTTAAGATCGCCACAACGGAGTAATCTTAAGGGACGAACACGAGAACTACAGATCTGACGAGCTCCTCTTCTTTATGCCGACGAACTCGATCCGATCTCTCCTCGTCCTCTCTGAAATTCGTGCACCTTTTGATCTTCAATCCGGCAGGGCTTCGCCTATTCTCCAAAATTCCAGATCTTAAAAAAGAGGCTCCAGGGGCTGTATTTATAGGCTTCAAGGAGATCCGGGCGGTTAAAACCATGTAACAACCCTTTTTTGGGCTTGGAGACACCTCTGGGTGTCTCGGCCTTGGCCGAGACACCTCGAGATGTCTCAACTCAAGCTGAGACGTTCCGTTTTGTACATTTGTCCGTTTCCGCCGTAACTTCTTCATCCGAACTCGGATTTGAGCGATTCAAGATGCATTGGAAAGCCGTCGAGAAGATCTACAAGCTCCCATAATTGAATCATATGTGAAGTGGACAAGACACGAGTCGAGAAGATCTACAAGCTCCCATAATTGAATCATATGTGAAGTGGACAAGACACGAGAGGCTCTCCGCCTTTTGCAAGCGATGCGGGGTTCCCGATCAGTTCGTGTTTCCGTCATTCCGAAGTTCCATCGTTTCGCATGGTCCGTCGACTCACTTCATGTGTTTGTCATCGTCAAATGATCTCCTATGACTTGGATAGTGACATTCATCGTCTTCTCTCTGTCTCGAGCCGTGTGCGGGGACCTATAGGTAATTTTTAACGCCTACAGATACCCCCTCCAAAGTGTTTTAGTCTTGTTTCTTTTATAGACGAGCCTGAAATACTTTGGATATGATCGGTCCAACCTTCAGTCGATGTAAAAGGATCTGTTGTTAGCTCCAATTCTTGACTCCTTCGATTTTCAATCTATTTGATGCTTTGACGAATAGCTGAAGTTCTTTCGGCGCTGCGTTTATCTTCTGGCCGTCGTCGAAGTTTCGAATCTAGAACTGATGGGTTGAGTTTGGCTCGTGTCATTGAGTTGATTTAGAACTGACTACCTCCGTGGTACCGTGCTGACTTAGGGTTTCAAATCGCTATATGCTGACTTTTTATCACAACGCGTTGACCGGCGTTGACCTTAGGGTTTAGATCATCGTACGTTGACTTTTGGTCGCAACGTGTTGACTGGCGTTGACCTAGGGTTACGCGTTGACCGGTGTTGACCTAGGGTCACGCGTTGACCGGCGTTGACCTTAGGGTTTAAATCGCCATACGTTCACTTTTTGGTTGCAACGCGTTGACTGGCGTTGACCTAGGGTTACGCGTTGACCGGCGTTGACCTTAGGGTTTAAATCGCCATACGTTGACTTTTTGGTTACAACGCGTTGACTGGTGTTGACCTAGGGTCACGTGTTGACCGGCGTTGACCTAGGGTTTCGGATCGCCGTGCGTTAACACAGTTTATACTCGTACGTTTGCTGGAGTCTACACAGTTTAAGCTCTTAAGGTATTGGAGCATGGCGGTCCTAAATGTCGGAGTTGCAGGACCAACTATGAATGTTGATTCATCTGCATGTATAGATCTTATCCTGAAGTTGTTGGATGCTCAAGTCACGAGACCAACTAATGGAGCTGGTGCATTAATGACTCGCATTTATAGAATTTTTAGCAAATTCTCAGCCCTTAACGGGTTTGATGAGCCTTTACCGACTACCGTTTGAGTCGGGCTAGCATGCTGATTGTTTAGATCCGTTCTGCACATAACGTTGTGCTAAAAGAGTTAACTCTTTTAGTACTACAACATCGAATACGTAGACTTCGTCTTTCTCACGGGAATAGACTACCCGGCAACGTGTGTTAGACATAGACTTAGGATTTTTGGCAAATCCTCACCCATTAACGGATTTGATGTGCCTTTACCGACTACCGTTTGAGTCGGGCTCACAAGCAGATTGTTTACATCCGTTTCGAATGTGACGTTGTGCTAAAGGAATGAACTCCCTTAGACTTGATGCTACGACTTCGAATACGTACACTTCGCCATTGTTACGGGAACAGGCTACCCGGCAACGCGTGTTAGACGCTGACTTATCCTTACTTAGGATTCAGGATAAAAGTCCCCAGACTCGGATTCTGGTATCTTCTTCAATCGGTAAAAGACTAAACTGGCAACGCGTGTTAGGCGTTGGCTTATCCTTGCTTAGGCTTTGGGATAAAATTCCCCATGCGTGTGAGGCACGGATTATGGTGTTATTAATAACAACCTACCACAATGTTGAATATGTGGTCTTTTGTCCTTTTTACGGTCAAAGACTAACCGACAACGCGTGTTAGGCGTTGACCTATCCCTACTTAGGATTCGGGATAAAATTCCCCATGCATAAAAGACATAGATTTTTGTTGCTATAATGCTGAATACGTAGACTCGGTCATTTTTACGGGAACGAACCACCCAGCAACGCGGGTTAAGCGCTGACTTATCCCTACTTAGGCTTCAGGATAAAATACCCCAGACTGGATTCTGGTGTCTTTTTCAATCGGTGAAAGACTAAACCGGCAACGCGTGTTAGGCGTTGACTTATCCCTGCTCAGGATTCGGGATAAAATTCCCCATGCCTATGAGGTACGAATTTTAGGAGTTGAAAAAGTGGTGTCTTTTCTTGGGGCAAAGACGAACCCGAAATGGGAGAGGAAAAATTTTACATTCTATCTCCCAACACCGAAGAGAAAGAATTTTATATTCTATCTCCAGTTGGAAAGGAGACTCGAGGTGGGATCTCCACCCCCAAAATCCGGAAAGGTGAAACTAGGAGTAGGATTTCCACTCCGAGAATCGAAAAGATTCGGATAACCCTAACTGTCGGAAGGTTTGATTACCAAACTAAAGATAAATTTCTCGTTTATCGAGAGTGAATTATGGTTTTAGTCCTAACTGTAGGAAGGTTTGACCAAGCGGGAGTTTGAGATGACCCTAACTGTAGGAAGGTTTGATCACTCGATTTGAAAGTGGACCTCTCGTTCATTGGAAGAATCAAGAGGGGATTTTGGTTTTGGCACTAACTGTAGGAAGGTTTGACCGAGTGGGATGTTTGAGACGATCCTAACTGTAGGAAGGTTTGATTGCTCGATTTGTGGATCTCTCGTTCATTGGAGGAATCGAGAGGAGATTTTGGTTGTGGTCCTAACTGTAAGAAGGTTTGACCAAATGGGAGTGGGAGTATAAATTATAGTGGGGGTGTTGACTTGTACAAATCACTCAAATGGGGTTCCTGGTGTTAAGTGATAGGGACTTAACACGAAGGGGTTTGATAATTTATCAAGGATGGACAGATTAAAATTTCAAGCATTATATCCGGACTCTTAACCATGAAAGTGTTGAGTGCACGAACATAATGGAAGTTTGAATGTATTAAACCAGAAAGAATTTTAGTGGACTCACTGTCAATAAATTTGATCAGTGAGGGATTTTATAGTGGAAGATTATGAGTCGTCGAACACCAATGGGAGTTTTGTGAGGGAAGATTGATCTAATGAAGTGATCGAATCTCGTCTCAGCGAAAGAGTATTTGGAAATCACGGTAAGAGTTTAGTGTTTATCATTTTATTCATAATGATCAGGTTATCCCTAAGAATATTACATTTAACATTCTTCTGGAAACTTCTTGTTACATAAATTATCCACCCCCAGCTTCCTTTGTGAAGCTGGGTTTACCATTGTATTCAGTTGAATGATCGGGTTATCCTTAAGAATATTACATGTAAAAATTTTCCAGGAACTTCCCATCATGAGTGGGAATAGTTTAGACTCATATACCTATTAGATTATTAAGAAGCAGTTTATACTCGTATACTTGTCGCAGTATTGAGAAGCAGTTTATACTCGTATACTCTTCGGAGTGTTGCCATTCTTATTTGGCTCATCCTAGCGTTATGACGCCGACTTCAACCAAGGTTTGGATGCTATTCTTTAAAGTAAAGCAAGTCTTGGTGGGATGAAGGATCCTCCTGTGGTACGCGCAGTACTTCGGATCTGTAGTATTGTTAGCTTCCTCCCGATTTGTGATGGGTGGCAGCTTGATCTTGTTGTTTTCAAGAAGGGTCTCGAAGATGGCTGGAACGTCTTCGTCCTTGAATGAGTACTCTTTTTGGAGCCTCGAATCCGAAGTCTTTTGCTGTCTTCGGGGTTGCTGTTGCGATGTCTGATTAATGTCAACAACTGTTGTAGATGTCTTCCCTTCATCATGGGAAACGAGACTCGGATTCAGAGGGTTAGCCATCGGTTGGCTTCTTTCGACCTTCCTCCTTCTGAGAAAGCGTTCGGCCTACTCTCCGCGCACCTTCAACTCTTTCCAGGTATTGAGCGGCTCTACTCCCATAACATCCAAGATGTTAATGGACAAGTTATGATAGGTTTGCAAGACGAATTCCTTCGTGACGGGATCCTTGCAGTTCATTGCCTGATTGCGGAAGCGTTTGACGAAGGTATCCACCGACTCTCCATCTTTTTGTTTCTCATCGAAGAGTGTCCTGATCGACACGTAGGCGTCATCATCGAAGAAATGAGCGAGGAACATGCTCTCTAGGTCCTCCCAGCTGTTGATGCTTTCGGGCTTGAGATGACAGTACCAATCGAAGGCAGGCTCGCGAAGGGTGCCAACGAATGACCGCACCATCAAGGGCTCGTTGCCAGAAATCGTGCCCAAGTGGGACTTAAAGTAGATTAGATGCTGAGTGGGCGAGCCATTCTCGTCGAACGGTGTGAAGTTGATTAGGTTGAACTTCGTCGGATACGGGATCGAATCTCACTCTTTCGGGTAAGGACACGGAATGCCGGTCTTCTTTTCCTCTTGAGCAGACATTAAAGCGTTAATTTTGATCTCAAAGTCCTTCATCTTTTCGTCCTCATCTATATCCTATTTTGGATAATTTTCGAGAGGAATAATGCGGCCGCCCCCAGTGTTATCATCATTGGTGGGTCCACCCCCAACGTCGTTATTTTTAGTGGGACCACCCCCAGCGTTGTGCGTCGTGTTCATCCACATCTGAATCGCTACCTGCTTGGTTAGTAGTACTGCGACGGCTGGACTCACCTAGCTGATTCGACAAAGCTTGGGTTTGTTGGTCGTGCATTTGTCTCATCTCCTGCATAGTCATTTCCATTTTGTTTTTGAATACTTCTTTCTGCTTGGCTAGAGCATCCTCAATGATTTTGGCTATTTGATCGGTGTTGATCATGAACACTTCTCGAGCTTGTCCTATGCTAGACGTTGTATCGTCAGAGGCGATTGCGGAATAAGAATCCGAGAGTTCGTCATCGGAACGCTTCACAGACTCCCTGGTGTAATGTAGGGAGTAGGGAAAAATTGCAATGAAGAGAATAAAAGAAAATTGACTTGTATTCCTTTAATTCCGATTACAATTTGATTACAAAAGAGAAGAGAACGAATTTGATTCTCTCCTTTGTTTAAAATTGGGTTCTTCTCGGTAGCGATGGAATGCCTCCTTCGATTGCTCGCGTCGAATTTGCTCTCCGTTAACGATCCGACCATCTTCTATCTCGTGGGAACGATGAACTTCTGTGGAAAGTTTTAATGGGTAATCTTGAACGAGTTTAAGAACTCTGAACGAGTTAGAACTCTGTCAATAGAGTTGTTAGAACCGAAAATTCGGTTAATGACCAAGCTGATATTCTGTTGTTGAAGAATCCTCTCAGATTTGATCTTCTGAATTTGATTTAAAAATCCTATCTCCAAGGATTTTACTGCTGTTGAATCACCCAAAACCGAGTGGTTGAGATCCTGAGAATCCAAACTGTTGCCAACTCTCCCGTTCCAAAAAAAAAGCCAGCCAGCCAGCCCTTAACTCAGTTGAGTTTGTTGAGATTTTATAGGTGGATAAGAGGTTGTAACTGCCCTCTAAATCCGCTCCTAAGTGGGCGTGATTTCCTCAGATCGTGGGGAAACAGTTCTAGAACTGTTCGACTCATATTTGAATAAGTCAAACGCCCAATCTGGCATTCAGAACCCAACTTCATGTCTTAGAATTGAGACGCGAGGTTGGGTGTTGGCTGAACATTGATGAACGCGAGGGTCGCTCGCGTTTCGGTTTGTTGTAATTTGGGAACACGGGGGTCGGTGTTGGTTGAACCCCTACGAACGCGAGGGTCGCTCACGTTTAGCTTGTGCTTGGAAACACGGGGGTCACCTGCACTTCCAGAATTGTAACGCGGGGATGACATCCGCATTTTAGAAGGAGCTAGTTGACTTGTAACTTCTTCTGTAAAGCGTTGCAAGGACCGTTGTTCAGTAATCCTAGCTTTAGCTGTTGTGGAGTGTGAAAGTCGTCAGATTGTAACTTATACTGCAGAATGTGAAGACTGCTGAATAGAGTTTTCATCAATTATCGGAAGTGTCATTGAATTGTAACTCTTCTCGATCTATGTGAAAAGTCCTCCATTTGCAGCTTTCGATTGTCGGCGCGAAAGCTATTTGATTGTAGCTTTCGTTGTAGAAACTTGACGGGAATCAACATCCATAGTGTTTTTAGATGAATATTTGCCCACATCTCTCTACCAAGCAACTCACCAACTACGTCCAACCTTTTATTTCATCAAGATCAATCATCTCAGAAATGAGGCCGTGTTTGTGGCGATTGTAGAATTGCGAATACAGTGATTAGAAAGTCGTCTGATTGTGACTTTCATTGTCGGAGCTTGATAGGGATTAGCTATCCATCGTGATTTTTAGATAGCCTACAGAACCCCTTCCAAAGTTTTCGAAAGTTCGCGGTTGACTGGGACGAATTTTCGGAATACTTTGGATCCCAAAATTTAGTGGATTGATTGTTCACTCCGTCTGATCGAGCCAGTTAATTGTAATCTATCTGTGCTTTTCCAATAGACTCCCCAGTGGAGTCGTTTGTTTCTTCTCGGCTTTGGTCACCTTGATGATTGCTGTTAGCTCTCCTTCTACTCATCTGGGGTTTGTGTCGTAGCCTTGGTAGTCAAGAAGCTGCTATCATAGCGGTCCAAATGCAGAGATAGTTTCTGTATCTGAGAATTGAAACGCATGGGTGAGCTCAGCGTTGGAGGATTTAAACGCGTGGCTGAACCTCGCGTTTGGAATTCCAAACAACTCAAACGCTAGGGTCGAGTTTGGGTGGGATTCTGGCCTCGAATCCCGTCCGTTACGATTTGACAGCTCACAGCTGTCTATAAATAGACTGCTGGAGGTCAAATCAAGAGTCATTCGACTCTTCTTGAAACTTTAACGCAAAATTTCGTTTTCTTCTCCGGCAACAACTGCACATCTTCTCCGATGAAACCTTATGGCACCCAAGAAATTGGTCTCTCGTCCTTCCAAATCTGATGCCGCTGAGGCTCAAGGATCGACACCGTTAGCGCCGGCTGGTGGCGCTGCTGCTCAGGTGAATGTGCCGCCCGAACTTCCACTGATCAGCGGTGGGTACGACCTTCGTGGTCATTAAACTTGCTTCGGCAAGTTCTGGTCTTTAGATCAACGAGGAAACTCGTTTCAATAACGCGGGGCTGGACTCCGTCGTTTGGTATTTTTGACGAGGGGTTCGACCTCCGCGTCTCAGATTCTTGACGCGAGAGTCGACCTACGCGTCTGAATTTTTTAACGTGCGGTTCGACCTTCGCGTCTGAGATTTTTGACGCTAGGTTCGACCTTCGCGTCCAAGCTTATCTGACGCGGGAGTCGACCTTCGCGTCTGAGCTTTGTTTTTGCCTTGTCTAAATTTTTCTTTATTTTGCAGTGCGCCATACTAGTGAACCTCTTCTTTTTCGTCACCATTTTGGGCATGAAGGTGGTGCGGACATGAACATGACCTTCAGCTCGCGTTTAGAACTCCCCGTTTTCCGAGTTAGGGAAAAGAGTCACGTGGAACTGATCACCCAAGCTTCTCCTGAAACCCTTAGGACATTAGATACGGATGCTCGACTTGAAAACCCAAGCCGTAAGCCAATAGTCAAACCTGGATACATCTTCGGGGACTTTGTTGACTTCGACGCAAACGCTGCTTATGACGGAGACTATAAGTGGCTGCGGAAAGTTGGGGACCGCAACCTTTTCTTGCCCAATATGGAGAGGATGTTCCCCATATCTTATTTCCAGTGTGCTTCCGTCCCAAGGCGTATGGATTGGCCTCTGGTTAAGGATCAGGACGGGGTCACTCTTGGCACTCTGACTTTCCACGGGGTCCGCACAGTTGGTTATAACCGGCAGGTGACAGCTTTACGGCCGGGTTTATTCGCTAAGGAGTATCCCCTTGGCGAAGTGGCCAGTCCGGCAACTACCTTTGTCAAGAGGTTTGTGGCGAAGAAAGGAGAGTTTCCCGCGCAAGGATTTAGAACTCCTGGCTGGGTTCATTCTCCGGTGATAGGGTGGTGGACTCGGATGACCAAGTTCGTTTTGGATCGGGATCCGCGGAACTTAAAATTTTAAAGAAAACCAGCCCCGAAATTTATGCAACTCTCTGGGAAGTCATGTGTCACTTCCACATTTGTATGCAGCAGACGGGGGCCCGAGGAAGCGGCATTAAACAAGTGTCTTGGGCGGAATATTTATTCCAGAACTTGACCACTAAAGGAGCCTCAGTGACCCGATTGCCTGCAAGTACTTTGGAGGAGGTTCAGGCTCGAATTGACGATGCTACCTCCCACTACACCAATGAAGCCAAGGAAGATGTTTTCCCAGCTCACACGGAGTTTGAGAGTTTCCATTATCAAGCTCTAATTCGAATTTCCGACACAGCGTTGCTGGCTGGATTCTTGATGCTGTGGCTCAAACGTTGTGTCGTTCCTACTAGGCCGATCGATGCCCTTGCTATTAAGGTGGTCTACCCGGCTGTCCTTTTGGCACATGGGAGACCTGTGAGCCTCCTCAACGCTATAGTGGGTTGTTTGCAGTATGGACTGCGGGAGTTGGCCTCGGACTTCGTTGATATTACAGAAGTGGAGTCTGAGGGTCACAAGGCTTTCAAAACTCCCAATCCCAGGGTGCCAATGCCATATACCTATTTGATGGCTTGGTATGTGCTTCACTGTCCTCCTTTGATGAGTGCAGCCTCTCCCCCGGAAGACTCATTTATCCCATTTGTGCAGCGACTAGAGTCTGCGAAATGGAAAGGGGGATACATGGTTAAAATTCGCCAAATCCTAGCGCGAGACACCCACTTCCATATCTACCGCTGTTTCCCTGATTTCGAGGGCAGCATCTATGGCGCAGAATATCAGGACGTAGCAGGTCCTAATGGATTCACTCAGCTGAGCGGGGGTGTTTTCCATTGGCTTCTCTCTATCAGGCCAGGCTACCTGATCTTCCGACAAGGCGCCAAATGCTTCATCGAGCCTTACCAACCCTATAGGTTCGCTCGCCAATTTGTGTATGATCAGTTGTACGTCGGGAACCCTCGTCCTCAACTCTCAGTTATAGGCAATTTATATGAAGGAGCCAGGGCTTGGTATTATTCTATAGCAGGCTGTACTAAGGCCATCTTCAAGCTTCCCCACAAAACTGCCAACTCCTACACCTCCATAAGCTTCTGTAATTGGTATTACGCCGCTTCTCAGACTCCTAATTATAACTTGAATACATCTTGCCTGAAAGACATTAGGCATATATATGCTTCAAGAAAGGGGTCCAAAACATCTCGCTTGAGAGGGATCGACGAGTTTCTATCCATCGAGAATCAGCCTGCCGGGCAGGAAGAGGAACAGACAGCTGAGCCTGCTCCAGGGGGAGAGCAACGAGTGGTTGATCCTCCCACAATGAGAGCAGCGGGGAAAAGGAAACTTTCTACAGATGAGGCCGGCAAATATGATAAGCAGATCCGTCGGAAACTTCTGGTTGATTCTCCCCCCAAAGGCCAACAAAAATCCAAGTTTATGGCTGATGCCATCAAAGCAGCTGAAGATGAAGAACCACAGGAATCATCTGTGGCAGGCCTGTCGCATAGAGCGGGACTTCGTTCTCATGGCCCAGCTCTATCGGGCGAAGTTTCTTCTTATCATCCTTCCGAGGGTGAAGAGGACGAATTAATGGCTGCAGATGCAGAATCTGCTCCCGTGATGGACCTCCCTAAGTCTCCGGCATTAGAACCAGGGGGTCTTGAAGAGAATCCATCCCCTCCTCCTTCAGCATTAATGTCACAAGCTGGTGATTTAATTCCTAGTCCTACAATGGGACTTATGAATAAATCAGCTGCTAGAACAGATCTTCCGGAACCTTCAGCGGCTCAGGATGATGAGGAGCGAGTTGATTATGAAGACTCCTCGATTGGTGGTGAAGCTGACGAAGATAGAGACGATGAGGATGCTGACGTTGGCAACATGCCGGATGATGGTGAAGATGATGAGGAGCATGATTCCATAGATGACATCACCACTTTTGATGATGCTCCCAAGGTCCCATCCGATAAAGTATCTGGTTATACTCCTTTTCACATCTCCGATAAGCCTAGTTTTCTTCGACTTCTTCCGCATGTTCTTTCCGCGTTCCGACCCTTTTTTCGTGCAGGTTCACCTTCTCCAGGGACTACTGCTGCTACTACTTCAGAGCAAGAACCTGCGCAGATGTCGGCTCCTTTAGAAGAGCAACATTTACCTGGTTCTCCTACGGCAATCGTTCCTCCTGCAGCATTGCTTGAAACTACTGCCGCAACCCCTCCTCCGGAACAGCAGCTCGTGCAGGTGTCAGCTCCTATGCAAGAGCAGCCCCTGCCTGCCTCATCTACTGTAGCTGCTTCACCTACAGCACTGATGAAGATCTCGCTTGTGCCCACAGAGACCGGACCAAGCGCATCTCCGGCGAGGACAATGATGGCTCTGACTTCAAGTCCTTCGCAATTGAATGTTTCAGTTGCCTCCGCGACTTCTACACCCAAATCACTTGTTAATCCATACTTTGGCGCGTCCACTTCTGGGGTCGTCGAGTCGTCCTCCATCGCTTTTTCCAGTCCAGCAGATGCTCCTGACTTCCTCTATATTTCCTTGAGCTACTTAAACAGTCTCGTGAGGAAGGTAATTGAGGTTGTCACAGCTGGTCGAGGCCTCTTTGATTCTTTTAAGTATCTCTTAGAAGCAGGCTTAAATGGGGTCAAAAGTGTGGGCAATGCACATTGATTTGAACGTTGTTCGGAAGCTATTTCTCACTTAGAAGCCCGGCTCAAACATTTGGAAGCCCTCAGCCACGAAGACATTCAGACACAGATCGTGTCTACTTTTGCTGACCTCCAAGTTGAGGAAGTGACTCGCCGTGAGGCAATTGAGCGAGGTCTGGCTGAAAAAGAGCTTCAAGTCACGCATTTGCGGGAACAAAGCGATCTGAGGCAAAAAGAACTGGAGCTCTCTACTGCTTCTTTGGACCTTATCCGTACGAAACTTGTCGAGGCTGAGGTGGAGGTGCTGAGATTGAAGGCCCAGCTTTCTCGCGAAGAAGCCGTTGTTAATATACTTGGAGCCAAGAATGCAGACACTCTTTTGAATTACCATATGGAAGCTCAGGCTCTTGAAAGAGCGAAGAAGGAGGCAGCCGCTGAAGTAGCACCCACCGAGGATGAGCTGCGGAGAAAGGCTGAAGTCGTCATACGGGCCAATCATGAGGAGAAGCTTTCTGATGCCAAAGCTCAACTTGCCTCTTTTGACTTGACCTTGTACTATTCTTTTGCTTAAGAACAGCTTTGTATCATTTCTTTTTGGTTTCTGAATAAAAAGTGATATTGACTCCTCATTGTTTCTTACATTTATCATGTTTTGATTTTAAATACAAGTCACGAGAAATGCCTGAGATGTATTCCTGACTCAGAATAAGTCTTCACAACGGTTCTGATGCAGAAAACTTTCTTTATTATCGTTTAAAATAACTCTAGAAAGTTTCAAACTGCTGAGGATAGATATTTTATTATTTTCCCTAATGGGGTTGACTGGTAGAATTCTTCCTGTGTCATTTCTGTTTTGAACACTGAAAGAAGTCTATAGGTGTCCGAGGTATAGTTTTAACTCGGCAGAAGAAATATTGCGATCGAAACAATTTTGAGGACTTATCGTTCTATTGATGAGAATCGATAAGTTGATTTTGTCAGAGGTGTGATTTTAACGTGACAGAAGAAATATTGCGATCGGGGCAATTTTGAGGACTTATCGTTCTATTGGTGAGAATCGATAAGTTGATTTTGTCAGAGGTGTAATTTTAACGTGACATAAGAAATATTGCGATCGGAGCAATTTTGAGGACTTACGTTCTATTGATGAGAATCGATAAGTTGATTTTGTCAGAGGTGTAATTTTAACGTGACATAAGAAATATTGCGATCGGGGCAATTTTGAGGACTTATCGTTCTATTGATGAGAATCGACAAGTTGATTTTGTCAGAGGTGTAATTTTAACGTGACATAAGAAATATTGCGATCGGAGCAATTTTGAGGACTTATCGTTCTATTGATGAGAATCGATAAGTTGATTTTGTCAGAGGTGTAATTTTAACGTGACATAAGAAATATTGCGATCAGAGCAATTTTAAGGACTTATCGTTCTATTGATGAGAATCGATAAGTTGATTTTGTCAGAGGTGTAATTTTAACGTGACATATGTGAGGAAAGAATATTATAGCTAAGTGTTTTATCGCCAGGATGATGAATTGTGATACTTGGAACAAGATTTTGGGGGAGTTTGTTACTCCACTTAAAATAGGTTATTTATTGCTCTACTAAGGAGAGCTAATAAATTGACAATGATTTGGAGACTTATCGTTCTATTAATGAGAACTAATAAGTGGATTTTGGGGTGTAGTATTAGCCCGATGAGAATTTAGATTCTGCTGAAGAGATACAGAGGTTTTGATTAAAACTCCGTTAAGCGGGTTCACAAGTGCAGGTTCTTCATTTAGAAGCATTGCAGCGCTGAGGTGACCTTCGCGTTTGATGTTTGAAACGCGAGGTTCGGGCCTTCGTGACGCTAGCTCGAGCTTTGCATTTGGGAAACCAAACGCGATAGTGAGCTTCGCGTTTCAACGATGGTTGAGATTCTCTCCTAGAATCCCGTGCCATCTTAACAGCTTGACGGCTGTTATAAATAGACCTGAGTGGTCATATCAAGAGTCACTTGACTCTCAAAACTCTTCAGCTATTTCCGAGAACTAGAACTCTCGTTTGATTACGGCAAGATCTCCGACGAGCTTCGTCTCTCTCGTTCAAAAGAGTTTCCTTCGATCGACTGCATCAATGGCGCCTTGGAGAACGAGCTCTAACTCCAAGAAAGTCGCCGGAGCGACCTCCGAGATGCCGTCGGTTGAGGACGCTAGCGGTGTCCTTGTCCATGCGGGAACTTTGCCGTCGACATCGCCGCCGCAGGGGCCTCCCTGTCGTGGTGAGTGCTGACCGAAATAACTTGCCTTGGCAAGTTCTTTGACAACCCTAGATGGGTTCTTGATAACGAGGAAGATGACTCGTTTTAACTCAATGAAAACGCGGGGTTTGGATCCCATATGGGTCTCGACCCTCGCGTTCAAGTTTTTCAACACGAGGTTGACTCTCGCGTTTGAGGCTATGGGTCTCGACCCTCGCGTTCAAGTTTTTCAACACGAGGTTGACTCTCGCGTTTGAGGCTTCTGACATGAGGTTTGACCTTCGCGTTGGAGACTTTGACACGAGACTTTAACCCTTTGTGTTTTAGACTCTGTCTTTATATCGATAGTTCATTTCTAATCGCTAACCTCTGCTTTTGATTGTGCAGTGCTTCTCCCAAACGTGCCGCTTTCACAAGAGCATCATTTTGGATATATCGGTGGACCTGACACGAATGAACCGTTCAGTCTTCAGAGCAGGATTCCGTTGTGTACTTTCCCTGATTCGGAAAGAGCGGAAATGATTAAATTTCCTCAATGCTCTACTCTCAGGGTTCTGATGACTGACTTAGACTTGGAGACCCCTGTCGGTCATGCCTAGTTTCCTAAACCAGTATTCATATTTGGAGATCGCATACCAGTCAATGATCATCTCACATATGTGGAAGATTCAAAGCTACTGCGGAGAGTTGATAGTCGCCTTTTCTTCCTTCCCAACATGAAGAGGATGTACCCGCTCTCCTACTTTTTGAATGTGAGCTACCGTCGGGGTTTGACCTTCGACATAGTAAAGGAGAAGGAGAACGTGTCGCTTGGATTTGGTCGGCGAGCTCGTACACAAATTGGGGAACAACTCAAGGGGTTAAGACCTGGTTTGTTTGATAAGAAGGAACTGGTTCCGAAAATGTCACGTCCAGCGAATATCTTTATCCGCCAATTCCTTGCAATTCGGGGTGAATTCTCTACCCAGACGTTCAGATCCCCTGGATGGGTCTGTTCTGGAGAAGGAGGTTGGTGGATCCGCATGGTTGACTTCGTTCTTGAGGGGCTTAAGGAATCGCTCACTCAATCGGGTCTTACAGTTCTTGGGTTAGCTACATGACGGGGAGTCGTGCAGAGCTTTCACAATTTCTTCGCCATGTTGGAGAAATATAACCCGGACAGCTACACATTTTTCACACCTGCAGGAGAGTTAGGTTTTGCTTTCCATAAGATGCAGGCAGTGTCGGGGCTGCCGCTTGGAAAAACGCCCTACGAGGAGTTTATCCTCACCACCGAGGAGCTTTCCTTAATGAAGGTGGCGCACCCGAAAATTTATGCTATCTTCTGGGAATTGATGTGCCACTTCCACATATGTGCCCAAGTCTTTAGGATGCGTGGAGGGGGCATTATGCATACCACATGGGCGGAATACCTTTTTCAAAATTTAAACCTGAAAGATGTAGCCGTATCTCGGGTTGCTATGATCTCTCATAAGGATGCCAAAGCTCGAATTACAGCTTCCATCGCTACCTATAAGACAGAGCATGCCGAGGATGATTTTGAAGCTGGTGCCGAGTTTGAAAGTTTTCACTACCAAGCGACAGTTCCCATCTCTGACACAGCTTTACTTGCGGGCTTCTTCATGATTTGGTTGAAGCGGTGCGTAGTACCGTCAAGACCAATAGAGGCAATATTAGCTGAGGTTGTGTACCCAGTTGTTTTGCTAGCGCACGGGAGACCTGTGAGTCTCCTTACTGCTATGGTTGGCTGTATTCAGAATGGCCTGAGGGTGTTGACTTCAGAACTTCTCAGCGCTTCGAGGGTCAAAGTTACTAAGAAGAAAGCTGGGAAAGCTCCTCAACCACGTGTTCCAGTGCCGTATACATATCTAGCGGCCTGGTTCGTGTTGCATTGCCCTTCATTGATGACGGGAGTATATGAGGGCGATGACGTTTATATTCCCTTTGTACAGAGACTGGAGTCGGCCACGTGGACTAATTCTTACATAGTCAGGGCTCGACAACTTCTATCCCGGGAGGACAATTATCGGATTTTCGGTTGCGCTCCTAATTTTGACGGGGTTGACATGGAGGACGCCCGCTTCATGGACTTGCTTTTTGAGGGCTCGTCTTCTTTGGAAGAGGGCACATTTAGCTGGCTTCTTATGATCAGGGTGGGCTACCTGGTCTACCGCTTGCGGGAGAAGTGCATAATCGAGCCCTATATGCCTTCTCGGTTCGTTGGAGAGTTTGGATATGACTAACTCTATGTTGGCAATCCTAACCCGGTGTTAGCTCAGATTGGGAATTTGTATGAAGGAGCTCGTGCATGGTACTTCTTCTCCGCCGGGGGAACCCATGCGCAATTCACCTTACCCAACTCATCGCCTAGCTGCTCTACTGTTATGGATTTCCGCCAATGGTTTGCTGAAGTTTCTCAGATCTCGGAATATGATGTTTATACTTCATGTATAAACGAGATTCGGGAATTGTATCGTTCGAGGAGCGGTTCTACGAGTACTCGTCTGCCAGGGATGGAAGAGTACCTATCTTGCGAACAGGAAGCGACCGGAGCCGTTAAAGCTCCCAGGGACTTGTCCACCATAGAACCTTCTGAGGAAGAGGTTTCTATGGGGATCAAAGAGGGAAGACCAATTGCTGATTCTCCTGAAGAAAAGACAACTGAGGAGATTCCTGCAGAAGAGCCTGTTCCTAAACCTCGTTCTTTAAGATCGGGTAAGAAGGCTCTTTCTGCTGCTGAGCAAGGCAAATATGACAGGAGAATTCGTAAGCGAATACTTGTAATGGCTAAAAATTCCAAAAAGGCTAAGTTAATGGGGGATGCGATGAAATCTGCGCTCGTTGGGAGTTACACTGATCGAGAGGACGAAATGCCCCAATCAACCCCTTCTATTCCTGAGGACGCTAGAGCTGGAGAGGCATCGCCCGTTGAGGGTTCTGAATCCACTCCTCTTTCTCTTTCGCGAGACGAAAGTGCATGTAAGGGCCCTTCTTCTGAAGTTGCTCCATCATCTGTTCAGGATGAACACACAGGTCCGATCTATCAAACCATTCCCCCTCCACGCTCGAGAGCTCTGAAGAAATCGATTGAGGAACTAGAACGTTAGATGCAGACAATTGTTAATATTATCAGTGTTGAAGGAGCTTCTTTTGAAGATTGTGAACCCATCTTGACCCAATGCTTAGACGATATCAAGAATAAAGGCGATGCATCATGGACTGAGCACTGTCAGGGAGGAATCGCTCTCTTGAAGGCAGAATTAGCAACTTTCAAGGAGCTGTAGCGCACCAATTTAGATTCTGAAGTGGAGCCGGCTCTTTCCTTGGCGATAATCTCTAGAGCACATCACCCAGGGACCCTTCGCAAGGATTTGTCTGGCAAAAAGGTCCGCATATCAGCTTTAAGGAAGCAGCACTCTGCAACATATGCTAAAATCAAAGGTGTTGCTTCTGATATCCGCGGTATCGAAGAGACTATCGCTCGATTAGAGGCCAAGTTGGACCAGAAGAAAGCCCAATTGGCCCACTATGAGGATGTCAGAAAAGAGCTTGAGCATCAAAGTGGCCAAATTTATACAGACTTTTGCCGTACACTCCATGCGGCTGAGCGGATTCGCAAAGACATTGTTGCTGCCCTTCCTATCGAAGCAGAACTCAGAAAGGAGATTGAAGAACAAGTCCGAGCGGCTCATCAGAAGAAACTTTCTGCCTTCAAGTCGAGACTAAAGTCTCTCAAGTTAATAAGGCCTGATGTTTAGATATCGTCTTGTTCTTGACTAAGGAATTTTGTATCATTTTCACTTTGTTTGTCATCATTTTGTGTTTAGATTAACAATTTTGAATGAAAATGATATCATTTTGTCTTTTATCGTCTCTTTTGCTGAAACTTGATTCAAGATAATGGAAAATAGAGCTAATGCTATCAAAATTCCCTTTATTATTTATTTAGAATAATTCCATCAAATTACAATCGTTAGAGGTGTAGTGTTAACATGACGATATACAAGATAGAACTGCACTATAAATAGGCAACCCCCAGCCTGATTTAGTTGGGGTCTGAGGGGCTATATAATTCACGGAAAGTATCTCTTCAGGAACTTCCCATTAATCGGCATCATGAGCCTATCTCCTTCTTGGTTGATAAGGCGATATGCTCCATTAATCGCCTTTCTTGAAAATCTGTTCTTTAACCTTTTTGTTGTAGGCTTTAGAAATACGGGCTTGATATAATTCGATCTGTTGCTGAGCTTGAAGTCGTTTGTCGTCTAAGGCTTCAAGTTCTTGTAGACGTCGTTGATGTTTTTCTTCTTCTGTTAGCCCGGTTGTAATAGCAACTCTCAAAGAAGGGATCTGAATTTCTAATGGCAATACAGCCTCGCAGCCGTATACCAAAGAGAAAGGTGTGGCTCTTGTAGAGGTTCTTACTGTCGTGCGGTAAGCCCACAGACATTCACCGAGTCTTTCATCCCAATCGCGCCGGCTTTTGGAAACAAACTTTTTGAGAAGCTTCACTATGGTTTTGTTAAAAGCTTCTGCAAGACCATTTGCTGGTGGATAATATACCGTAGATACAACACTTTGGATTCTAAATTTATCACAAAATCTTTGAAACCCAAAGCTGACGAATTGTGTCCCGTTGTCGTGAACTATTCGTCTCGGGACTCCAAAACGGTAGATGGCGTAATGCTTGATGAACTTGATTACATTTGAAGTCTTGACTTCTTTCAATGGGATGGCCTCTGCCCATTTGGAGAAATAGTCAGTCACAGCTAAAATGAATCGGTGCCCCTTGGACGTCGGAGGGGAAATCGGTCTCACTATATCCATACCCCACATTTCGAATGGCCAAGTCGCCGATGTGGGGTATAAGTTCCCTGGTGCTTGGTGGATGAAGTCTCCATGAATTTGGCACGCGTGACAACGTTTAGCATAGTCAACCGCGTCTGAAAACATCTTTGGCCAATAATAGCCGATTCGTCAGAGGCGATCTCCTAATTTAGCTCCGGGTTGATGAGCTCCGCACATTCCATCGTGAGCTTCCTTAAGGGCCTCTTTTGCTTCCTTCCGGGAGAGGCATCGAAGCAAAACTCCATCATGTGACTTACGGTACAGGACTTGAGAGACTGCATCGTAATAAAATCGGAGGGCCTTTCGTTTGGTAGAGGCCGCTTCCTTAGGGTCATTTGGCAGAATTCCATATATGGCATAGTCGATGTACGGGAATCGCAAATTCCTAGATTCGAACTCCATAAATGTTGTACAGACTTCTCCTGACGTCGTCTCGTCTGGGTTTTCCTCCATGAGGATCTTGGAAGAGCATAGTTTCCGTCCCGCGACTGGAATCGTTGTTTCAGCTCCCGGTGGCAATGCTAATGAAGTTGCCAAAGAGGCTAGAGCATCTGCATAAGCATTCTGATCTCGTGGTACATATTCGATAAAGAATCCTTTGAACTTTTGAGCTTGTTCTAGCACTGCAAAGTAATACGGGATCAAATCCTCATGACGTACTTCGTATTCTCCTTGGACTTGATTAACGATGAGCTGAGAGTCACCATAAGCCTTAAGGTGCTGAACATTAAGTTCTTCAGCAAATTGCATTCCTAATAGCAGAGCATTATACTCGGCTACATTGTTGGTGCAAGGTTCGATTAGGGAGAATCCCCTTGGGATTACGTGACCGTCCGGAGAGATTAATACTACTCCTACTCCTGCAGTGATTACTCCATAAGGGTTTGCTCTAGACGCACCATCGAAGAATAACTTCCATACTTGCGTAGCTTCTTGAGTAGCGCAAGCTTCAGCAACTTTGTCAGGTAATTCTTCATACAACTTAGACGTTCCCGATACTGGGTGATCGGCTAAGAAGTCTGCCAGTGCTTGACCCTTGACCGTCTTTTGGGGCATGAACTGCATGTCGTATTGCGACAAGAGAATGGCCCATTTTGCAAGCTGGCAATTTAGATATGATGGTTTCGTCATGAGAACTCTCAAAGGGTTCACCTTAGAGATGACCTGAATGGTTTGTCCAACTAAATAATGTCGCATCTTTTGAATTGCGAATACCAAGGCGAGACATTCCTTTTCGACGGGATTGTACCGGTGTTCTGCTCCCATCATAGTCCTGCTCAGGTAATAGATGGCTTGCTCTTGACCTTGATCATTGTTCTGAGCTAACAAAGTACCAAGAGAATGATCCATGGCCCTCACATATAACAGGAATGGTTTTCCTGATATTGGGGCCACAAGAACTGGAGGTTGAGTTAGATATCTTTTAATCTCTTC
Organism: Asparagus officinalis; assembly: GCF_001876935.1. Taxonomy (NCBI): domain Eukaryota; kingdom Viridiplantae; phylum Streptophyta; class Magnoliopsida; order Asparagales; family Asparagaceae; genus Asparagus; species Asparagus officinalis. Next base: position 98,583,010 of record NC_033796.1, read on the forward strand.
GAATGCTCTTTGACACTCTGCATCCCAAATAAAGGATATTCCTTTCTTCATGAGTTTAGAGAAAGGTTGGCAGCGCCCTGACAGATTTGATATAAATCTTCGAATGTAGGCCACTCTGCCTTGCAAACCTCTGAGCTCTTTGAGATTCTTCGGAGGTGGCATGTCTTGAATGGCACACACTTTTTCTGGATCAAGGAAGATTCCCTTGGAAGTAACGATAAATCCCAGGAATTTTCCGCTTGAAACTCCGAGAAACGATTTTGTCGGATTCATCTTCAGCTGATGTGCTCGCATGATCTCGAACATTGTTTTCAGATCTGTAAGATGATCGTCTCTGCTATATCATCAACGTAGCACTCGATCTTCTTTCGTAGATGTTCGTGAAAGATCGTGTTCATTGCACGCTGATAAGTTGCTCCTGTATTTTTCAGGCCGAAGGGCATCACTGTGTAGCAATACACCCCCAGTGGTGTTCTAAAAGCAGTGTGTTTCTCATCTTCCGGGTGCATCTTGATCTGATTATATCCGGAGAATCCGTCCATGAAATACATCCTTTCATATCCACAGGTGTTATCGATCATAACGTCGGTAATAGGAAGCGGAAATTCATCTTTTGGATAAGCTGCGTTAAGATCGCGAAAGTCGATGTATATCCGGACCTTACCATTTTTCTTGGGTACTGGGACGATGTTAGCCACCCAGTCGGGGTGTTGCTCTTCCCTAACAAAACCCGAGTCTATAAGCTTTTTAACTTCTGACTCAATTGATTCCATGATCCCTGGACGAAACCTGCATTGTTGTTGTTTAACGGGTTTTGCATCTGGATCGATGTTGAGACGGTGCATGGCAACCTTCGGGTCAAGGCCAGGCATATCTTCATAATTCCAAGGGAAGACATCTATATATTCTCGGATGAGAGATATAAGGTCCTATTTTTCGTATGATGATAGGTCTTCAGCTATAAAGATAGGCTTAGGGTCAGACTCATCTCCCATGTTGACCTGGATCACCTTATCTTCAGTGGGTGGTTCGCGTTGTTCGAAGCGCATATCCCACAAGATGTTGAGACGTCTGATCCAAGGATCATTGGTTGATTCGACTAACTCTTCATCACCCCCTGCGTCTTCATCTGGATGACTAGTTGAAACCATGTTCACGGTCAATCTTTTAAAGAAAGGTCCAACACTAACGTCGGACTCGTATGAAGATATTCCGGATGAATGGTCGTGACGCAGGTAATTACTGATTTCGTTTTCTTAGGCAGGGGGAGGCGTAACGTAACCCACGCCTCTTCCGGTTTTTTGATAATAGTCCGGAGGTTTTCCTTCAGGAGTGAGAGACATCCGTATCGGGGTTCGTCTTCCTTTCCTGAAGTTCAAGCCCTGTTTCTCATTAAAGTTATACCCCATTCGTTTCATTAAGTATATAGAATTGGGTTCGTGGTAATGGAATTGGGGAACTCCATCATCTTCCTCTGAACTTCCTCGTTTGAGTTGTTCGGGTTTGACTTTACCAAAACAGATCGGCTTCTGCCCTTTCCTTTTGGATGGGACTTTGAAGAAAGCCTTCTGTGCGTCCTCTACTTCTTCATCTGAAGCGAAGGATGACTGGATTGGCAAAGTGAGCGACACCACTGTGCACAGTACGTGCCATGGGTTGGTACCTGCGCTAGAATCATTCTCTATTTGTTTATTTTTAGGAGAGACATCAGACAAGTACGCTAAAATGGAATCTTCATTAATGCACCACTCGCCCTCACTCGGTACATTATTATTATTCTCACCCTGACCCATTACATCAAAGTTTAATTCCCAAGGACAATCTTCATCAGGATCTGGCTCGATGTCAGCTTCGTTCCCGCTGTCCACATCTTCTTTCTCCTGGGATTCCAGATAGAAGACGGAGTCGGTATGGAAGTTTTCGACCCCTCGGAAGGGGTATTTTTCTACAATTAAGGTTCGAACTTCGCCTTCGTTATTGGCGTACTTCATGACTTGATGCAGAGTAGATGGGACAATACGGTTTGCATGTATCCATGGTCGTCCTAGCAAAAGATTGTAGGACATGTCCGCATCTATGATGTAACACGCTACTTCAGACTTAAGATCTCCGATCTGGCATCTGAGCTTGATCTTTCCCAGAGGTCGGGTGCTATTTGCATTGAACCCAAAGATAGTAGGCTGGGTGGTGTGCAGTCGGTGCATAGGAATCCCTAAGACCTGCATGACCCTGTAAGGCATGATGCTAAGTGCTGAGCCTGGGTCAACTTGAACACGACTAATTTAGGAGGATCCAATATACCATATGTAGTACAGTGGTCGGTCATGCTCGTGCTTGACTTGCATATTTTCCTGAGTGAATGATATGCATGGTAGACTTCTTGCTGCTTGTAGGCATTGCAGACAAGGTTGATCTTCAGAAGCTTCAGGGATCGGAGTGACTTGAGTAATGAAGCTCTCCGTATTCTTTAAGGCTTCGATCAGAGCTTCCTTCGTAGTTTTGGACAACCTCAGGAGCTCATACAGAGTAATCCTGGCCGGTATATTGGCCAACTGAGCCATGACATTGAATTGAAAGGGAGCGCTCGACTCCCCGGATTCTTGGTGGAGATTTTTGTTGAACCGAAGCTCCTTTTGTTTCCCCTTATCAACTGGCTTTTTCGGGACAGAACCCCTAGCCTCTTGGTGTTGTTCCTCAATTTCTTGAGCATTTTGGCTGTAATCCCTCAAGTAAGCTTTTCCTGACCGAGTGCCAGGGTTGTCTCCTGGGTATGCTGCCAGGGCAATCCTCTCCTCTTCTGAATCAGTAAGAGGTTTGAGGTGGTCATCATTTTCAGTAATGGAGGGGCTAATCATGTTGGAAGATTTAGCCTTGCCTCCTTTCTTTTTGGACGAGGTGTTCGTCCATTCTTGATCTCTTAGCAAATCAGGGTGGACCCACATGATTTCCCCTTTTGGCGTAGTGAGGGGTACCAACCCCCTGTCTTTTTGACTATGCAAGTCAACATTCTTCAAGTGAATTTCTCCCTTGCGAATGGGGACAACGCCGTTCGCAGTCACCACCGGAGGGAAGTCACCGAATTGGACCGCTATCATATTGGTGGATACGGTCTTCTGCTCAGGTTTTAAGGTGAGCACATTAGCATTTACTAAATTCTACAAGATGTCTTTGAAGACATAGCATTTTTTGGTAGGATGCCCAAGCTTTCCCCGCTTCATTCGGCTTCCTGATCTCAGGTAATTGCAGCTTGTTGTTCTTTCGAAGCAGCTGGAATAAGGTATCCACATGCTCTTCTTTAAACGAATACTGCTTGGGCGCTCTTTGTTGATTAGGTGCCTTGCCTTGCGTATTAGGTGGTGGTACTCGTGTGTAGTCAGCTGCTAAAGTCTCCTTCCCCTTAGACCGCTGGGCGTTGTTCTGGTTGCGTTGCTGCTGCGGCTTGGGTTGCGGCTCTTCTTCAGCTTTAACTCGCGGCACTATCTCTTCAGCTTGTTCTCCTTGTGACACTAATTGCCTCTAGGAGAGACACTCTGCTACCCCCATCTGAGCAAGGAGCTGGGTCTGCAGGTTGTGCCTGCAAGTTTCAACCAAAGTTGATTGGGTCATACCTGAGGGGCATCGCAATGCCATGCTGCGGAATCTTTCCACATAGGCCTTGATGGACTCTCCTTTCCTTTGTTTAGTGGCGAGAAGAGTTGGGACTGAGACCTCTGTATCGTCCTCAAAGAACCTGGCCAAGAATAGCCTTTCCAGGTCTACCCATTTCTAGATGGATCCGGCAGGCAGTTTCATGAACCATTCGAAAGCGACACCCTTAAGGGTACCGATGAATAGCCTGGTCAGGATGGCGTCATTTGCTACCACATCTCCAGTTTAGGATTTGAAGTAGTAGATGTGTTGATTTGGCGATCCTGTGCCATCAAACGGTTGTAAGGTAGGGGCCTTAAATTTCGGTGGGTAGGGAGCTGTATCCCACTCGGCAGGGTAAGGCCGCACTACTCCTTCTTCATGGAGCTCACTTCTGTTGGCGATTGCATTGAGGCGCGCTTCCAATTCATCCATTTTGGTGGACTGAGGATACGGCTTTTTTTCCATCTCCTTCTCATTATCAGAAGAAGAATCCAAGTTGTGAGTCTCACGATCTGAGTGTTCGTGTGCCTTTTGCTTTCCCTTTGACATAGTTCTCCAGGAAGACTCGGGTTTTTGCCCTTTTTCAGCGAGAAGCTGGGCCAGCATATCCTTTAATTAGAGAAGTGTCTCCTGTTGCGCCTGGAGCATGACATGATGTTCGTCCACTCTTTTGGCTATGTCTTCGTGGTTCCCTGTCGTATAAGCGGAGACCTCGCGTGCGACAACAGAACTTGAAGATTGAGATTCGGCAACTGCCGAATGTTCATCGTCGGAAACGGCCCCCTTGGCCAATCTTTGATAATCAATCGGACGGATAGCTCCTGTCCGAGTCCGAGTATTCCGATATACTCCTTCGATCTGGTCACAAATTTCCCTAACAGTTGGGGAATGACTTTTTTGTGACTCATCGGAATCAGTATGTGAGGCTTTTTCTATGCCGATCATGTTGATGGTGACTTCGGAGTATTCCGCTTTAGCTATCTTCTTTTTGTATCGGCGTTGTCGTTTGGCAGGTCTAACGACGTTCGTCAACCTGTCGAATACAGACTGCCGAGGTGTGGATGCGCAACATTAGCATTCTGACAGAACTGCAGATATAAGCCTCTCACATTGACATGAGTGAGCTGCTTGTGCTGTTGGTTTTCCTCTCGGCAATAATTCCCGCAGATCAGGAACTTGGGAGGAGACTTTCCCCGGGCACGGAGGCGGAGATGGAACCCCCTGCCCTTGGGTGGGTGAGATTGGTTCTTGTCGAACGTGGATTTTGAAGCCACGTTGACTTTTCTGAACCTGGCAGACCTCTTTAAGATCGCGTTCTTGAGAAATAACGCGAGGGTCGCGTTAAGATTTATAAACATTAGGCCGAGGCCTACGTTTAAATGATGAAACAGACCTTTGAGGGTCATGTTTTGTTTGAACGCACCCTTGAGGGTCGCGTTTGGTTGGTGAAACAGACTCTTGAGAGTCATATCTCGTTTGAACACGCCCCTGAGGGTCGCGTTTAGTTGGTGAAACAGGTTCTTGAGAATCATGTTTCGTTTGAACGCGCACCTGAGGGTCGCGTTTAGTTTTGACAGCTCCCTTCTGAGGGCTGTGTTTTGAAGGAACAACGCGCCACTCAGGATCGCGTTTCAGCTGTATAAGCCGAGGCTCATAGTCGGGCTCGTTGCCGCGAAGTGAGCGTTCTTCCTTGGGAACGCTAAGTTCTGGAAAATCTTCAGGAACGCGATCCTCACGTTGGGCCATCATTCGGCTTTCACGCAAGTGTGCTCGACGTATGGATCTTCTTCGTCTGCGAGCAGCGTTCTTCTTGGCTTGTTTCAAAGCCTTAGCAGCAGCGTCGTTGACGCTCATGGAACTCGTCTCCTCCAGAGGTTGTTTGTGGCCCGAAGCATGTCTGGCTGATGCGGAGGTGGGATCTTCAGCTAGCAGAGCTAGTTTGAGTTCCTGGCCGAAGGAGAGGGCTTTCTTCGGCACTTCAACAACAGAATTGATCTCCTTAGAGATCTTGCGGGCACCATGCTTAGCCTTGGGGCTAAGCGATCCAGAGGATAAGGCTTCCTCATACTTAGCTTGATCAAACTCTACGACGAGAGTTTCTACAGTGGTTCCCATGAGGTGGACGTCGGACTACGCCACCACTTCTTCGTCGGAAAAGCTTGTCCCCAGCAGAGTCGTCATCTTTTGTTTGTTGGAAATTTGCAGTAAAAAGACAATGAAAAGAACAAAGAAAATTGACTTGTATTCCTTTGATTCTGATTACAATTTGATTACAAAAGAGAAGAGAACGAATTTGATTCTCTCCTTTATTTAAAACTGGGTTCTTCTCGGTAGCGATGGAATACCTCCTTCGATTGCTCACATCGAATTTGTTCTCCGTTGACGATCCGACCGTCTTCTATCTCGTGGGAATGATGAACTTCTGTGGAAAGTTTTATGAGTAACTCTTGAACGAGTTTAAGAACTCTGAACGAGTTAGAACTCTGTCAATAGAGTTGTTAGAACCGAAAATTCGGTTAATGACCAAGCTGATATTCTGTTGTTGAAGAATCCTCTCAGATTTGATCTTCTGAATTTGATTCAAAAATCCTATCTCCAAGGATTTTACTGCTGTTGCTGTTGAATCACCCAAAACCGAGTGGTTGAGATCCTGAGAATCCAAACTGTTGCCAACTCTCCCGTTAAAAAAAAAAAAGCCAGCCAACCAGCCCTTAACTCAGTTGAGTTTGTTGAGATTTTATAGGTGGATAAGAGGTTGTAACTGCCCTCTAAATCGGCTCCTAAGTGGGCGTGATTTCCTCAGATCGTGGGGAAACAGTTCTAGAACTGTTCAACTCATATTTGAATGAGTAAAACGCCCAATCTGGTGTTCAGAACCCAACTTCGTGTCTTAGAATTGAGACGCGAGGTTAGGTGTTGGCTGAACATTGATGAACGCGAGGGTCGCTCGCATTTTGGTTTGTTGTAATTTGGGAACGCGGGGGTCGGTGTTGGTTGAACCCCTACGAACGCGAGGGTCGCTCACGTTTAGCTTGTGCTTGGAAACGCGGGGGTCACCTGCACTTCCAGAATTGTAACGTGGGGATGACATCTCGTTTTAGAAGGAGCTAGTTGACTTGTAACTTCTTCTGTAAAGCGTTGCAAGGACCGTTGTTCCGTAATCCTAGCTTTAGCTGTTGTGGAGTGTGAAAGTCGTCAGATTGTAACTTTTACTGCAGAATGTGAAGACTGCTGAATAGAGTTTTCATCAATTATCAGAAGTGTCGTTGAATTGTAACTCTTCTCGATCTATGTGAAAAGTCCTCCATTTGTAGCTTTCGATTGTCGGCGCGAAAGCTATTTGATTGTAGCTTTTGTTGTAGGAACTTGACGGGAATCAACATCCATAGTGTTTTTAGATGAATATTTGCCCACAGCTCTCTACCAAGTAACTCACCAACTACGTCCAACCTTTTATTTCATCAAGATCAATCATCTCAGAAATGAGGCCGTGTTTGTGGTGATTGTAGAATTGCGAATACAGTGATTAGAAAGTCGTCTGATTGTGACTTTCATTGTCGGAGCTTGATAGGGATCAGCTATCCATCGTGATTTTTTAGACAGCCTACACCTGGTAATCATTATGTCCAATGGCTTCTAGCTGAAGCTGAGATATTCGTTGGGTTATTCCCGAACTAACTTCTCTTCCTTGAGAAAAATTGGGGTTGGAGCTATTTGAACTAATCGGAGACTTCCCCTTATCGACCATGTTGATAGTAACCGTTGGGAGTTCGTCATCTCGAACAATCGATCGTCTTTTGCGAAAACTCCTTGATTTGGGCTTTGATGCTTCAATGGAGACCCTCTCAAATACCGAGACCCTCTGTGGAGCGGTCTTGGGGCAGCTATACGCTGATAATACTGCCCTGATAATTTTGATACACGGACAGTGAGAGTCCGCTTCCTGGGTACTTCTCTTTCGAGATTTATTCGTACCCCCAGTCCGATAGTACAACTCATCGATGTTACGGTTAGAGCAACCTATCGGCTGTTTACATAAATTCTCAGGTATAACGTATTCTCCTGTTTGACGCGTTTTCCTCTGAGTAAACATCGCCTTGTTGGTGTCTACAGGAGTCACACGCTTGGAATCACACCTTTGTGAGGGTGAAACCTTAACGGGCTCCTGGTTTTCTGCACGCACCGCCAAGCGGGCCGTTGTAGAAATTAACTCGTTAGGAGGTCACGTACTACCCCCAGTCTGGATGTTTGCTTGAAGCTCCTTCAACGGTCTCAAGCTTTCCTTAACAGGCGCTTTTTCTCGATCCTCGAGTAGAGAACCGATGCGATCCTTCAATAGGACTCTAGATTTGGTAAGATTCATGCTGTCATAGGGCTTTACCGGAGGTGCGGGAGCAATAGGAGCGGGATCTGGAGTTGACAAATGCCGGAAAGTAGCCTCGGATGCTTTTGCCTTAGGCGCTGATTTGGCCTTTGGCATCCAAACTTGCTTAGATCTTGGTAACTTTTTGACCACCTTTCCTTTCTGTAACTCCCATGCATTCCGTACAAGGATCCTCGTCTGCGCTAACAGTGTGCAGTGCGTATGGATACGCTCCTCAAGAGTTGAACGAGTTCGTTTGACACGAACCCCTTCGTTAGTAAGTGGTTGTGAGGAGGTTCCCAAAGCTGGTTGCTGGAACACTTTGCGCCTTCTGAGTTTCAGATCCGCATCATAGCAGATCCCGTCAACAGGCTCCAAAGCCTTGGAAAATTGACACGCGAGATGTTGACGGTGCCTTTAACGAACCCTCTTCGTCAGCATCGGTGCACTTTCAACGGGCAACTCCTTGACCTTCGAGGAGTTGTCACGAACGTTGGATCTGGTTTCTTTGGAATCCGGAGAGGAATCTTCCACTGCATTCGGGTTCAAATCATCAGCCTTGGTTTTTGGATCTGAAGTCACGTTCTTCGCGACAGCGGTTTTCCTGCGTTTGCAAGAAGAAGATCTGGAGGAGGAGGAGGAAATATATTCCTTGAATTTCTACTGGTCGAATTCGTATTCGACCTCTTTGAGCATCGGGATCTTGATCATCGGCTGAGGCACGACAGCTTCGGCAGCGAAGTTGTTGGCTCCCACTGTGGTCGCCAGTTTGTTTGCGTCGAAAGTTGCTGTTTTCATTGCTATCGAATCTATTACAACTTTAGTCGTTACAATAAACTCGAATAAAATAAAAGGTTGATCTTTTTATAAGATCTCCTTACACAATGAAAATAAAAAAAAGTTTACAACTTTATCAAACAAGCGCAACGGGTATTTATCGCCTGCTACTTGTGTGGGATCTTGGCCTGTGACTGGGACGTTGATATCCGTGGACCACTGCCGATCAGATCTGATTGTTGAAAAATTGGGTAGAGCTTCGTTGATTCGCGAAAGAATCAAGAAACCGTAGTGCTTATCTCGGCAACAGCGAGATAATTACTCTTCTTAAGATCACCACAACGGGGTAATCTTAAGGGACGAACACGAGAACTGTAGATCTGACGAGCTCCTCTTTTTTATGTCGACGAACTCGATCCGATCTCTCCTCCTCTCTGAAATTCGTGCACCTTTTGATCTTCAATCCGGCAGGGCTTCGCCTATTCTCCAAAATTCCAGATCTGAAAAAAGAGGCTCCAGGGGCTGTATTTATAGGCTTCAAGGAGATCTGGGCGGTTAAAACTGCGTAACAACCCGTTTTTGGGCTTGAAGACACCTTTGGGTGTCTCGGTGAGGCCGAGACACCTCTGGGTGTCACGGCCTGAGCCGACACCCTCTCGGCCCAATCCGAGACACCCTTGGGTATCTCGACCTTGGCTGAGACACCCTAGGGTGTCTCGGACTTGGCCGAGACACCTTGGGGTGTCTCGTTTGTGACGAGACACCTCGGAGTGTCTCAACTCAGGCTGAGACGTTCCGTTTTGTACATTTGTCCATTTCCGCCGTAACTTCTTCATCCGAACTCAGATTTGAGCGATTCAAGATGCATTGGAAAGCCGTCGAGAAGATCTACAAGCTCCAATAATTGAATCATATGTGAAGTGGACAAGACACGAGAGGCTCTCCACCTTTTGCAAGTGATGCGGGGTTCCCGATCAGTTCGTGTTTCCGTCATTCCGAAGTTCCATCGTTTCGCATGGTCCGTCGACTCACTTCATGTGTTTGTTATTATCAAATGATCTCCTATGACTCGGATAGTGACATTTATCGTCTTCTCTCTATCTCGAGCCATGTGCGGGGACCTATAGGCAATTTTTGATGCCTACACACATAAACGGTTATGTATATCGATAAAATCGGAATGCTATGTGCTTAGGAAATGAATTCTAGTATTTTTCCTATAAAGTTAATTTTTAGTCAACTAGTTGACTTTTTGGTCAATAGTTGACTTGTGGTCAACTCATTGACTTTTTGGTCATATGATGACTTATTAATCAATGATTGGAAAATTACAAAATATCGTATTTATGAAAAACAATATTGATTTGGTATTCTCATTTATGAAATACACATACCATGTATAATGAGTCATGAGATGAGTCATTTAGTGGTATGGTTTGAGCACATGGTTTATTAGCACATGGTTTTGAAATGTAATGATTCATAAGATGATTCATTGCATGACTCACTAGATTAATCATTGATATTTGATGGTTCATTGCATGACTCATAGGATGAGTCATTCATGTCATGAACACATTCCACTCTATAAATATGAGATCTCTTTCTTATGGAACGACTAATGAAAAATTGGCTAAGTGGTGGAGATGCTCCTAACAAATCATCACATACTTTTTTGTCATGCATGCTTATCTGTGCTTGTAACACATGTGAAGACCTAGTATGACTGATACGTCTTGAAGAGTAATGATCGACTCTTCGAGACGCAGATGGAATGTGTTAGTCTCCAGCCTACATCTATCTATCAAAGCAATAATAAGTGGCTAATCTAATTTCAACCATCTTAGCTTGGAGCATGTAAGAAAACCACCTCGTGCTACCATGGCGATCATACGCTCATCATCAAGTGTCGATTGAGTATGCCCTAGGCTATGATCAAGCATGACTTACTCAGGTCCTCTCTGCATAACAAAGAAATATAGTATTAGATGTGAAAGAAATTATAATGGAGATAATAGTTTACATGTACTTAACAAATCAATTACCTTCAAAAATGATATTTTCTTAGAACGGTGTCGAGACTGATCATAGAGGACCTCATCACTATCGAGCCCGGGCTGCATGTTGTGTACCTAATCTAAATTGCATATGAAATACATCAACAATTGAAGTCCAAATTGTGATAATTGCAACCAATCAATTAATTATACGTGCATCATAAAACTAAATATTAAAGTCTAAAAACCAAATAGCCATCATAAGTTCTCATGTCAGTTATAAAGATAGTTTCATACATCGATCACAATTAGTGTCATGAACACAATATACTACAAAAGTTAGGAATTGTAGCCAAAAGAATGAGCATTCATCAAGATCATTTATATGCAAAAAAAAGAGAGCATATTATAGTTGTTGTAGCCAAAAGAATGAGCATTCATCAAGCTCATTTACATACAAAAATAAGCAACTTAACGTTGTCGTAGGCAGTTAGATTTACAAAAGCATCTCAAAATCATCCTTCCAACCAATTCATGTATTCATTTGACTCTGCATGAACTCCGTCAACACCTTCTTTTGCACAACATATGACCGCCCCATAAATACCCTAGCTTGTAATTCATTTCCATGCAATTCTTGATAAAACTTATCAAGAACTTCCAAGCTAAAGTCGGCTTCATGTGAAAATATAGCCTTGGCCAATTTCTCTGTCTAATACATATTAACCTCTCGCATAGATGATGTGAATTGTTTTATCTCACTTACTATCTCATACATAAGGATCGTGTCCTCACTAGTCTTGCACCCCTTTCCCTTATGCATCCTTAACAAATTATTTTTAGATTATTTCTCACAAGAACTT
>NC_033796.1:98594657-98606688 GCF_001876935.1 Asparagus officinalis
ATCTAACGAGACATATCTACGAGTGTTCTCCCTATGCATTATAATATCATCGTCATCATCATCAATATTAAAATGCAAACTACCACCAAATTTATCCATCACATCCATTGCATAGTCTCCTTTAGTTTGGTCATTTTCGATGATAATTCCAAGATTTACAATATGTTTCATAGGCTTGTTGTTATATTCCCTAAGCTTAGAACTCTGAATACTTTTGTCATGCATGGTTAAGGATATATATTAACCCAAACTAATTTTAAAAAAAATAAAATAATTCTTAATATTCAAATATAAAATGTTAAATGTTTGCTACCTCAAGCCATCTATTAAAGCAATATTTATCCATAGCGATTTGTTTATTCACATCATCCCAACCCACACTGCTTAACTTATAGTATTTTTGCATGTTTAAATGTCTATTGCACCAAGTTTGTATACAGTTCTCCACATTTCTAGTAAATGATGAGCCAAACTGTTTGTTAACCTCAATTGCAGTCGAACGATAAGTAATCTTCTTGAAATTTTTATCAGCCTTCATCCCTGTAAGGAAAAGAATTAGCACATCATCATGTTTGCCCCCTCCCCCCCATAATTGATTAGCCCTCCCCGTGTCTATGTTTGTATTTTTATTTTATGAGCAAGCATTTTTTTCTTCCTTTTTGAGTTGGGAGATGTACTTTCATTACCATCAATATCACTAGCATTCCTCTTGTTGCTTGGATATTGTTGATTAGGAGATAGGATTTTACTCATGCTAAAACTTGAATATGGTAAAGTTGGAGTGTTTAGCATGTTCATCAATGAAATTGGTGGTTATTAGGCCATTCCCCAAAAGTTACCATCTAGCAAATTAAAATTATTCCATAAATTATAACCAAGGGCCAACTTGTGAAGAATGATAGGGTATATCCCATTGTTTAATCCACAAGGGATTGATGAATTCCTTGGGGTCCTAAGAGATGGAGATGATGTCGTGGTTTTCCGTTTGCCCTTATCAGCTTCCTCACAATTGAAGTTATCGTCCATACCTAAAAAATAAATTCATAAAGTACACCAAACAAATTTAAGCTAATTTACCACACATATAACAAAGTTAAGCAACTAAAAAAAATAATGGATTGAAGTACATACATCACATAGTGCTCACCACACAAATGTTACGCGTGAACCTTAAATAGTTTTACAAACTTAGTCATAAAATAATGTTCTTGAAAATAGAAAATTCCTCAAGCCAATTTTTCCTAATACAATAATCACTACAAAGTCAAGCAAATTCACATGCCAACTTCATTAATATTCCTATCCTTATACTTTTCACATTAGTCAACCTACATCTCCCAAGCTATTTGATCCCTACGATCCTTCCATACATTTCTTGATTGAGTTTGCTCCCTTTGAGTTTGAGGTTGATAGAAATTAATAATATTGGTTTCTTCTTCGCCCGTAACATCAACTTTATTCTCTTCAATGTCCATTGTCTCATTGAATATGTCATCATCCGGGTCAACCATTGCAATATAATTACTAAGAACCGTGCATGCCAATACAATATCAACTTGTGTTGGAAAACAGTAATGGGGCTTAGTAGTAAGAATCTTAAAATAATTCTTCAAACAACTAAATGTAGATTTAATCTTTAGACCTTAATAAAGAATGTCTAAGATTGAATAATTCCCTTCTATTTTAGGTGTTTTTTTTCTATTTGTTCCTTCAAATGGTAACGAAAACCATGATATGGGGAGATAAAATTAGGCATGGTCGTGTATCCATCATCACACAAGTAGTAGTTCCCTACAATTTTCATGATATAAAATTGTTTATTATTATTTATTAACATTGTATTGAATATCAATCTTATGGTTGAAGTAAATATGTAGGATTTGAAATTTTAATGAAATTACCATCATATACTCTCATGTCACGAGGTTGTGGCTTAGATAACGCATCTTGAAGGACTTTAAAGTTGTTTGCAAAACCTTCCCACCCCGCTAATATGTAGGTGAATAGTTTGTTTGGAGCACACACTACTAGAACATTTTGTGTGACTCCTTTACGACCATGAAATTGTAGAGCAAGATTGGTGGGCAATATATAATCAATATGTGTCTAATATATCATACCAATGCAATCCTAGAGAATATAAAATATTACTAGCGACTATTTTTATTAAATTAAATAAACATGATTTTATTCACAAAATATATAGTGTATACCTAAAAATAAGGGTTGTTAATGATCTCTTGTGGAACTTCATTCCGTGCTTGTCTCAAGAAGCGTGGATGTATGTAGCAAATAGATTCTAACACCTTATTAAAATACCGATTTACGGTCTCACTAGATCTAATAAAATATGACCTAACAATTCAATTTTTAGTTTTATGCCCTAATATATTTAAAGTCATAACAAGCAGCTCCTCCACTATAACATATCTCGAGTCACATAACAAATCATTCCTTCTCATAATTTCTGCAAGCTTCATAAAAGTAAAACTATACATTCTAACATGGTTGCCAACTATCACTAAATCCATTACATACATAATCCATATGATCTTTTCTAATTTTATATTATTTTATTTTCTCCTCACTAGGATCCCGACCGATGGATCTATGTCTACTTTGTATTCGCCTCATAAACGTCATAATCATGATGAAAAGAGAGAGCGGCACCCAAGCTGTTATACCCTTAAAATTGTAAATATTAATCTCCATATAAAAGTTAACATGTGTCTTACACTATACCTAACCCGACTAATTCAAGACTAAGATAATCTATGCCTCAACACGGCTGACTTGATTGGCCGACATCCTACGTAATCGAGTCAAAATGCGGTACTACTCGACCAACCCCCATTGATTCCACAAGCAACCCGAATCGACTCACTATTTGACCGACATCTCGTATAACCAAGTCAAAAGGCAGTACTTGTCGTCTAACCTAACCATTCATCGCTACGAATAACCCCCACTTAGCCTGCTATATCACTCGACAACTTGCGTAGTTAGCCATCAGCTGGGCGACTAAGAAGGTGGTAGTTTTCTCGAACCCTACGCTGACAAACACTTGCCATTGTATTAGCTGCTCTAACAAAGTCATTATTACTCTAGTCCACAAAGTCTTTATGACTTATCAAGCTCCGTTAGCACCAAACAACTGATGTCGCTTACCATTATCCACCTGGATGGCCTATCTTCGCTAGCAGCCGAAACCTGTCAGCTTACTACCGACTTAGCTGCCTAGCTGTACTTGGCCTAAGTTACCTTCTTACCCCTTAGATCCACTATAAAAAGATCGATACTGCATGAGATAACCCTCTTGGATTCTTTTATGTAACTTAGAATTAACTTTATATTTTCCCACTCAAGATCATCTACTGACTTGATAGTTGGAGGAACCACCAAAGAATCTAACTTTGCCGTCTCACGGGTTCTTTCATGTGTAGGAAAGAATAGAAAGCCTCAGAATCATTCATCAGGAGGAGTTAGATGACCCTAATCTCTCCACAAGCTCTCCGATAACCCCGTGTTTGATAACTGACATCAACCGAGCTATGTCACTCAAGCCTAGCTAGAAGAATCCATTCAGTGCATTAACAATCCTTCCAACATTAGTTTGCAGCGTTCACCAATGAACTCCTCAACCGAATTCATTCTCAACAACCTTCCTCTCCGGTGGGTTTGCCATATTCACTAGGCCAATCCTTGGCCACTCATCCACTACCAGAAAGGCAACCATTGGTCCCCCCAACACCTGTGCATGCCGCGCTAGCTGGTCATCATAGAGACTACGTTGAATACATGTCTCCTCAGCCTCACCAGCAAGCTCACTTTGCGAATCCTCACATACATTATCCATAGTTTGTGGAGGCCACAAGGGAGAGCCGTAGTCCTGGCCTTGGTGAGTGAGAGCACACCATTGGAGTAGCATCATGAGGCCCTAGGCATCATCATGCCACTCTAGGCCCGTCAACCACGAATGTGGCATCTAGCTATGATTGGTCTTTCTAGCCAATCATTGAGGCCATTGGTGGGAACACCCCCTCACTGATGACATCATGAGTGCCTCCTATGAGAAATTTAAGATGCCACAGGTAGAGAAGTACAAGGGTGAAGGAGATCTAGCTAAGCATGTCCAGAACTACTATGATATGATAACCATATTGCAAGGATCAGAGATAATCATTTGCAGGTGCTTTCCCATCACTTTGATAGAAAGCGCCAAACTTTGATGGAATTCCCTAGCAAAGAAGTCCATTGGTAGCTTTGAATAGCTCAGCCAGAAGTTCGTGCATCACTTCTTGGCTGACACCAAGCATAAGTTACCTCCCCATGTATTAATACAACTAAGGCAGGAGCCTGGAAAGAATCTGAGGGACTACATCAAGAGGATCAAGGCCAAGATGTTGGAAGTTGATGACCTTAGGAGTGCAATTGCCATGTCTGCCATTATAGCCGGCCTATAGGACAATGAGCTGGCTGACTCGCTTGCCAAAAAATAAGTCACCAGCTACGAGCAACTGATGGCCAAGGAACATAGATTCATAGACATTGAAGACACCCGAGCCTATAAGAAGATAACCAAAGAGGCGGAAGCAATAGCAATAGTAACAAGTGCTACACTAAGAACATTCATAGCAAAACTAGCATTTAGGTCAACAGGAGAGGCCGACCCTCTACTAAGAAAAGACACGACAAGGGATACCCCTAGAGCTGACCCTAGATCAAACCAGCCGACAGAAGGGATCGGAGGAAGGAACACTTCTAGAACCTAGTCCTTACAGCCCTCAACACTTCTCTTATAGAAGCCCTCTACTTAGTATAGAAGGACAGACATCTCAACTCCGCCCCTCCTGACATGAAGTCAAATCCACAATTTCGGGATACTAGACAATATTGTCGATGTCATCAAGATCATGACCATCATACTGTTTAGTCCTTTAGAGAGATATTGAGGATTCGATACAGAGAGGATATTTGAAAAGGCTAGTCTCCCAGCGAGACAAGAAGGGGCTAATTTTAGGAGAAGCCGACAGTAGGTCCCGTTCCAGGTCACCTCACCCCTAGCCACCACTAGATTTTTGATCAGCCAAGCCCAGCAATAAGGGGTCATCAACACTATCTATGGCTGGCCCACTCCTATAGGACATTCTAACAATGCTTGTAAGAAGTATGCTAGGCAAGAGTTACAAGTCAATTTGTGTGACAAGAAGCCGAAGGCCGATCAACCCATCTCTTTTAGTGACTCAGATTTGTGAGGCAATGAAACGCCTCACGATGACCCCATAATCATGTCCATCGGAATCAATAACTTTCAAGTCAAATGGATTTTGGCCGATACGGGGAGTTCTACGGATATCCTATTCATCGATGCCTTCAACCAGATGGGAATCGATAAGTCCCAGCTATAACCTTTTTAGGGTCTGCTCATTAGATTCAAGGGGAATTCACTTTTACCGGAAGGTATGATCACTCTTCCCCCAACTGTCAGCGAGTACCCTCACCAGTCCACTATCCAGACCTAGTTTCTAGTGATGAATTTCATGTCAGCATATAATATTATTTCGGAAAGGATTACCCTCAATAATTTACAAGCAGTTCCCTTCGCCTACTACTAGATGGTGACATTTTCAACCCCTGAAGGTGTTTGGATTGCCAGAAGCAACCAGGAGGAGGCCAGATTCTGCTACCTACTCTCAATGAAGAGAAAATAAGTACTAGAGACCCTGCCAATTGAGAAGACATGCCTTCAGATGGAGAAAGTATTGGAACAAGAGAGGACGACTCCCGTCGAAGATCTCCATGCAATACTTATCAACCAAGATGGAGCAAAGAAGGTCAAGATCGAATCCAGCCTCATCGAGTCTCAAAGAGGAGCCTTGATTACATTCCTACTAGCAAAGACCGATGTATTCGTCTAGGGGCCTGAAGACCTATCAGGGATTTCCCCCGAAGTGATGAGCCATGAACTCTCAGTCAACCGACACAATAAGTTGGTTCGACAAAAGAAGAGACATCTCGGCCCAGAGAGATAGAAAACGGCTGCAAATGAAGTGGACCGACTCTTTAGAGCTAGTTTCATCTAAGAGGTCTAATACCTAGAGTGGCTATCCAATGTAGTTCTAGTGTAAAAGCCCCTTAACAAGTGGAGGATGTGTGTAGACTTCAATGATCTAAAAAAGGCATGCATGAAGGATAGCTACCCCCTCCCTTAGATTGATCCGCTAGTCGACAAAAGTGCAGGCTATGAGCTGCTAAGCTTCATGTATGCTTTCTTGGGCTACAACCAAATCCTCATGGCGTAACATGGTCATGAAAAAAAACCTCATTCATTACAGACCAAGGTACCTATTACTACAAAGTGATACCATTCGGTCTCAAGAATGCAGGCGCCACCTACTAGAGGCTGGTCAACAAAATTTTTAAGCCTTAGCTCGGCCGCAACATGGAAGCCTATGTGGACAACATCCTGATAAAATCAAAGCAGGCCTTGTCCCACCTATCAAATCTTAAAGTAACCTTCTCCATTCTTCTACACTACCGCATAAAGCTTAATCTAGCCAAGTGCACTTTTGGGGTACAGTCAGGAAAATTTCTTGGATTCATGATCATCCAAAGAGGTATTGAGATTAGTCTTGAGAAGATAGCCACCAGATAGCAACTACCCGAACCTGGCACATTGAAGAATGTCCATAGGTTGAATGGGAAGGTAGTTTCATTGAGCTATTTTCTCTCGAAATCTGCCGAGTGAAGCCTCCATTTCTTCAAAACTCTAAGAAGAAGCAAGGAGTTGAAGGAAGGCAAGAACTGGACCTATGAATACAGCAAGGCCTTTAAAGACCTCAAGACGTATCTTAGCACCAAGCCCCTGTTAAGCCAACTCAGAGAATGGGAAATCTTGTACCTTTATCTAGCCATATTCCTCAAAGTCATGAGCTCTGTCTTGGTTCAAGATGAAGAGGGAATTTAGAAACTGGTGTACTATGTCAGCCGGATCTTGAAGGCAGCCAAACTATCCTCTTATTGAGAAAGCTTCCTTCACCCTCATCACTTCGGCTAGGTGACTTCACCCATATTTTTAGGCTCACACTATCATTGTACAGACGAGTATGCCTCTGAAGAAGGCACTCAGTAGCCCCACTACTTAAGGGAGGATGGTTTCCTGCTCAATCGAACTCGGTGAATATGACGTACAGTTTGAACCAAGAACAACAATCAAAGCCCAGGCCTTGGCTAACTTCCTCATTGAATTAACCTCCCTACATGATGAACCATCTACACCTTTGTCACTAGCCCAACCAAAGCCTTTGACCTCTTAAGTTGTCAATGCGTCTACCTCTCTGACACGTTGTACCCTTGAGTATGATTCTCCAGAGTTCACCTTCTAGTGGTTATTGAAGGTGGACAGGTCCTTTGGTGAAGCCGGCAACATAGTGGGAGTGGTCCTACATAGTCAGATGGTCGACATTCGAACACTCCATGGCTTTTGATTTCTCAGCCTTGAACAACAAGGTCAAATTTTGGTGGGTCTTCGAGCCGCCTTGGTAGTTAAGACCGAGCTCCTCTATATTTTGGCTGACTCCCAACTTATGGTACACCTAGTGAATGAAGAATATATGGCCAAAGACTCGATAATGGTCCTATATTTAAAGGTGGTCAAGGAGCTACTGACCAACTTTGCAGATTTCAAAGTTGCTAAAGTCCCCCCCATCTATTAACGCTTGGGCGAACGCTCTATCCAAACTTGGGTCGACCAACTCAGGAAGCCATGCACAACCCATATTCATGGATACCCTCAAGAATCCAAGCATTATGGAGACCCCTTCATCAGTCATGCAGACCGAGATACCTACGGAGCCCTATTGGATGGATCCAGTCATCTAGTATCTGACAGGAGAGAGCTCACCAGTTAATGCCACTGAAGCTAAGAGTTTACAAAGGAATGCTCACTGATATCTCATGTTTGATAATCAACTTTATCGAATGTCATACTCTAGCAGTGGTGTGGGCCCTATCTCTGATATCTTCGGCCAGCAAAGGCCAGCTATCTTCTTAGAGAGATCCATAAAGGGATTTGTAGGAATAATCCAGGGCCAGAACTCTCACCCAGAAGATCATTCGACAAGAATATTATTGGCCCACCATCTTAACTGACTCCAAGAGATTCATTTCTTCATGCTAGAAATGCTAATTTTTCTCAAACATCCCAAGAGCTGTAGCCATAGAGCTCACCTCCATCATGAGTCCAATTTTATTTGCTCAATAGGGATTAGATTTATTGGGCCCTCTCCCGATAGCCTTTGGGCAGCAGAAGTTCCTGATCGTTACAATCGACTACTTCACCAAGTGGATCAAGATCGAGCCTTTGGACAAGATTGGAGAGAGCATCATCATGAATTTTTTGTGGAGATCCATTATCTGTTGATTTGGAGTTCCCCTCTCCTTTATCATAGACAATGACACTCAGTTCGATAACGGAGACTTTGGAAGCTTTTGTGAAGAATAGAACATCTGCCTCAAGTTCACCTCAGTCTCACCTAAAATGTAATGGGCTCATAGTAGCTGCCAACGAATACATCCTTTAATCCTAAGGAAGAAGGTGGACAAGGCAGTTGGAAATTGGGTCGAAGAATTGCCTTCAATCTTGTGGTCTTACCGCACAACTCATAAGAACTCAATGGGCAAAACCTTATTCAAACTAGCTTATGGAGCCGAAGTGGTCTCCCCAGTCGAAGTCAGCATAGCTACAATCCAACTGCAACATTTTGATGAAGAACTAAATTCTAAAGGATTGTGAATTAGGCTCGACCTCATTGACAAAGTCTAGAACAAAGCTCTCCGATCCCTAATCATCAATCAACAACGCATTGCTCGGCACTACAATAGCAATGTTCAACCCCAAAGATTCAACATTGGTGATGTTGTCCTTCGAAAAACTACTTTCGATAATGATGCTAGGCATGACAAGTTGGCCACCAATTGGGAAGGGCCTTACACATTCATCGAAGAAGTGCACCCAGACACTTATCGATTGAGAAGCTTTGATGGAAGTATCTTACAACATCCCTGAAATGTCGAGCACCTCAAGAAGTATTTTCAATAATTTTGTTTGTATATGTCACATGTGATATAAAATCTTTTTTAATTCTATTTTGCTACATTCTAGTACTACAATAACTTTTCGCAGGAATATAAGGTCGAGTCACTACAACATAGTCGACTCATTTTAAGACCTTGGCACCAACTTAAGTCCAAGACACATACATGAAAACCTTGGTGTCATTGTGAGTAAACCCAAGGCATGAGACTCAGTCGAGTTGACTCACAACCAAAGACCTTGGTACCCTCTAGGGATTAAACTAAGGCATGCCTCACTTGGTCGACTCAAAAAGACCTTAGTATCAATCGAGTAAAACCAAGTCACCCTATCGACAAAAGACCTTGGTACCTTTTCAGGCTAAAATCAAGGCACATCATTAACTCGGTTGACTCTGACAGAAATATCTTAGCATCCACCTATGCCAAGGCACATACCAAAAGACCTTGGTACCTTTTTAGGGTAAAATCAAGACACATCATCAACTTGGTCGACTCCGACATAAAGACCTTGGCATCCACCTAAGCCTAAGAAACGTACCCTAAGATCTTAGTGCCTTATCAGGATAAAACCAAGGCATGCCAACGTCACAATCGAATTTAATTTAAAATTATATCACATGAGTAAAACTAAGGCACGCCATCGACAAAAGACTTTGGTACCTTTTCAGGGTAAAACCAAGGCACATCATTAACTCGATTAACTCTGGCAGAAGGACCTTAGCATCCACCTAAGCTTAAGGCACGTACCAAAAGACTTTGGTATCTTTTCAAGGTAAAACTAAGGCACATCATCAACTCGGTCGACTTTGACATAAAGACCTTGGCATACACTTAAGCTTAAGGTACGTACCCAAAGACCTTGGTGCCCGATTGAGATAAAACCAAGGCACGCCAAACTCACAATCGGCTTCAACTTGAAAAGAACTTAGTATCACACGTGTAAAACTGAGGAACACCATCGATAAAAAAGACCTTGGAGCCCTATTAGGATAAAACCAAGGCACGCCAACCTTTTGATCAACTTCAACCCTAAGAACCTTGGTATTAGTTACTTGAGTAAAACCAAGGCACTCTATCACCACAAAGTAGAGTATGAGATCAAATCAAAACACACCCTGCTTATGCCAGAGTCGCCTCAACTCAAAGAGCAAACTCATTTCAAGCAACCAATCTCCTCAATGAAGCAAACTATAAAGAAATACACATGAACAAGATAACACACTAGCATACGCAAATGGAAAGGGTGAAAAATTCAAATTTCCATGCATATCTCATGGAACTTACATCATCATTGCATTTGTATTTACAAAAATAGGAATAATGATAAAAAAAGATACAATAGACCCTCATGAAGCTTGACTCGGATTAGGAGTTAGACTTGGGAGAGCAGTACTCAACTCAGGAGGAGGGGTTGGCTGAACAACAGTAAGAGTAGTCTCACTATGGTTGTCTTCTAACCCGTCTCCTTCATCCCCATCCTCCACACCCAACATTATCCCCCCCCCCTTGTCTCTATGTCCTTCAAATTGTCAAGACAGTTAGATACACGATATGGGTAATAAATTTGATCTGTGATGGGTCGAGACTTAAGAGGGAGTAAAGCCAGAAGATAGTCGAAACTTGCCTTGCAGTCTAATGACACTTCCACTTTGCCTAGAGGACTAGTACGGTACTTCTCCATAGTCTCTGCCCTATAGGTCTTTAACTCTAAGAAAGAAAGGTGAGCTTCTAGAGATCAGATGGTATCCAAAGATGCCTTCTGGGCCGATCGCTCCTCCTCAAGATCAAGATTTAGATTCTTAGCAGCCAAGTGATCAGATCGAGCACATTTTTTAGCATCCAGTCTTGTGCTCTTCTTATCATCAACCTCTTCAGCCAAATATTTGATTTGACCCTCCCGCTCGATGACCACATGTTGATAATGGCTAATCTCTTCCTTTAACTTGGCAATAGTGGATGATTGCTTAGTGCGATGCACTTGAAGTTGCTAGATCATGCTTTCCCTTGTCTCTAACTCCCGACAACATTTTCCCTCACTTTGGCTCCAAACCTCCTGCTCAGCCTCGAGAGCGATGACTTTTTTCTCGGCTACTTCCATGGCCATTCTCTCGTCCTCCAACACCTTCTCAAAGATAGCGGGTAGTCTCTATGCATATTTGAGTCGAGAGAATAGCTCTTTCTCAATGAGAAACCCCCTAAAGCAAATAGTCCCTCAAACCTTGGTGGAGCCTGATGCTGGGCATCACCCCTAAGATCTCTTCATCCGTAGGAAGGGAGAATTACTCTAGCACTCAAGACTAAGCCATCAAGACTCCAGGACCAAGCTCTCCCTATCAAGAGGCTTCTTGAGAATAAACTTTTCATCCTCAAAAAGATCCTCTCTGTGCATGAAGCCTCACCCTGACATGCGAATTAGCATATCCCTCAGCTCCCCCCACACCTAGGAGTTGAGCTCACTGATGTGATGGTGAAAAGTCTACTGGGTTCTGCCTCCTAGGACTGATGCCTTGATAGGCAGAGCTGCCTCCCTAATAGCCTAAGGCTGAGATGCCTCCTTGATGGCCATACTCAATGCCTCGACAGGCTCTTTGTCGGGCCTATGGGTAAGGTTGGACAAAGAAGCCGGAGCCATCAACTCCTCTGCTTAGCCTTTGACCTCAACAGGCTCAGTCATTCCTCCTTTCCCCACTGGCCGAGCGGGTGATGCCACATCCAAGATGACTACCTCTGAAGTTTAGAGAGAGGGATGTTTGTAACTCGGTCTTCCTTAGGGCTCGAAGCCAAAACATCTGCCTTTATTGCTTCGGTCGAGTCAACTTGAGCCAAGTTGACTATCCCTTGAGGCTCACGACCTATGCTCATCCTCCTCCTCTTCTTCTCAAAACTCTCAGCCTGAGTAGTGGCACTCGACCCTACCGGCTGAGCCGTGAATTCG
>NC_033796.1:98606713-98652447 GCF_001876935.1 Asparagus officinalis
TAGCATTCCCACCTAAGCTTTAAGGGCCAACGTACCCCAAAAGGACTTATTTGGTATTCTTTTTTCAAGGGTAAAAAACTAAGGCACATCATCAACTCGGTCGACTTTGACATAAAGACCTTGGCATACACTTAAAGCTTAAGGTACGTACCCAAAAGAACCTTCTTGGTGCCCGAATTGAATAAAAGCCAAGCGCACCCAAACTCACAATTGGCCGCTTCAACTTGGAAAACTTAGTATGCACACGTGTAAAAACTGAGGAACACCATTCGATAAAAAAGACATTGCGAGCCCTATTAAGGAAAAACGCCAAGGCACTGCCAACCTTTGATTCACTTCAACCCTAAGAACCTGGATTATTACTTGAGTAAAATCCAAGGCACTCTATCACCACAAAGTAGGTATGAGGCATCAAAATCAAAACACCCGTGCTTATGCCAGAAGTCGCCTCCACTCACAAGAGCAAAACTCATTTCAAGCGAACAATCTCCTCAATTGAAGCAAACTATAAAGAAATACACGATGAACAAGATAACACACTAGGCATACGCCAAATGCGAAAGCGGCTGAAAAATTCAAATTTCCATGCATATCTCATGGAACTTACATCATCATTCGCATTTGTATTTTACAAAAATAGGATAATGATAAAAAAAGATACAATAGACCCTCATGAAGCTTGACTTCGGATTGGAGTTAGACCTTGGAGAGAGCAGCTACTCAACTCATTGGAGGGGCGGTTGGCTGAACAACAGTAAGAGTAGTTCTCACTATGGTTTGTCTCATAACGCCGTCTCATTCATCCCCATCGCTCCACACCAACATTACCTCCCCCCCCTTGTCTCTATGTCCTTAAATGTGTCAAGACAGTTAGATACTAGCGACTATGGGTAATAATTTTGATCTGTGATGGGTCCGAGACTTAAGAGGGAGTAAAGGCCAGAAGATAGTCGAAGACTTGCCTTGCAGTATATGACACTTCCAGCTTTGCTAGAGGACTAAGTAAGCGGCTAACTCTCCATAGTCTCTGCCCTATAGGTCTTAACTCTAAAGAAGATAAGGTGAGTCTTCTAGAGATCAGATGGTATTCCAATAAGATGGCCTTCTGGCCGAGTCGCTCCTCGCTGCAAGATCCAAGATTTAGAATTCTAGCAAGCCAAGTGATCAGATCGAGCACATTTTTTAGATCCCAGCTCTTGTGGCTCTTGCTTATCATCAACCTCTTGCAGCCAAATATTTTGATTGACCCTCTCCCGCTCTGATGACCACAATGGTTGTTGATAATGGCTTAATCTCTTCCTTTATTAACTCTGGCAATAGTGCGATGATTGGCTTAGTGCGATGCACTTGAGTTGGCTAGATCATTGTCCCTTGATCTCCTAACTCCCGACAAACATTTTTCCCTCACTTATGCGACCTCCAAAACCTCCTGCTCAGCCTCGAGAGCGATGAGCTTTTTTTCTCGGCTACTTGCATGGCCATTCTCTTCGCGTCCTCCAGACACCTTCTTCAAAGACTAAGCGGCGTAGTCTCTAGTGCATACCTTCTTTGAGTGCGAGAGATATAGCTCTTTCTCATGAGAAACCCCCTAAAGCAAATAGTCCCTCAAACCTTGGTGGAGCCCATGATGCTTGGCCATCACCCCTAAGATCATCTTCATCCGTAGGAAGTGAGAATTACTCTTCTAGCACTCAAGACTAAGCCACATCAAGACTCCAGGACCAAGCTCATCCACTATCAACGAGCGCCCTTTGAGAATAAACTTTTTCATCCTTCAAAAAGATCCTCTCTGCTGCATGAAGCCCTCACCCTGACATGCGAATTAGCATATCCCTCAGCCGTTCCCCGCGACCCATAACGACCTAGCTCGAGTTGATGGCTCACTGATGTGATGGTGAGAAAGTCTACTGGTGTCGGCCTCTAGTGACTGATGCCTGATAGGCAGAGCCTGCCTCCCTAATACAGCCTAAGCTGAGATGCCTCCTTGACTGGCCATACTCAATGCCTTCGACAGGCTCTTTGTCGGGCCTATGGGTAAGTTGGACAAGAAGCCCGGAAGCCATCAACTACCTCTGCGCTTAGCCGCTTTTGACCTCAACAGCTCAGTCATTCCTCCTTTCCCACTGGCCGAGCGGGTGATGCCACATGTCCAAGATGAACCTACCTCTGAAGTTTAGAGAGAGGGATGTTGTAACCGGTGCTTCCTTAGGGCTCGAAGGCCAAACACATCTGGGCTTTTATTGGCTTCGGTCGAGTCAACTGTGAGCCAAGTTGACTATCCTTGAGGCTCACGACTATGCTCATGCCTCCTCCTTTCTTCTCAAAACTCTCACGCCCTGGAGTAGTGGCACTCGACCCTACGGTGAAGGCTGAGCCGTGAATCGGCAATCTTCCTCTGCGCCACGGCATTTTTAGCTCTTCCGTAGTCCAGTTCCCCCTCGCTTTTTAGCTTTTAGAGCCTCATAGTCAAACCCTGCTTCGCAATAGTTGAATCCCCCCCCTTCAAATTCTTTAATGGGTTCAGAGGGAGAGCCAAAACCACCACCTGAATGGTATCAGCTTCAGTAGGAGGAACCCTAGATATGCTGGCCACACGGAGAGAAGGTCGTCTCAAAGAGATTACTAATCTCTTAAGACCCAGCATAGTTCCAGATTATCTCTAGTTTTTGCCCTTCCTCAGCTGAGAGCAGGCTAGGCTTCAGCATGTTCTTCCTAATCTCTGGCCACATTGAACAGGAAAAAATGTGGTCGGATCTAAAGATGCACATGAACCTCTTCTTCCAATCCTTATTCGAATCATGGATGTTCTATACAAGCTTGGAGCCACCCTCATTCTAGAAGAAGTAGTGTCCCTCCTTCTTCATGGTCTTGACATTGATGAAGTGGCTGAACAAACACAGGCTTGAATCAATGCTGACTCGATGACATATCATTGTGAATCCAACCAAGGTGGTGATGGAGTTGGGCATGATCTATACTGGAGATATCCCCAAAGCTTCACAAGTTTGGGGGATGAAGGGGTGGAGGGGTAGCCGGAGCCCGTACTCTAAGTGCTTCAAATACATGGTGATAATAACATTTTATTATAATTTTATACCCTCATTATCTATTTTATATGAATAAATATGCCACTAATAATTGTTTTTTATACCCTCATTATCTATTTTATATGAATAAATATGCCACTAATAATTGTTTTTATCTTTAAATGCAGGTTAATAAATATGCCACTAATAATTGTTTTTATCTTTAAATGCAGGTTAATGAAGAATAAATCTCAAACTCTCATCCCTCAATAAAAACCCCTTGAATAAATGAAGAAATGAAGTAAAGAAGCCCATTAGAAAATCAATTGCCAAATTATCCAAAAGCCCAAAGCTAAAAAGAAGAAGAAATGGCAAAGCCCAAAAGCCCAAGTCTAAGAACAAGAGAAAAGCTTGGACATCAACAGAAGAGGACTGGGTATCGATGCCGGCATCGATACCCGTATCAATGCCGGCATCGATACTTACGTACAGTTTGTTACGAATTAAGGGCTAAAATTTATTATTTTTGGATAAGATTTTAATCCAATGACTCTCATTCACTGATGTTTACTATAAATAAGGGTAGAGAGTGAGGGGTTAGAGGTGTGAAAAATTTTGTAACTCTATTTGGAGAGGAGGGCTACTCTTAATTGAGAAGGCATTCTAAATTTATAACTTTTGTTACAATTAATAAAAATAATTTTTTTCCACTTCAAATCTTCTTCTCTTTGTTGGATGATGATGATGAAAATGAAGAAAAGTTTGAAGGTTTGCTTTTCTTTTATTTTTATCTTTTATTTATTTTTAGTAATTTCTTTATTATTGCTTATTAGTTAGATTTACATTCATGCTTGTAGTGTAGATTTATTTTCTTGTTTTTTTATTTCTTTTTGCACTTTAATTTGGAGAGTAGATTTATTTTCTTGTATTTAATTTTTGTAATTTATTTTGTAGTTTAGATTTTAATTCTTTGTAGTTAGATTTATTTATTGTTCATAGTTTAGATTTTTCTTTTCTTTTTATTTTTGTAATTAGTTATTTTTCTTCTTGTTTTTATTTCTTAAGATGTGAAATTAATTCTTGTAGGAATCTTAGAATTGTACGAAACTAGTCTAATTTTCTTTATATTGTATGGATTATTCTCTTACACTTAAAATATTCATGTTTAGGATAATCAACTAGAAAACTAATTGGTAGAATAAGAATTTGATAATCTATACTTATCTTAAATGGTTTGATAGGTTATGCTTATAAATTCTAGGATTATTACCTTGTTGTTGTTCTTATCATGAATAATAATTTTGACTTAGATGATAATTTGATAGGTTATACTTTCCTTAAATGGTTTGATAGTCTATACTTAATAAATCTAAGTTGAAATATGATAAAAAGAGAATAGTTTGTATTTTGTAATTGAGATTAGTTAGTGGATTAAATTATAGATTTCTCATATCTTAAATTGAATCATCCATCTTTTGTTTTCTTGATTTTTCTCTTTTTATTCTTGCTTTTATTTTATTCTTTGATTCTTTCTTCTCTCCTCTAAAATTCAATTTATTGTTACTTGCATATATTCACAACAATCACTCTCACTCATCATAACTCTCACACTTATTCTTTAATCCTATTTTGTCATGCACAAAACATAAGAACCAATTCTAATAATCTCTTAAAATCACCTTCCTCGTGGGATCGATAACTTTTTATACTATAACTTGATTAATTGTGCACTTGTAATTTTGGTACATAATTATGTTGCATCAAGTTTCTGATAAATTAACTCATGTTGAATAATTTGTAGCTAAATTCTTTTCAAAAAAAATAATAAATAAATAAATATAATATAATAATAAAAAAATACAAAATAATAAAATAAAATACTATATATATATATATATATATATATATATATATATATATATAGGGAAAAGTGAATCTAAGGTGACACCCTAGGTTCCCACCTAAGGACGCGGCCTAAGAATCACATCATTCTAATTTTTTTTTACGATCCGCTCCGTTAAACTTGATCTACACGTTCTTAACCCAAACACACCAATTTTGGAGTGAAACGCCGTTGTGTTTTGACCATTCGTTGAGCCGTGTAAAAGTTCTATTCATTCGAAACCGTTAAAATTACAGCTAGTGGATAAAGGGTCAAACCACGACGGGTTCACCCCAAAATTAGTGTGTTTAGGTTTAAGAACGTGTAGATTTAAATTCAACGGAGCGATCGTAAAAAAAAAATTAGGAAATGATGTGATTTTAGGCCGCGTCCTTAGGTGGGAGCCTAGGGTGTCACCTTAGATTCACTTTTCCTATATATATATATATTAATAATATATATATTATATATATATATATATATATATAATATATATATAATATATATATAATATTAGAATTTTGTTATTAAAATGTTTTTTTTCTTTTCTTTCTTTTTCTATAGATGCCCCCCAGAAAGAAATCCCGAGCAAGTTCATCATCTTCTAATCCTTCTGGTACCGATATAGATAGACCCATAATTTTAGCCAGAATTATGGGTCTTAATGTTCATTTTGAGAGGGGTTTTCAGATGAGTGCATTACAGATATATCAATCCACAATCATTATGTTAACTGCAGTAGGCCTTAGGAGCATGATGGCTAAACCCCTAGAGAAAGCAAACATTTCATTAGTCCATGAGTTCTATTCTGGATGGGAAATTGATCCGGATAGAGAATTTTTAGATTTTTCTATAGTGAGGGGTGTTAGGGTTATTTTCGATCTTTTCATTATCCGTGCTACCCTTGATCTTGCTGAACCACCCACTGATGTACCAGATTAATTTCATTTAACCTCCATATTACAGCCTGGTACACCATAATATAATAACATGTCTACAACCTTGTGTGGGAGGATCTTTACATCTAATTTCGGTTCAGGAAATCTCAAACTAGAATATAGATTACTTAATCTTTTCCTGAACTTTGATTTGAAACCCACCACTGCATACTCTGTCATTACCCCACACGATATTCTCCTTCTTTTTTGGATAGCCACTGGTCAGCGGTTTGATATAGCGAAGATTATATTTGTATGGATGCGCTCATCAGTGGAGAATGTGTTGGATTGGGTTAGGACACAGTCTGCATCACGAACTCTGGTCATTTACCCCTATTTCATCACTAGACTTTGCCATAGATTTCATGTTCCAGTATTTGCAGAGGATAGGTTAGAAGCAGGAAAGGGGTTACTAAATGATCAGACTGTGAGGAGGAGCATTTCAGGGCGAGATCAGTCTGATCCTTCAGGAAGAGAGCCTCCACAACACTAGCCAGATACATAGGACCCCATTCGAGAGGAGATGGACAAAATGCGGAGTCGTATGGATAGGATGCAGATTCAGATGCACAGGATGCAGCGTCAGATGCACGAGATGCATGGTTAGATAGGCTACTCCACCGAGACCTTGGCATATTTAACGAGAGGATGGCAGAGAGAACATGGAGATATAGATGGACCTCCACCTGAGCTTCATAGTTTTATCACACTATTTCAGCCAGATGATTTCCCAGGAGAGGGTGAGGTGGGACCGAGTTCAGCAGCTGCCGTTGATGATGTGGATAACGATATATCAGGAGATGATCAGTGAGGGATGTTTTTTTTATTTTACCCAGTCTTTGATTTTTATTTCAGCATGTACTTATTAAACTGTGATATTTTGGATATTATTTGCCTTGAGGACATTGCAAAGTCTGGGTATAGGGGTGTAAGCTAGTTAGCCTTTGTTTGTATTTTGCTAGTTAGTATTTTGTTTTAGTATTTTTTTCAGCATTTATCTTTTGTTAGTTTTAGTAAAAAAATATATAAAAATATTGTCACTTGCCAAATTAATAGAGTTAAGTAATAATTGATCTAATTGATAAACTTTAAAATTTCTAATTCCTAGTTAGTGATATACTCAAGTTCATCTTTTATACTAACTCCAAATAAAATTCTTAAGAAATAATTTTTCAAGTAGTATATTTTACTTAAGTCTTACCTTAGGCTTTTAATTAAAAATAATAAAAATCTTGCATGCTTAACTTGGAGTTGAAAAATAATTTTTTTCAAGTTATCTTGATTTACACATTTTTTTTCAAACTATATATACTTACACACATATATATTAAAAAAAACTAACCTTATAAAGAAGAGTGCGAAAAATGGGCACCAAAAAGAAAAAAAAAACTCTTGAATTCAAGGTGATTCTATCTTATAAAGCCTTAGTTGACTGAGTAATTAAGCCCAAGGAGTATCTCTATACTTAATGACCTAAGCCCAATTGGGTTGGGATTTATTGGCCCAAAACTCGATAAATGGTCACTTAGAAAGCCCGTTAAAATAGAAAACAATCACCAAGAATTAGAGAGTAAAGAATATATATATATATATATATATTTGTTTTTATATATATATTGTTGTTTTGTATATATGGTCTTGAAAAACAATTTTTGATCAAGAGACTTGAAAGTTATTTAAAACAAAGAGTTGGCATGTTCTTTTCAAAACTTTTTAATTAAATTTCTAAGATTTGACTTGGTTTTGTATTGCTATAATGAAAAAGATTTTCTAGGGGATTTACATTGGAGTTATATATAAAAACGTTTTCTTGATTATTAACTAGCTTCAATTAGAATGTTTAAATATATCAAGGAAAATCTGTTATTTACTGACTTATTTAACTTGGCAAGTTGACCGAATTTTGTGGGTATATTCACTGCAAACCCTCACGAGACTACAACTCGTCCACTAGGGTAACCTAGGGGTTTAAAGGCTTGTTGTATGCGCTAAATACAACCGCGATTCCTGCGAAAGTGAGTTAGGATTTTCTTTTTATTTTCTTTGCTAGAGGACTAGCAAAAGTTTAGGTGTGGGGGTATTTGATAATCACATTTTATTACAATTTTATACCCTCATTATCTATTTTATATGAATAAATATACCACTAATAATTGTTTTTATCTTTAAATGGCAGGTTAATGAAGAATAAATCTCAAACTCCCATCTCTCAAATTATTTGTTAAAACATCATCAAAACAAAAAGACCAACAATCTCCCCTTTTTGATGATGACAAACAATTTACGAGAAGATATATATATATAGCCTAAGTTGACTGAGTAATTAAGCCCAAGGAGTATTTCTATACTTAATGACCTAAGCCCAATTGGGTTGGGATTCATTGGCCCAAAACTCGTTAAATGGTCACTTAGAAAGCCCGTTAAAATAGAAAACAATCACCAAGAATTAGAGAGTGAGAAAAAAAATATATATATAACACTAACCATTGTTTATATATATATATTGTTGTTTTGTATATATGGTCTTGAAAAATAATTTTTGATCAAGAGACTTGAAAGTTATTTAAAACAAAGAGTTAGCATGTTCTTTTTAAAACTTTTAAATTAAATCTCTAAGATTTGACTTGGTTTTGTATTGCTATAATGAAAAAGATTTTCTAAGAGATTTACATTGGAGTTATATATAAAAACGTTTTCTTGATTATTAACTAGCTTCAATTAGAATGTCTAAATATATCAAAGAAAATTAGTTATTTACTAACTTATTTAACTTGGCAAATTGACCAAAATTTGTGGGTATATTTACTGCAAACCCTCACGAGACTACAACTCGTCCACTAGGGTAACCTAGGGGTTTAAAGGCTTATTGTATGCGCTAAATACAATCGCGATTCCTGCGAAAGTGAGTTAGGATGTTCTTTTTATTTTCTTTGCTAGAGAACTAGCAAAAGTTTAGGTGTGGGGGTATTTGATAATCATATTTTATTATAATTTTATACCCTTATTATCTATTTTATATGAATAAATATGCCTTTAATAATTGTTTTTATCTTTAAATGCAGGTTAATGAAGAATAAATCTCAAACTCTCATCTCTCAATAAAAACCCTTTGAATAAATGAAAAAATGAAGCAAAGAAGCCCATTAAAAAATCAATTGCAAATTATCCAAAAGCCCAAAGCTAAAAAGAAGAAGAAATGGCAAAGACCAAAAGCCCAAGTCCAAGAACAAGAGCAAAGCTCGGACAGCAACAGGAGAGGACTGGGCATCGATACCCGTATCGATGCCAGCATCGATACCCGTATCGATGCTGACGTACAGTTTGTTACGAATTAAGGGCTAAAATTTGTTGTTTTTGGATAAGATTTCAATCCAATGGCTCTCATTCACTGATGTTTACTATAAATAGGGATAGAGAGTGAGGGGTTAGAGGTGTGAAAAATTTTGTAACTCTATTTGGAGAGGAAGGTAACTCTTAATTGAGAATGCCATCCAAACTTGTAATTTTTGTTACAATTAATAAAAATAATTTTTTCTCCACTTCAAATCTTCTTCTCTTTGTTGGATGATGATGATGGAGATGAAGAAAAGTTTGAAGGTTTGCTTTTTTTTTTCTTTTTTTTTCTTTTTAGTAATTTCTTTATTACTGCTTATTAGTTAGATTTACATTCATGCATGTAGTGTAGATTTATTTTCTTATTTTTTATTTCTTTTTATACTTTAATTTGTAGAGTAGAATTATTTTCTTGCATTTAATTTTTGCAATTTATTTTATAGTTTAGATTTTAATTCTTTGTAGTTAGATTTATTTCTTGTTCATAGTTTAGATTTTTTTTGTAATTAGTTATTTTTCTTATTGCTTTTATTTCTTAAGATGTGAAATTAATTCTTGTAGGAATCTTAGAATTGTATGAAACTAGTCTAATTTCCTTTATATTGTATAAATTATTCTCTTTCACTTAAAATATTCATGTTTAGGATAATCAACTAGAAAGCTAATTGGTAGAAGAAGAATTTGATAATCTATACTTATCTTAAATGGTTTGATAGGTTATACTTATGAAAATTTGATAATCTATACTTATCTTAAATGGTTTGATAGGTTATACTTATGAATTCTAGGATTACTATCTTGTTGTTGTTCTTATCATGAATAGTAATTTTGACTTAGATGATAATTTGACAGGTTATACTTTCCTTAAATGGAATTATAGTCTATGCTTAATAAATCTAAGTTGAAATATGATAAAAAGAGAATAGTTGTATTTTGTAATTGAGATTAGCTAGTGGATTAAATTCTAGATTTCTCATATCTTTAATTGAATCCTCCATCTTTTGTTTTCTTGATTTTTCTCTTTTTATTCTTGCTTTTATTTTATTCTTTGATTCTTTCTTCACTCCTCTAAAAATTCAATTTATTGTTACTTGCATATATTCACAACAATCACTCTCACTCATCATAACTCTCACACTTATTCTTTAAGTCTATTTTGTCACGCACAAAATATAAGAACCAATTCTAATAATCTCTTAAAATTATCTTCCTCGTGGGATCGATAACTTTTTATACTATAACTTGATCAATTGTGCACTTACAATTTTGATACATAATTATGCCGCATCACATGGGCAACCTATCACCACCATGATGATACACCAACTGCACCGCGCAAAGTTTTGAACAAAATACTCTCAGTAATCTTCAAGCTCTATCGCGCAAAGTTTTGAACAAAAAGGGAAAAGAAAATCAATCCTTATATCATTGCATCAAGTAGTAGGAGCGTTGGAGGCCATTGTAGATCTAGGGATTTAATGTGAACTAGTCTGAGAAAGAGAAATTTGAGAAGAAGATAAGGCTAAAGCTGTAGAAAAATTATCATTCGCAATGAAGAGATATATATAAGCCATGAAGAGGACACATGTCAAGATCAAGACGGTCGACTCAGCTCAAAGCGGACGGATGAGATCAACCTTAGAATTCAAACATGACTCACAAGAAATGAAGTTCCTCCCCTTTTCTCAACATGCTGCTCTGTGTGAGAATCAAAGCGACAACGACACATAATCCTCAATGACGTTAAAAGGTCTCTCCAATAATAACCCTTTGCTTTCCCCATAAATGCTCCTTGGAATTCACCAACGGACAATGGTACAAATCTCTGCTGGAGCCCAGCGGCATCTGACTCAGTAGGCCAACAACTTACATAACCGACTAAAAACACACTTTTAGACGCCCCCATTAAGAGAAACTCGAACGACTAGAATAATTTCCTTTGTCAATTCAAGTCATCATGGATGTTCGACACCATGCCTATTGAAATGAAATCCTCCAAGCCTATGCACGCTTAGAATTCGAAAATTGAGTCGACTCTTGTCCAGAACACCTAAAAACATAAGCAACGGACCTCGACTTTCTTCTCCTTAACTCAACAGTTCAACTTAAATATCAACTTGTCCTGATCCATACAACTCGAAAGCATTAATTCTGACACAAAAGAACATGAGAAAAAAATATCATTATTTATATCTTTCAAAATGATTACAACTTGATTTACAAATAAAAATACAATATGAAGATACACAAGACCTAAGAAACTAAAGGGGTGACGAAGGATTCGATTTGGAGCCTTCCATTTGTCGGCCCCTCACTCGCTTTCTTCCCTAAAGAACTTGCTCAGCTTTCTTTGGATAAATCCTCACCCAACTTTCTTCCCTGAAGAACTCACCAAGTTTTCTTTGGATAAATCCTCGCCAACTTACTTAACCGAGCCCTCGTTTGCCTCCCCAGTTTCCTCAGCATAGCTCTCGTCGGGCTCATCATCATATTCATCCCTTGCGCCACTATTGCTAAGATCTAATCCCGCACCATATTTCTTTATCTCCAAGAGTATATCCAAACAGTTTGCAACCCTTGGAGGATAGCAAAAATGGTCGGGTCCACTCTTCAATTCGGCCGAAAGCTGTGCTAAGAGGTAATCATGCCCAACCTTACAAGACATCGTCACCTCCACGTTTCCAAGGATAATATGATGGTATTCCTTGATGATTTCTAATCGATAAGACTCAGAATCTAGATGAGCGATATAGCTTTGGGCCTCGACGAGGGATGACTCGCATTGAGCACTCTCCTCCTGGAGTTTCTCGCGAGCCAAGATCTCCTGTTCCAGCTTGACCTTTAGGCGCTAGGCAGAGTGGCGGTCGGACTCAGCTTGCTCCATAACACGATCAGCCTCTTGCCTCT
The DNA here is from genome assembly GCF_001876935.1 of Asparagus officinalis. NCBI lineage: Eukaryota > Viridiplantae > Streptophyta > Magnoliopsida > Asparagales > Asparagaceae > Asparagus > Asparagus officinalis. Next base: position 98,618,800 of record NC_033796.1, read on the forward strand.
CTCACGACACCTCCTTAGATAAAAATTTTACCCTCTTATTCTGCTTGTGGAGTTCGTGCTTGAGCTTATCAATCTCGGTAGATTCTAGCTATATGAGGCCTTCAAGCTATCAATCATTCTCTCCCTCACCTCCACTTCCCTATGTCAGTCGACCATTTCATTCTTCTTGGTCAATAGTGATTGAAGAGTATTTTCTAGGCCGGTCTTCTAGGCGCCTGACTACTGCTAAAGCTTAAGATAAAATGATCAAACTTATTTCATTCGACCAAATATCTCCAGCTTCACAAGAGCCCCATGGACCAGATAACTCACTGACATCTGGGACTTCCCCTAAGATCTCTTCGCTGTGAGGAAGCCAAAATTGTTCTACCACCTTCGATTGATCGACCCGAGCCTCTAGAACTGACACCCTCGCATCAAGGTGACGAGTGGGCTAGTATCTATTCTCAAGAGCCGACTCCTTCTCATATCGGGGGCTAACTTTAGGAGATCGAATCAGTAGTATCCTTAATCTATCCTATGTTTTAGAGTCAATCTCATCGACACGATGAGGATACGACCATCCATACTCCTCTGGAGGAGAAACCCCCTCAGTGACCGGCTCCTTCCCTTAGTAGTGGGTCAACTCAGCGGGGGGCGTCTGAAGCCTTTTCACCCACTGTCTCTATCGAAATGTATCTTCCCCTAGAGCCTCAACCTTGACCCTCTGAAGGTTGACCCCTTTTTTCATATTGGGGACCCATCATTGATATGGATGACTTTGGTCTCCATCTCGACTACTCTTGTGACGCCCCTGGGTTCACACGAGGCTGCAGTCCTCGGTGAAACCAAGAATGTCAAACCTGCTATGCACCACACCGTGCAATAACATGTTTCACCATCACAATTAACATCTCTCTAGTAGAGTCAACAACAGGTGTAAGTACAAAAGCAAGTAAAAGATAATGCAAGAGATACTGATGAAATGAAAGAGATCAAAATGATATTTCATCATCCAACATATAGAAATACAAAGTCAATATCTGAAATGAATAAACTGGAGTTCTTATCAAATCTCATATACAATAAGTCTGAGTAAAGGAAATAAGGCACACGGCCTTTACAACATCTAGAATAAAGTCCTCAAACATCTAAACAAAGTCTACTGTGGAGCTCCAAAATAAAACATATCTAAAAATAGTCAGCTGAACACTAAAGCGTGTCGCCTTTAACCTGCGACTCTCCGGGCTCCTGGCTCGTTACCTAAAAGGGGGAGGGACAACGAGCGTCAAAGCGCTAGCGAGCAACATCATAACCAACCCCAAGGGAAAGGGCTCGTTGTATACAGAAAATACAATTAATACATAATAATATAAAATCATTTGTCCTAACAACAATGGGTTTTGGTATTTAGGAATTTACAACACGAGCGTAGGTACGTCGAGCGAAATAATCCAAACAAGGAAACCCTCATGTATATACCTTGTATCTCAAATTGTAAATCCCTAAATACTAAACCTGAGATCTAATACAAGAAACAATAAATAAAACAAATACAAACCCGTCTCTACTGATAAATGAAATCATGACAAGGCCACCACAAGTGTCATGCAAACTCACACGAGTGTCATGTCCGAAAATGATTAAGTGTCCAAAACATAGACTATATAAATTAAACGTCCAACCCATGGACTGAAAGTAACGAGTGTCCAACGCATGGACTGAATATAACCAATGTCCAACGCATGGACTAAATCTAACCAATGTCCAACGCATGGACTGAATATAACCAATGTCCAACGCATGGACTAAATCTAACCAATGTCCAACGCATGGACTGAATATAACCAATGTCCAACGCATGGACTAAATCTAACCAATGTCCAACGCATGGACTGAATATAACCAATGTCCAACGCATGGACTAAATCTAACCAATGTATGTCCAACGCGAGGACTGAGTGGAATGAGTGTCCAACACGAGGACTAAATAAGTAATGCATGTCCAACACGAGGACTTCAATGGATATAGTCAACACAACCTATAAATGATGAATGCATCCAACACATGGACTAATAAAATAACTGTCCAACACAAGGAACCGAAATGATAAGTATCCAACACAGTGAAACTGTAAAAATCAATGCGCAACACATGGACTATCATAAAGATGCAATTGTCAGAGTATATTAAAGAATATACACATACCTAAACCGACCTCGTCTCGTGTACGTCAAACTGTGTCAAAAGGTCAACTCACTGTATAGAAAGTCACTATCATTGCAGGTATGACAGATAATCAGGCGACCCCTCGACTATAAAATACAGCAACCACACAAATATATGTCCACAAAAACAGTGCGCGGTCGACCGCAGAGAACGACCTCCGTCGACCGCGCATCAGCAGAGGCATCCTGCCGACTAGATACGCTCCTGCTGTCGACCCGCGTCACGCGCGTCGACCGCAAACGAAACAAGCTTTCCGAGGTTTCCTGTCCTGCTCGAATCGATCCAAAGAAAACAAATACACCTCATGCTCCAAAACAATATATTACTACACATTCTTAATAACATATGAATCAATCATAAATAACTTCTAAGCATGTAACACAAACATCACACCAAGATCCTAAACATATAAAATCCATGGTTAAAATATATTAGTTCAATAAAAACAGAAATTACTCTTTACAAACCATTTTTCAAGATCAGATCTCTTTAACCAAAATCGGTGGTGAGGCATTTGAAAACAAAATAAACTTGTTTTCTTACATCCATATCATAAAAGATCCTCTATCTACACAAAATCAAGTATTAGGCTCAAAACTTAATTAAAAATCATTAAAAAACCCATAAAAGTGTGAAAGGCGGGCGATTCACTTCGCCTGAGGGTGAATGAACCCCAAAAACGATCCTCCTCAATCTGATCGCGAAACCCCACTACGAAATCCTTCGAAACGCCCCCTAAAAACCTGCCAAAAATCCGAGCTAGTTTGAGAGGAGAGAGAGAAGGGGAGCTGAGCATAGGTGTTGAACAGAAGGTTCTGAGAAGCTTCAAAACGAGTATTATATAAGTGGGGTAATAACCGGTTTGGTATAAACCAAAAGACCTGACCCGAAACTAACATGGCAAACCAGGTTTCGCTGCGCGTCGAAACCGGCAGCGACCAACTGGCGGTCCGACTTGCGCAGGTTCTGGGCCATACTCAGACTGGGGTCGGTAAAAAGATTAACTTCTCATACCGATCTCGGAATGAGGTGATTCTACAGAATCGTTGGAAAAGCTTTGAAGAGACCTACAACTTTGGTCTTATAACACTTGTTCATATTAAACTGAATCACCTGTGAAATATAGAAACTCAACTGGTCAAAATTCAGATTCTCAACTATTTGCCTAGCATTTTGGTATATTACAAACTCATATAATTCACAAATATACAGAATGATCCTCAACCCAATCAATTCCTATCATACTCAATATCAAAATACAATTATTTTCACTATATAACATATTATAATTATTATCACTACTATATTCAAATTTTCGGGGTTTTACATTCTTCCCCCCTTAAAAGAATTTCGTCCTCGAAATTCGGAAATCATACGCATCTCGCAATATGAACTTCTAGATGAACATATAGAAATATTTATTCCTAACGATCTAAAATGGTAATATTCCCACTCGAACCCTAATCTAGTGGAACTAGTACATCGGGTAAAAAATCCAAACAAGGAACCCCCCATATATATACCATGTGTTCCAAAAGATTAAGAATTAAGTAGAAATATTCACATTCTAGTGTTAAATGTAAATATAACCCAAGATGTAAACATAATATAAAACACATATCATAAAAATTAATTTACCTGTTCAAACAGGAGTGGGTAGTCGCGACGCATGTCCTCATCACGCTCCCAAGAAATCTCCTCAATGCCTCCTCGGTTCCACTGGACTTTCACCAAGGGAAAAAAAATATCTTGTTTCTAAATTTCTTGTCTTCACCAAGGGGAAAAAAATATACTGTTTCTAAATTTCTTGTCTTCTCTAGCAAGTATATAAGCTGAGATTTCAATCGTAGTCAAATCATCCTGAAGCTAAATCTCCGATGCGTTCAACACTCACTGCTGCTCTTCATCATGTAATTGTTTCATGAACATTGAAACATGAAACACTTTATGTACACTAGACATCGATGCTGGAAAGTCTAGTCCATATGTAATAGCCTCAATAAGCTCCAAAATCCGGAACGGTCCAATATATCTCAGTTCAAGCTTTCTCCGCCCTCCGAATCGCTGAACGTCTTTCATAGATGATACTTTCAGCACAACTAACTCTTCAAATCTGAAACTCTAAATGTCCTCATCTCTTATCTGCATAACTCTTTTGCTGACTCTGTGCGGCTAGAACCTGTTCTTTGATTTATGTTACTTTCTCAAAAATCTATCTCATAAGCTCTGGCCCAAGCATTAAAATATCCTCCTGCTCTACCTAATATATTAGCGATCTGCAAGGCCTCCCGTACGATGCTTCATACGGGGCCACACCAATTATCGCTTGATAACTGTTGTTATAAGAGAACTCTATCAGTAGAATATGATCCTCCCAGTTGACTTGGAAGTAAATGACACAAGCCCGCAACATGTCCTCCAACATCTGATTTACTCTCTCCATCTTACCATCCGTCTGTGGGTAGAATACACTACTATAAGATAAATCTGTTGCCAAATGAATTCTGGAAATCCTTCCAAAAATGCAGAATGAACGCTGAATCTCGATCCGATACCATCGTACCTGGAACTCCATGAAGTCGAACTATCTACCAAACAAATATCCTCGCATATGCCTAGGTGGTATAAGTAGTCCTTACTGGAATGAAATATGCTGGCTTCATTAGTATATCTATTATCATCCAACTAGAATCATTTTCTTTCTTCGACTTCGGCAACCCTACAATAAGGCTCATAAAAGAAAATCTGCCCATTTTTATTTCGAAATGGGAAAAGATTGAAGTGTTCCTACCGGTCCCTAATGTTCCACCTTCACTTACTGATAGGTAAGACACTTAGCTATATACTCTGAAATCTTCCTATGCACATCACTCTACCAAACGTGTATCTTTAGGTCTTTGTACATCTTAATTATTCCTAGATGTACAGAATCACGAATTCATAGTTCTCAATAAACTCAATCCACTGTCGCTGCCTCTGGTTGATTTCCTTCTGGGAGAAAAGATACTTCAAACTCTGATGGTCGATGAACAACTCAAATTGCACTCCATATAAGTAATGTCTCGTGACTTCAGTACAAATACCACTACTGCTAACACCAAATCATGAGTGGGGTAGTTCTGCTCGTGCACCCTAAATTGTCATGAGATATATGCTTCTACCCTCTGAGTATGCATCAAGATGCCTCCTAAACCTGCCAATGCTGCATATGTGTAAACAACGTACGTCCTGTCACTGCTCGAAATAGTCAAAATCGACGTTGTAGTCAACTTAGTCTTTAACGTATCCAAGGCCTTCTGGCACTCTGTATTCCAAATGAACTATACACCCTTCTTCGTAAGGCGTGAAAGTGGCGTCGAAATCTTCAAAAAGTCTAGGATGAACTTCCTGTAATAACTGGCTTATCCAAGAAGCTTCGAATCTCTGTCACCATCTTCGGCGGTTCCAAAATAAGAATTGTTTTAAACTTAGCCGGATCCACTGCCATGCCCTCTCTGCTATTGACGTGGCCGAGAAATCTAACTTCTGAAAACCAAAACCTGTATTTGCTGAACTTGGCATATAACTGGTGCTCCTGAAGAGTCTGCAATGCTACTCGTGTTCTGCCTCTGATCTCAAAAATATGAGGATATCAAACTGGCCCATGAAGGGAGGGAAAAACCCGGATCCCCACATTCATGAATATCATGGGTGCATTAGTCAACCCGAATGGCCTGACTAGAAACTCTAAAGATTCACATCGAATTAGGAAAAATGGTTTTGGGAAAATTCATCTTCCGAACCGGCAACTATGATAACCAGAACGAAGATCAAGCTTCGAGAAATACTACGCTCTATGCAACTAGTTGAACAAGTCATCAATCCTAGGTAATGAGTACCTATTCCGGATAGTGACCTTGTTCGGCTCTCCACTGAAAGACATCCTGATAATCTGAGACAACTCTAGTCTCCAATAAATCAGAACTCTGATCCCGTCACATCCCCTCATCGATGAACGCCAGGAGTGACTCCGCAAAGCGAATGCCCTGAGAAGTGGCCACAATCATCTTAGACCCATTGGATGCTCGCACTCTGACTATCTTCGTAAAAACAGTCAGAACTAATATGGCAGGATGACAACCAATCCATAACAAGGATAACATTAAACTCGGACACATGCAACACTATCAAATCAATAACAAACTCCGACTCACCTAGACTAATAATACACACCCTACAAATGCTCTCCAGAAGCGATATCCCACCTAAAGGGATGGAAAACCGATAATGGAATGTCTAGGGGCTGAGCTACGATTTGGAGTCTAGTCATAAAAGCATACGAAATTGAAGAACACGAAGCTCTAGAATCGAAAAGAATACGGACGGGGAAAAGGATTTATGAGGGACGTACCCTCCATAACTGATCTGCTTGCTCCATTATCATGCGGAACTACTGCATATACTCTGCCGATGGATGAATACTGCTCTGTTGCTGGTGTTGGAGAATATGAGACAATCTGCCCCTGAGGAACCTCCTGAACTGCTAGAACATGCCCCTCAGTCTTCTGCTGCTGCTGATTCGGACCATTTCCCTTCTGATCTCTTGTTGGTGTACTGCTACACTCAAATGCCTGGTGCCCGGCCTTGCGGCAGTTATAGCAAACTCCCCGGAACTTACGCTGCTGACGAGCTCTCTGATTCTGTTGGGATCCCTTCTTATGAGGGCCCTGCTGTTGCTGAGGTCCAGACCAAGGTCTCTTGTTCCTATCCTTGTCTCCGGGGTGCCCTTTCTTGTTCTTCTGAAACTTAGTCGTCCCATTTTCTTGAGAAATGACTTTTCTAGCTACTGATGGTGGTGGTGCAATATAATTCCCCACAAGCTCCTCAATTGCTGTCATCCGGGCAATAAGAGGAGCCATGATGTCCACCAAATATTGAGGAGCCTGCTGCGGTTCGTGTGGCGTCTGCTGAGGCTCGGATTGAGCCGGCTGCTGATCAGATGGAGTCTGTTGCGACTCTGCCTGCCCAGCTCTCCGAGTACGAGGCCTACGATGTCCTGTCATCTTTCTGATTATAAGAAAATAAGAGTTGTGAGCCAAAATAGACGTCTATAAATAGCGTATCATGATACAGTTTTCACATCATATAGTATTTGCACAACTGTTTGAATTTATACAAAATTAGTTGTCATAAAAAAAAAATTCTCAAATTTTGAGATATACGCATATATCGTCCTCACTCATACTAGGAAATTCTTATCGGACCCTATACATGAATCCTAAGAAACTCTATCCTAGCTCCACGACTCGACACAGGATGATCCTAAGGATACTGGAACCTGGCTCTGATACCAACTGTGACGCCCCTGGGTTCACACGAGGCTGCAGTCCTCGGTGAAACCAAGAATGTCAAACCTGCCATGCACCACACCGTGCAATAACATGTTTCACCATCATAATTAACATCTCTCTAGTAGAGTCAACAACAGGTGTAGGTACAAAAGCAAGTAAAAGATAATGCAAGAGATACTGATGAAATGAAAGAGATCAAAATGATATTTCATCATCCAACATATAGAAATACAAAGTCAATATCTGAAATGAATAAACTGGAGTTCTTATCAAATCTCAAATACAATAAGTCTGAGTAAAGGAAATAAGGCACACAGCCTTTACAACATCTAGAATAAAGTCCTCAAATATCTAAACAAAGTCTACAGTGGAGCTCCATAAATAAAATAAAACTATGAAGGAAAGATGGATGCTAATGTACATCGCCATCAACCTGCGACTCTCCGTGCACCTGACTCGTTACCTGAAATGGGAGGGACAACGAGCGTCAAAGCGCTAGCGAGCAACATCACAACCAACCCCAAGGGAAAGGGCTCGTTGTATACAGAAAATACAATTAATACATAATAATATAAAATCATTTGTCCTAACAACAATGGGTTTTGGTATTTAGGAATTTACAACACGAGCGTAGGTACGTCGAGCGAAATAATCCAAACAAGGAAACCCTCATGTATATACCTTGTATCTCAAATTATAAATCCCTAAATACTAAACCTGAAGTCTAATACAAGAAACAATAAATAAAACTAATACAAACCCGTCTCTACCGATAAATGAAATCATGACAAGGCCACCACAAGTGTCATGCAAACTCACATGAGTGTCATGTCCGAAAACGATTAAGTGTCCAAAACATAGACTATATAAATTAAACGTCCAACCCATGGACTGAAAGTAACGAGTGTCCAACGCATGGACTGAATATAACCAATGTCCAACGCATGGACTAAATCTAACCAATGTCCAACGCATGGACTAAATCTAACCAATGTCCAACGCATGGACTGAATATAACCAATGTCCAACGCATGGACTAAATCTAACCAATGAATGTCCAATGCGAGGACTGAGTGGAATGAGTGTCCAACACGAGGACTGAATAGAATGAGTGTCTAACACGAGGACTAACTGGAATGAGTGTCCAACACGAGGACTGAATAGAATGAGTGTCCAACACGAGGACTAACTGGAATGAGTGTCCAACACGAGGACTAAAATGGATTATAGTCCAACACGAGGACTTTAGTGGATTATAGTCCAACACGAGGACTTCAATGGATTATAGTCCAACACGAGACCTGAAATGTGAATGCATGTCCAACACATGGACTGAATAAAATACGTGTCCAACACATGGACCGAAATGATAAGTATCCAACACATGGATCAACAGTAAGATATGCCTAACACATGGACTATAAGTAAAGAGGTGCAATTGTCAAAGGTATATGTGGAAAGATATACATATCCTAAACTCGCACGCGTCTCGATGTACGGGTCTAAACTTGTGTCAAAAGTGTCAACTCACATGTATAGACAAGTCACTATCATTGCAGTGTAGTGACAGATAATCGAGGCGACCCCTCGGACGTATAAAATGCACAACCAACACGAATATATGCACAAACAGTGCGGCGGTCGACCGCAGAGACTACTCTGGTCGACCGCGCATAGGGCAGAGGCATCCTGCTCGACAGAACGCCCTGCGGTCGACCGCCGCGTCACGCGCGGTCGACCGCGAAACGAACAGATGCTTCTCCCAGGTTTCTGTTCTGCTTCGAAATCGATCCAAACAATACACCCATGCTTCCAAACAATATATTACACATTCTAATACATATGAATCATCATATAATAACTTCTAGCATGTAAACAAAATCATCACCAAGATCCCTAAACATATATAAACATGGTTTAAATATTATTTATTCAATAAAAACAGAAATTTACTCTTTTAAAACCATTTTCAGATCAGATCTCTTTAACCAAAATCGTTGGTGAGCATTTGAAAACTAAAATACTTGATTCTTACATCTCATATCATAAAGATCCATCTATCTACACAAAATAATGATTTAGGCTCAATAAACTTATTGAAATCATTAGAAAACTCGTAAAAACGTGGGTGAAGGGCTGGGGCGATGTCACTCGCCTGAGGGGGGTTGATGAACACCCAAAAACGATCCTCCTTCAATCTGAATCGCGAAACCCCACCGAAATCCTTCGAAACGCCCTAAAAACGCCAAAATCCGAGCTAGGGTTTTAGAGGAGAGAGAGAAGGGGGGCTGAGGCTATTAGGGTTTGAAAGAGGGTTCTGAGAGCTTCAAAACGAGTATATATAAGTGGGGTAACAACCGGGTTTGGTATAAACAAAACCTGACCCGAAACTGAACTGGCAGAACCAGGTTCGCTGCGCGGTCGACCGCAGCGACCACGGCGGTCGACTGCGCAGGGTTCTGGGCCATACTCAGACTGGGGTTCGGTAAAAAGATTGTAACTTTCTCATACGATCTCGGAATGAGGTGATATAAGATTCGTTGGAAAGATATTGAAGAGACCTACAACTTTGGTCTTATACACATTTTCATATTCTAACTGAATCAGTGTGCAAAATATAGAAACTCTCAACTGGTCAAAATTCTCAGATTCTCACTATTTGCCTATGTGCATGTTTTGTGTATTTACACTCATATATTCACAAATATACATTGAATTGATCTCAAATCAATTCCTATCATACTCAAATATCAAAATATATTATTTTCACTATATAACATATTTATAATTATTTATCACACTATATTCAAATTTTCGGGGTTTTACAACTCTTCTAGGCCCTTGGCTGCTAACCTTGCTCAGCTTCCTCCTCTTCTCGGCCCGACAGTCCACATGGGATGGCCTTGCCAACTCAGCAACCACATTAGCCACCTGAGCATGAGCCATTTTAGCCTCCTCGTGCGCCAGATCCTGATGAGGATGTTTCGCTGGCCATATCGGGAGCTCTTTCTGTGCTCCAGTAGGTTCAGCAACAGATGCGTCGGTAGCTTTCTCCGAGCCTAGAGTCATCCTGGCCACCCTCTCATCATCTTTGGGAGTAGGCAACACAGAAGAAATACCGACAACCCACAAAATGGAATTGTCGAGCAAGTCTTCCATATTGCGGGAGCCAGTATGCACTCTGATTCTCTCTAGTGCTTGCCTTTCAGTACTCAATAGAGGCCCTACCATTAAAGAATCCCTCACAATCTCGGGCGAAGTTGAACAACCCAAGTTTGACTCATCCCTCAAGGCCTAGACAAACTTCTCCTTCTAGTCCTTATTCGACTTAGGAGGGTAGAAAATAATCTTGAATCTCCCCAACACTTGAAAGTGAAAATGGGCCTCACGCCGGTGCACCTAAATACTGACCAGGTGAGTGAGCACGTTCAAGGTCAGTTTGACTCCTAACCAATGACAGATGACCACAAACCCAACAACATTCGTGATTGAGTTCGGTTTCATCTGTATTGGTGAAACCCTAAAGGCTGTAAAGATGTGAAAAAAGAAAGGGTGTAAGGGTAGGTGCAAGCCACACTCCAAATGTTTTATGTACAATGGAGCCCGACTCGCATATTGGTCAAAACTTCCTATGACTTCATTGGCGTCGTCAGCTTATAAGACTGAGGGATATCAAATTTTTGGTATAACGATCTTAATTACGGTAGCCTCACCTTCGAGTGGAACATCTCTAACTGACCCTGACGAGCGTTAAGAATAGAAGATGCTATCAAAATATCCTTAGAAGATCGCCGGAAGAAGAAGAAGGAGTAAAGTTCTCTTTTTTGGTTAAGATTCGAAGATTTTCAGAAACAACACAAGTAAGGAAAATAAAAAGATTGAAACCATCTAATATCCATTTTATTTTAGTAATAAAAAGAATGTTTTTCCTAAATTTTTGAATACTACATTTTTAATAGGGTATGAGCTTTCACAAGAAAAGAATTAAAAACTCTTCTACAGTAATCAAACTGTGGATGATTATCTTGTACTTAGGTTACTAGATCTCTAATAATTCGATCATTTTATGAGTTTTTGTGTTGGGTTTTTAATTGGTGGATTTAATTGTTGTTAAATAAAAATGCAAATGAAAAAACCCATGTTATTACAATATTAGAGATCTTACAACAAAATTGGGACTTGGGCATTGATTAATTTTACATGTTGTTAGAGATTTTTATGTGATATATGTGTTGATTCGTTATGTTTATCATTTGCTTCTCATGAAACTAGATAACTTGCGGTTGTTTATACAATGTAATGGTTATTGTACCATGATAATTGCGTGATATCATTTGTTTAAATAATGTTAATACATATTCAATATGATGTTAGTACTATAGATGGATGGTGACCTTGATGAAGAGAACGTAATTAACATGTGCTCATGTTGATGTCAGTTATTGTTATGGTGCTTTCAATTACCTAAGTGCGACCCTTTGCTAGCAATGGATAGGTGTACGTCTGCATGCAATGCCCCCATCAAGTTGGTGGCTAGAGACCAGCAAGGGCAACAACTCAACCGACTCGCCAAGTCAACATTTCCTCATGTAGACTCGAACAACATTACTTGTCAACCCTTTTGTTGAAGAGGACTCGTAACGAGCCCACTCGACCAAGTACTCGATGCCTCACGAGGTTGACTCGAAAGGTGTTACTTCTCAGCTAAGCGAGAGGACAACTTCAACCTTGAGCCTCTCCCATTGACAACGTGTTAGCATCGCATTTAATGCTTGGCAAGCGCCATCATGCCTCTAACCTCGATAGTCTTTATCACTCATCGGACCACGTCAACATCGCCATGCCCCTAATCACTCCTAATTTAATGCTGAGGAGATCTCTCCTCCTGTTGCCAGCCGACACCTATAAAACAAGTGCTGACGCAACCACCACCCTATGCTTCTTCACCGCCATACTGTGTTCAACCACAATGACAAATTTACCCTTTTAGCATCACTATAAATACGGTACTATTCTAACAAGGAGAAGGTTCCAAAGGTTCACAAAATATAATCTTCTCATATAGATCTACAAATTATAGTGTACGCACACAAGAACTCTTTTAGTTCTTTATTTTCCCACTCAAGTTTACTAGCTGACTTGATCATCGGCGGACCATGGGGGAACCAGTCCCCATCCTCTCATGTGTTATTATAAGTGTAGACTTTTCATCAACTTGACTCAGAGCTGGATATTCAGGGAAGAAAGCTTCCCCTCATCAATCTCACCCCAATTCAAACCACGGAATAATTGACTGTGTGATCATTTAATATCAACAGTTTGGTGCCCATCATAAGGCTACTTTCTTTTTCGAGAAAGCATGTTGGGTTCTGAGCAAGGGTTTTGGTTGGCTCCACCCTGTAGGACTACACTAGAGCTACATTGCTCGAGCTCAGCTTGAAGAAACTGCTCAAAAGATTTCTCAATCTCTCCAAGAGCAATTTCTACTTTTACTAACGAACTTCTCAGTCGGCTTTTGCAGCCACAGCAAGCTACCTAAGATATGCTTCCACCTTCTGGATACCTACGGTTAGAGACTCACCCTCCTTCTAGAGCACAGCAAGTCATCCCATCTCAGACTCCTCATGCTACTGCCAAGCAGTTGGGGATCACGTTGAACATGCGTTCCCGCCACCTCTCTAGAGAGCATCCCCGACATCTTCTCTATCATCAGGAGATCACTAGTGAGAGTCCTGGCCCTGGTCACCTTGGGTATCACACCATGGGAGTGGTCTCTAAGATTCTCCTCCATCATCGTGCCTCTTCACCCCTCTCTGCTACCATAAAGGCCTCTTGCTATGATCGGGTATACAAACCGATCACAGAAGTCATTAGGGAGAGCACCCCTCTTTCAAATGACCTTATTAATGCCCTATGTGAGAAGTTCAAGATGCCTCACGTGGAGAAGTACAAAGGTGAGGGAGATCTCTCTGAGCATGTTTAGAACTACTATGACGTGATGAGCATGCTCTAAGCATCAGAAACAGTCATCTATCGATGCTTCTCCATTACTCTTTCGGAGAGTGCTAAGCTCGGGTGGAATGTTCTTGAGAATAAGTCCATCAGCAGCTTCCAACAACTCAGACGGGAGTTCATCCACCACTTCCTTGCTGACACCAAGCAGACGTTGTCCCCTCATATGTTGATTCAGATGAGGCAAGGGCCCTGAGAGAGCCTTCGAACCTACTTCAAGAGGTTACAGGTGAAGAGGCTGGAGGTCAATGACCCAGGGAGTGCAGTTGCTATGTCTGCACTCGTGGTCAGCTTGTAGAGCAACGAGTTGGCCGACTCGCTTGCCAAAAAGCTTGTAACTAATAATGAGCAACTGATGGCCAAAGCCCATGGGTATATGGACATGGAAGATGCCCGAGCCTACAAGATGTTAGCCAGGGCTATAGAGACTTTCACAGCCATGACTTCAACGCCACCGGTAGTATCATTCGCCCTGTCAACTCCAGCAGCAGCACCGGCTATGGCACCAACACCAGAGTCAGCTAGAGGCCCCCCTACGAGGTAGGAGTTGCCAAGAGACCCTCCAAGAGTCGACTCACATCCTACTTGGTCTGACAGGAGGGACCAATGGAGGGACCATGCACCGAGATCCACTCTCACAGTCCTCAAAACCTTCCTCACTAAATCTTTCACCAGAGTTCAGAAGGAAGGGAACCTCAAGGAGCTAGCTCCTAAGATGACGTTGAATCCCAGGAACCGTAATATAAGGGAGTTCTGCCATTACCACGAGGATCACGACCATCTCACCAATGACTGTCGTATCCTAAAAAGGGATATCGAGGACCTGATCGAGAGGGGGTTGATAATTATATTTTTATTATAATTTTATACCCTCATTATCTATTTTACATGAATAAATATATCACTAATAATTGTTTTTATCTTTAATTGCAGGTTAATAAAGAAATAATGAATAAAAGCCCAAAAGACTCCAACTTCCTTATTTTGTAACCTTTTATTGAAGCCCAAAATCAAGCCGAGTAGCCTGTAGAATCCAGAGAAAATCAAAAATCCAATATGAAAAGAAATTATATTCAAGATGGTTGGCCGCAAAGAAATGATGATATTTCCTAATCTGGAAGATGAAATTTAACATATAATATATAAAAATCGCCTATCTCGACGAGACGAAACCATATGTGAAGTCAAAATTTTGATAGGAGCATTGATTCCGGCATTAATGCCTTGTTCCTGTTCCAAATTTAAGGGCTGATTTGAGTGTCTTGGGGCTCAAGTTTGATCCAATGGCTCTCATTCATTGCTGTAGGCTATAAATAGAGGTAGAGAGTAAGAGGTTGAGTGGGTGAAAAAATTTGTATCTCCATTTGGAGAGAAGAGTTACTCTTAATTGAGAAGACCTTCCAAATTTATAACTTTTTGTTACAATTAATAAAATAATTTTTTTACCACTTCATATTTTTCTTTTCTTTGTTGGATGATGAAGATGAAGATGAAGATCAATTTGGTGGTTTGTTTTTTTTATATATTATTATTTCTTTTCTTATTGCTTAGTAGTTTAGATTTACATTAATGTTTTGTAGTATAGATTTACTTTCATGTCTTTATTTTCTCGTATTTAATTCTTGCAATTTATTTTGTTGCTTAGTTTTTATAATTTATTTTGTAGTTTAGATTTTATTTTCTTGCACTATTTACCTTGAGGCTAGAACCCTTTTGGGATTGGTTTTTCTTTTTGCTTGTTTTTTTTCATTCGCCTTGAGGCTAGAACCCTCTAGGAAATTGTCCTTTTCTTAGATGTGGTATTAATTCTTATTGGAACTTTAGAAATTACATGAAACTAGCTTTATTTCTCTTATGATTTGTTAATCATTCTCTCATGCTTAAAATGTTTATGCTTAGGATAATCAACTAGAGAACTAATTGGTAAAAGAAGAATTTGATAATCTATGCTTATCTTGAGTGATTTGATAGGTTATACTTATGAATTCTAGAATTACTATCTTGTTATTGTTCTTGTCATGAATTTTAATTTTGCTTAGATAATAATTTGATAGATTATACTTTCCTTAAATGGTTTGATAATCTATACTTAGTAAATCTAAAGTAGAATGTGACAAAGAGAATGATTCATATCTTATAAGTGAGATTAACTAGTGGATTCAATTCTAGATTCCTCATATCTTTAATTGAATCCTCCATCTTGATTTTCTTAAATTTTATTTTTATTCTTGATTTTTCTCTTATTTGTTTCTTGATTTTATTAATTTTTCTTTCTTGCCTTGTTGATTACATTCATTCTTTATCACATCCACTCTCAATCACCTTTTATGATTATTTACACATAATCACTCTCACTCTCTCTATCTCTCCACAATCATACTCCATTCATCACTCCTAATTATCGCGCACACAACATAAGAACTGATTCTAATTTTCTCCTACAAACACATTCCTCGTGGGATCGATAACTCTTTATACTATAATTTGATTAGTTGTGCACTTGTAACTTTTCGTACATATTTATGCTCGCACCAAGTTTTTGGCGCCGTTACCAGGGAGGGTGCTTAAGTAGGATTTTATCTATTTTGGTTCTTTAACTTGTGTGTTTTCTTATGAAAGAACTACTTGGAGATCAAGGACTGTAGATTAAGGAAATGAAGATTTGCTTGAGGTAACTCTTCATTTTAGTATTTTTAATACCACCCTTTTAGTTAGTCTTCACAATTAGAGACAAGTAGCACTTAAAAAAATTATTTTCGTCAACCATAATAAATTCACCCTTCACTTGAACAAATACTCACAAGAAAATAAATTCATACAAGAGCCCTCTTCTCACATTTGTTTGATTGTTGACCATAATAATAAAAAAAGATTTTCTTTTTATCATCCTATTGTAGTCGCTTTCAATTTCTAAGGGTTGCATTGCATATAATAGTAGGAATTCACCAAAGTGATTTGAGCATCTTGATTTGGCGCACACTTAAAAATATTCTTAAGGGCAAAACCCCTAATCAAGATAAGGTGAGGGATTTTATCACCATTTTCTTAGCCCACAAATCACTAATTCCTCACTACACAAACCTAAGCCTCTTAAAACTCATTAGACGTTGGCCCCTAAGGACTCAAGCTTAATAAGGAACAATAAATTCCTAAGTGAATCGGTTTAAGTTTTCTTAGATTAGTTGGTGTCTAAGGCAAGGTTTAGGGGTTACGTAAGCGCTACGTAAGGAATGAGCTACTTAATTGATCTTTGATCTCCCTCAAGTACTATCCTTACCTGGCTAACTAACCGAGTAAAACTTTAATCTTTTTACTTAAGGAATTTTTGGTTAGGAGCTGATCTAGCTGAGTTAGGCTTAACCCTAGAGTTTAGAGTGATTGCAAAGTGATTGTTTTTTATTTGTTTTAGTTAGGTTTTTCTTTTTTCTTCTTTTTCTTCTCATTAAAAAAGAAAAAAAAACTAACTTGTATTTTTCTTAAAAAGAAATTTAGGAAAAGAATTTGTTTTTGGTTCATGCAAACTAGGATTAGGGATAATATTAATCGTTCAATCTATTTTGAGCTAATTTTTGAAGACATGACCTATCCTAATCCACCGGTTCTTTAAGTTATGTGTTATTAAGAAAGATCAGAAAAAGAAAAAGATGAGCCTGATTTTAGTTTTGAGAAAAGTTTTGGTGATGGGCTATAAACTTTAGAAGAAGTAGACCAGGTTTGTCAGAATAAGGAAACTGTGTTAAACATTTGCTACTTTCAATTGAATTTTGAAGAACTCTTTCTTGATGAACTTATATTCTTGAAAAATAAACAACAACCAAATTTTCATACCTCAACAATGAATCTTTAGGTTGAGGAAGTTGTTAAAGAAGAATTGGTTGTTAGGAAACAAAACTTCACAAATCAAGAGTCTAAGTTTACTAAGAAATTCAAAATGCATGACACCAATAATACCTACCTTACATTGTTGCAAGAATCATTGAACACCCCGGAATATTTAGAATTTCAGTACATCATTGATTATATCATTTTGAATTTATTTAAAATCTGGAGGAGAATTTTCAGCAATAAGGTAGGATTCAATGTAGAATACGAGCTCTTCATATTGAACCCTTTATTCTATATTGTTTGTTTTTTTTTCATAATAATAAAAAGAATTTATTCTTCTCTTATTTGAGAATTTCATTTTTTTCACCAAAGAAAAAAAGATAATAAAAAAAGGAAGAATAATTTTTTTATTTCATCCTCCTCAGACCAAAGGTAATTATAGATTTTTATCCTCTAGGTCAGCTGACCAAATGTAAGTAATTCACTTTTTATCTGCATTACTTTGTGCATCATAGAGTTTGCATTGAGGACAATGCAAAATTTAGGTATGGGGGGTGGGAATTAGATATATTTCCTCTTTATTTTACCTTTTTGGTTGTATTTTTTTTCTTTTTCTTCTTTCTTTCCAAAAAAAATATTGTCACTTGCCAAATTAATAGAGTTAAGTAATAATTGATCTATTTAATAAATTTTAAATTTTCTAATCCCTAGTTTGTTATGTACTCTAGTTCACCTTTTATGATAACTATAAATAAATTTCTTAAGAAATGATCTTCAAAGTAGTATACTTTACTTATGTCTTCACTTAGACTTTTAATTAAAATAATGAATTTTTTGCATGCTTAACTTAGAGTTAAAAATAATTTTTTAAGTTGTCTTGATTTACATATTTTTTAGAATTTATAAACTTATATATATAAAACTAACCTTGCAAAAGAAGAGTGCGGAAAATGGGCACCACAAAAAAACTCTTGAATTCAATATGATTTTATCTTATAAAGTCTAAGTTGATCGAGTAATTAAGCCTAAGGAGTATTTTCATACTTAATGGCCTAAGCCCAATTGGGTTGGGATCTATTGGCCCAAAACTTATTAAATGGTCACTTAGAAAGCCCGTTAAAGTAGAAAAAAAATCACCAAGGAAGAAAGAGTTGAAAAAAAAATTGTTTTATGTATATAGTCATATGGTCTTAAAAACTATTTTTGATCAACCAACTTGAAAATTGTTTAAAATAAAGATTTAGCATGTTCTTTTCAAAACTTTTAATTAAATTCCTAAGTTTGACTTAGTTTTGTATTGTAATAATGAGAAGATTTTCTCGGAAATTCACTTTGGAGTTATGTATAAAACTGTTTTCTTGAGTAATAACTAGTTTCAATTAGATTGTCTAAATTTATCAAGTAAATTTAGTTATTTACTGAACTTTTTAATTTGGCAAGTTGATAGAATTTTGTGGGTATATTCACTGTAAACCCTCACGAGACTAAAACTCGTCCACTATGGTAACCTAGGGATTTAAAAGCTTGTTGTATATGTTAAATACAACTGTGATTCCTGCGAAAGTGAGTTAAAATTTTTTTCTTTTTCTTTTTTTGCTAGAGGAATAGCAAAATTTTAGGTGTGGTGGTAGTTGATAATCATATTTTTATTATAATTTTATACCCTCATTATCTATTTTACATGAATAAATATACCACTAATAATTATTTTTATCGTTAATTACAGGTTAATGAAGAAATAATGAATAAAAGCCTTAAAAACTCTAACTTCCTCACTTTGTAACCTTTTATTGAAACCCAGAATCAAGCCGAGTAGCCTGTAGAAGCCAGAGAAAATCAAAAATCTAATATGAAAAGAAATTATATTCAAGATGGTTAGCCGCAAAGAAACAACGATATCTCTTAATCTGGAAGGTGGAATTTAACATATAATATATAAAAATCGCCTATCTCGACGAGACGAAACCATATGTGAGTCAAAATTTTGATAGGAGCATCGATGTCGGCATTAATGCCTTGTTCTTGTTCCAAATTTAAGGGCTGATTGAGTGTCTTGGGGCTCAAGTTTGATCCAATGGCTCTCATTCATTATTATAGGCTATAAATAGAGGTAGAGAGTGAGGGGTTAAGTGGGTGAAAAATTTTGTATCTCCATTTGGAGAGGAGAGTTACTCTTAATTGAGAAGACATTTCAAATTTATAACTTTTTATTACAATTAATAAAATAATTTTTTTCGCCCCTTCATGTTTTTCTTCTCTTTGTTGGATGATGAAGATGAAGATGAAGATCAATTTGGATATTTGTTTTTTATTTTTTATTTATTTTCTTATTGCTTAGTAGTTTAGATTTACATTAATGTTTTGTAGTGTAGATTTACTTTCATGTCTTTAATTTCTCGCATTTAATTCCTACAATTTATTTTGTAGCTTAGTTTTTTGTAATTTATTTTGTAGTTTAGATTTTATTTTCTTGCACTATTCGACTTGAGGCTAGAACCCTCTTGAGATTAGTTTTTCTTTTTGCTTGTTTTTATTTTCTTTGATTCGCGTTGAGGCTAGAACCCTCTAGGGAATTGTCCTTTTCTTAGATGTGGAATTAATTCTTATTGGAACTCTAGAAATTGCACGAAACTAACTTTATTTCTCTTATGATTTGTTAATCATTCTCTCATGCTTAAAATATTCATGCTTAGGATAATCAACTAGAGAACTAATTGGTAAAAGAAAAATTTGATAATCTATGCTTATCTTGAGTGGTTCGATAGGTTATGCTTATGATATCTAGAATTACTATCTTGTTGTTGTTCTTGTCATGAACCTTAATTTTACTTAAATGATAATTTGATAGGTTATACTTTTCTTAAATGGTTTGATAATCTATACTTAGTAAATCTAAAGTAGAATATGGAAAAGAGAATGGTTCATATCTTATAAGTGAGATTAGCTAGTGGATTCAATTCTAGATTTCCCATATCTTTATTTGAATCCACCATCTTGATTTTCTTGAATTTTATTTTCATTCTTGATTTTTCTCTTACTTGTTTCTTGATTTTATTTATTTTTCTTTCTTGCCTTGTTGATTACATTCATTCTTTATCACATCCACTCTCAATCACCTTTTATGCTTATTTACACATAATCACTCTCACTCTCTCCATCTCTCCACAATCATACTCCATTCATCACTCCTAATTGTCATGCACACAACATAAGAACAGATTCTAATTTTCTCCTATAAACACCTTCCTCGTGTGATCGATAAATCTTTATAATATAACTTGATTAGTTATGTACTTGCAAATTTTGGTACATATTTATGCCCCCATCAGGGGTATTTGAAGAACCTTGTCTCTCAGAGAGGCCGCAGGGAAGCTACCCCATCCAAGGAGAATAAGAGATCTCCCTCGCGATCGTCTCGTCCTCGACCGTGCCGAGATAGCCGACCCCCGGAGCCCAGTCATATGGGGGTCATCAACATGATCAGTGGCGGTCCCACTATTGGAGTGTTGTCTAACAACACCAAGAAGAGATATGCTAAGAGGATATTGCAGGTCGACTAAGGTGACAAGATGATGAAGGCAGAGGAGCCCATATCTTTTGGGGATACCGATCTGCAAGGCATTGAGACACCTCATGACAACCCTATCATCATAACCGCAACAATTGATGGCTACCAGGTGAAGCAAATCATGGTTGACATAGGGAGCTTGGTGGATATTTTGTATGTTGACACTTTTAACCAGATGGGCATCGACAAATCTCGCTTGCTCCCCTGCAGAGACCCCCCATAGGTTTCACCGACCACTCTCTTTTACCAGAAGGGATGATTACCCTCCCCCTAACAATTGGAGAGTACCCTAGGCAAACTACCATCCAAGTCCAAATCCTAGTGATGAAGTTCAAGTCAGCCCACAATGTCATTTTAGGTTGAACCACCCTTCATCTTCTATGAACCATTCCTTCGACATATCACCAGATGATGAAGTTCCTAACTCCTAATGGAGCCTGAGTCGTTAGGCGCAACCAGTGAAGTGATTGGGTAAGGGCGTGCAAGACGCCATGCCTATCGAGAAAGCCTGCCTAACGACTCAGGGTAAGGGCGTGCAAGACGCCATGCTTATCGAGAAAGCCTGCCTCTAGTTAGAAAAAAACAGAGCGATAGAGGACAACACCGATGGAAGAGCATCAAGAGATACTCATTGACCGAGAATGATTAAAGATTGTCAAGATTGGGTCCAGCTTAGTCGAGCCCTTGTGAGGAGCCTTGACAGAGTTCCTACGGGAAAACATTGATATGTTCGCTTGGGAACCCGAAGATATGCTGGGGGTTCCCCTGAAGTGATCAGCCACAAGCTAGCTATCGACAGGCACACTAAGCCTATTCGACAATAGAAGAGACATCTCAGCCCAGAACGCCAGAAGACCATAACCGACAAAGTCGAGTGACTTCTCAGAGTTGGATTCATCCGGGAAGTCCAATACTCGGAGTGGCTAGCTAATGTAGTGTTGGTGAAGAAAACGCTGAAGAAATGGAGGATGTGTGTAGACTTCACCGATCTCAACAAAGCCTGCCCTAAGGATACGTACCGCCTACCTCGAATCGATCAGTTGGTAAATATTTTCGTCAAAAATTGGTTTTGCTGTGGAATTCATTATATCTTCGTTCGATTACAACAAATTCAAAAGGGATAGCCTTTTTATAAGACTTTTTTTACACAACAAAATGAAAATTACAACTTTTTAGAAACAAACGCAGGATCATTGTTTGGATCGCTACTTGCATGGGATCTTTGCCTGTGTCGAGAGTGCTTTGACTCGTGGACCACCAAATCACAGATTCTGATTGAATCGTGAGGGGTTTAATGATTCTTCCTTCGTTTATCGAAGTGAGAATTTGAAACGAGATCTTATCGAAGTAAGATAGTCGTTCTTCTTGAGATCAAGTCAAAGCTCAAATCTCAAGGGATTGCCAGAAGCTCAGGAACTCTGCTCTCTCTGCTCCAAAGTGCTCAAAAATGATCCCCCCCTCAAAAATCGATCTCAAGGGGTATTTATAGCCTCCATGAACAGTTACGCTCGTGAGACATCATTTGCTGTCTCGGCTACCGAGACAGTGTTTTCTGTCTCGGCGGCCGAGACAGAGTTTACTGTCTCGGGTTCCGAGACAGTAAACACTATCTCAGAAATCTTCAACTGCCCGATAGTTTTCTTGTAACTGCCTTCCCACATTTTAAAACTCCATTATCTTGGCAGTTGTCAACGTGATTCTCACCCACGATGTTTTCCACGTCCTTGGCAGTTAATGGACACATGTACGACAGTTATCAAGGTGGTTGTTGACCATTTCAACCTGTTCTCGCGCGCGAGACAGTAAACACTGTCTCGTCGGCGAGACAGTAAAAGACTGGTCTCGCGGCGAGACGGTAAAGACTGTCTCGCTGCGAGACAGTAAACACTGTCTTGCTTGCGAGACAGTAAAGACTGTCTCGCTTGCGAGACAGTTCATATCTGTATTCTTTTGATTTTTTGATGATCTCCTCTTGGGCTGTATTTGGATATCTTTCAGCATTTTTTGACGCCTACAGATACCCCCTCCAAAGTGTTCCAGACTTATTCTTTTATAGAGGAGTCTGGGACACTTTGGATAAGACAGGTCTTATTTGCGATCCTTTCAATACTTGATTGAGTAGATCGTGTAGAAGAATCTATAAAATGGTTCCAGCCCTTGATCTCTTCATCCATTAGTCTATTCAGTTCTTTGTAGAATAGCTAATGCTTCTTCGGCACTGCATTTATCGCTTGATCGTTGTTGAAATCTTGAATCGAGGCTGGTATTTCCAGATTGATGCTTGTATGTCCATTGAGAGTTCGTCAGGTTATCCTTAAGAATTTTCAGATTAATATTCCCCAGAAACTGCCTGTCGAGTGTAGGAAAACAGTTTAGACTCGTGTACCTATTGGAGTAACATGGTCTCTTTTTTGGTGGTAGAGATGAACCCAATAATAGAGAGGAAGAATTTTATATTCTATCTCCTGGTCTCTTGTTTGTTGGTATAGATGAACCCAAAATCGGAGAGGAAGATTTTATATTCTATCTCCTGGTCTCTTGTTTGTTGGTAGAGATGAACCCAAAATTGGAGAGGAAGAATTTTATATTCTATCACCTAGGTGTAAAGGAAACTCAAAGTGGGATCTCCACTTAAAGAATCTGGACGGGTTTGAATAATCCTAACTGTCATAAGGTTTGATTATTCAACTGAAAGTGGACCTCTTGTTCATGGAATGAATCGAGAAGAGATTTTGGTTGTGGTCCTAACTGTAGTAAGGTTTGACCAAGTGGGAGTTTTGAGACGATCCTAACTGTTTAAAGGTTTGATCGTTCAATTTGTGGACCTCTCGTTCATGGAAGAAATCGAGAGGGGATTTTGGCTTTGGTCCTAACTTTTTAAAGGTTTGACCAAATGGGAGTTTGATACGATCCTAACTGTTTAAAGGTTTGATCGTTTAATTTGTGGACCTCTCGTTCATGGAGAAGGAAGGAATCGAGAGGGGATTTTGGTTTTGGTCCTAACTGTTTAAAGGTTTGACCAAATAGGGATTTGAGACGATCCTAACTGTAGGAAGGTTTGATCGTTCAATTTGTGGACCTCTCGTTCATGGAAGGAATCGAGAGGGGATTTTGGCTTTGGTCCTAACTGTTTAAAGGTTTGACCAAATAGGAATTTGATACGATCCTAACTGTTTAAAGGTTTGATCGTTCAATTTGTGGACCTCTCATTCATGGAAGGAATCGAGAGGGGATTTTGGCTTTGGTCCTAACTGTTTAAAGGTTTGACCATGTAAAGGTTTTGTGAGGGAAGATTGATCTAAAGAAGTGATCGAATCTCATCTCAGCAAAAGAGTATTCGGAAATCACCGTGGGGATGTAGTGTTTATCACTTTGTTTGTAATGATCGGGTTATCCCTAAGAAAATTACATATACCATTCTTCCGAGAACTTCCCGTTACATGAACCATCCACCCCCAGCTTCTTTCGCAAAACTGGGTCTAACATCATACTGAGTTACATGACCGGGTTATCCTTAAGAATATTACATGTAAAAATTCTCCAGGAACTTCCCGTCAAGAGTGGGAAACAGTTTAGACTCATCTACCTATTGGAGTATCGAGGAGCAGTTTATACTTGTATACTCTTTGGAGTGTTGAGAAGCATTTTATACTCGTATACTCTTCGGAGTGATATAAAGAAGCAGTTTATACTCATATACTCTTTGGAGTTAGGGGAAAACAGTTTATACTCGTGTATCCCATGGAGTCAGAGTCGTCTTTACTTGGCTTGTTTATACTCTTCGGAGTGTTGAGAAGCAGTTTATACTCGTGCACCCAGTGGAGTTCACAGTAGTTTGGATCTGTAATCCTCTTAGCTGCCTCCTGATCTTTAATAAGTGGTAGCTCGATTTTGTCATTGGCGAGGAGGTATTTCAAGATGGCTGGAGCTTCATCATCTTCGAAGGAATACTCCTTTTGAAACCTCAGATCGGGAGTCGCGTTCCCAGTGATTGTAGATATCATCGGTCGGCTTCTCTCAGCTTTCTTTCTTTTAAGAAAGTGTTCAGCTTGTTCGCCACATAGTTTTAACTCTTTCCAAGTTTTGGATGGTACGACCCCCAGAGCTTCCAGGACATCGATGGAGAGATTATTATGGCATGTTTGCAGGATGAACTCCTCTGTAACAAGATCTCTGCAATTCATTGCTTTGTTACGGAAGCGCTTGACAAAATTATCAACTGACTCTCCGTCTTTTTGCTTCTCATCTAGAAGGGTTCCGATCGACACTTCGGTGTCATCATCGAAGAAATTGTTGAGGAACAAACTTTCCATGTCATCCCAATAATTATTTCTCCCTGGCTTGAGACGTCGGTACCAATCGAAGGCGGTCCCACGAAGGGTTCCAACGAATGATCGGACCATTAAAGCCTCGTTTCCAGAAATCATGCCCAAATGAGACTTGAAATAAATCAAGTGCTGAGTAGGCGAGCTTTTCCTGTCAAACGGTGTGAAGTTAATCAGATTGAATTTTGCCGGGTATGATATTGAATCCCATTCTCTTGGATAGGGACATGGAATACCCGTCTTTTTCACTTCTTGAGCCGTCATCAAAGCATTGACTTTGTTTTCAAGCTCTTTCATTTTCTCGTCATCGTCTATGTCTTCATTCGAAGGACGTTGAGGAGAATGAGTTAGGCCACCCTCTGTAAGAGGTGCCATTAAACCACCCCCAATATCGTTATTGGGAGGGTGCGTTAAACCACCCCCAGTGTTATTGCTATTGGGAGGTGTATCAGCCATAATGACTTCATCCACTTCTGGATCACTATCATCTGCCACATTCTGAGTGTGGCGGCTGGATTCAGCTCGCTGACTGGACTCTAGAGGTTGAGGCCGTTGAGCTAGCAATTCCCTCATTTGTTGGATAGCCAACTCCATCTCTGTCTTCATCTCAGCTCTAATTTCTTCACGTTGTTTGGCTATTCTTGAAGTATTTGAACGAACTGATCAGAGGTTATTGTGAGTACTTATCTGGTTTGTCCTGTGCTAGATACCGTATCATCCGAAGCGATAGCAGAACAAGTGTCCGAGAGCTCCTCCTCTGATGATATACCTTCATGCATTCTCTTGTAGTCCCTATGTCTGATGGCTCTTAACTGGAGTCGGGACATCCGTTTGGCAATTCTTGAATTGACTTTTCCTCTCGGAGAAAAGTCGGGATTTGATTCACTTGAATGCCATTTAGATTTTCCTTTATCAGACATGTTTATGGTGACTTCAGGGAATTCATCATCTTGGACAGTTGATCTTCTCTTGCGGAAATGTTTCGGCTTAGGCTTCGACATTTCGGTGAAAAGACTGTGGAATACCGAGACTCTTCGTGGGATGGCTTCTCGTTTTGCGTAATTATATTCCGACAATACTGCTCTAATGAGTCGTGCACAGGAACAATGAGAGCTTATTTCTCGAATAATTCTCTTTCGAAATTTATTCACACCTCCAACTTGATAATACGATTCATCGGTATGATTGCCAAAAAATCGTATCGTTTGTTGGCATGACCTCCCAGGTATGATGATGTCTTTTGGTGAATGCGTCTTCTTCTGAGGGTGTAAAACCTTGTTGGCATTCTCAGGACAATTTATTATTGTCTTTGAGCGATCCAAGGTTATGTCGGGAGTCGCACGTTTAGAACCACCCCCTTGCGGGTATGGAGTCTTAACGGGCTCCGAATGCTGATTTTGCACAACTCCAGACTTTGGAATCCAAACTTTGCAGAGTTTTGGCGGTTCTTTGACCACCGTCTCCCTGTTTCTTTCTCGTCTTTGTTGTAAGAGAGCACGGGCATGAGCAGCATTTGTACGACGTTTTTGTATACGTTCTTTGAGGGTCGAACGAGCCCTTTTGACAATAGTCCATTCCTCCGTCGTGAGTTTAGCAGAGACATGAGTGATTGGTCGTTGAGACAACTGAACCACTCGATGCCTCCTCGACTCTAAGTCCGCATGATAACGAACTCCGTCGGGTTGTTCCAAGGCCTTAGCCATTTGGCGAGCGCGGCGTTGGCGTTGTCTCTGACGAGCTCTTTTCGTCAATGCCGGTGGGCTTTGATTTAATGACTCCTTAATTGGAGAAGAGTCATTATGAGCAGAGAGGTTGCGAGTAGAATCCTCAGCAACAATCAAGCGAGAGTCTTCATCTGTAGTGTTTGACAACTTCAACAAAGATGAAATCTTCCTGCATTTGCGAGGTGAGGAAAACTTTACAAATAAGGATGACAAATACTCCTCAAACTTCGTTTGGTCGAACTCGTACTCGACCGTTGATTCAACCGGGATCTTGATGGTTGGCTGCGACACGACGGTCTCGGCAGCGAGACCGTTGGCTCCCACTATGGTCGCCAGTTTGTTTTCGTCAAAAATTAGTTTTGTTGAGGAATTCATTATATCTTCGTTCGATTACAATAAATTCAAAAAAGATAGCCTTTTTATAAGACTTCTTTTACACAACAAAATGAAAATTACAACTTTTAGAAACAAACGCAGGATCGTTGTTTGGATCGCTGCTTGCGTGGGATCTTTGCCTGTGCCGGGAGTGCTTTGACTCATGGACCACCAAATCACAGATTCTGATTGAATCGTGAGGGGTTTAATGATTCTTCCTTCGTTTATCGAAGAGAGAATTTGAAACGAGATCTTATCGAAGTAAGATAGTCGTTCTTCTTGAGATCAAGTCAAAGCTCAAATCTCAAGGGGTATTTATAGCCTCCATGAACAGTTATGCTCACGAGACAGCATTTGCTGTCTCTGCTGCTGAGACAGTGTTTGCTATCTCGGCGGCCGAGACAGAGTTTACTGTCTCGGGTTCCGAGATAGTAAACACTGTCTCAGAAAACCTAACTGCTCAGCGGTTTCTGCCGTAACTGCCTTCCCACGTTTCAAACTCCGTTATTTTGGCAGTTATTAACGTGATTCTCGCCCGTCTCGCGGCGAGACAGTAAAGACTGTCTCGCTGCGAGACAGTAAACACTGTCTTGCTTGCGAGACAGTAAAGACTGTCTCGCTGGTGAGACAGTTCATATCTGTATTCTTTTGATTTTTTGATGATCTCCTCTTGGGCTGTATTTGGATATCTTTCAGTATTTTTTGATGCCTACAGTAAACAAGAGTGCAAGGCATTAAGCTTCTCAGCTTCATGGACACCTTCGCCAGTTACAACCAGATTTTCATGGCAGAGCATGATCAGGAGAAGACATCTTTCTTCACTAACTTGGGGACATATTGTTACAAGATGATGCCATTTGGACTGAAGAACGCTAGGGCCACATATTAGAGGCTCGTCAACAAGGACTTTAAGCACCAGATTGGCTGCAATCTGGAGGCTTATGTGGATGACTTGTTGGTGAAGTCAAAACAAGCATCTGCCTACATTTTAGACCTAGACGAGACCATCTCCACACTCCGGTGCTACCAAATGAAGCTCAATCCCACCAAATATGCCTTCATGGTGCTATCAAAAAGTTCCTGGGGTTCATGATCATGTAGAGAGGCATAGAGATAAACTTGAGAAGATGGCCTCTATAGAGCGATTGACCGAACCGCACACCTTGAAGGACATCCGGAAGCTAAATGGAAAGATTGTCGCGTTAGGTCGCATCCTCTCCAAATCTGCTGAGAGGAGCCTCCCATTTTTCAAAACTCTAAGGGGAAGCAAGAACCTGAAGGAGAGCATGGAATGGATGGCAGAATGCAGTGCAGCTTTTTAGGATCTCCAGGCCTACTTGAGTACCAAACCACTGCTAAGCTAGCCTATAGGGGAGAGACATTGTACCTATAAATGGCCATCTCCTCCAAAGTTGTCAGCTCCGTCCTTGTTCGGGAAGAAGAAAATATTCAAAAGCCTATTTACTATGTGAGCTAAATTCTCAAAGTGGGCAAGCTCTACTATCACCTCATTGAGAAGGATGCCTTCGCCCTCACTACCATTGTGAGGAGACTCCGCCCGTACTTCCAGACCCATGTCATCATTGTGCGAACAAGTCTACCTCTGAAGAAAGCATTGGGTAGCCCCACAACTTCTGGGAGGAGGGTCACCTAGGTAGTCAAACTCAATAAGCATGATGTGCAATTTGAACCCAGGATGACAATCAAAGCTCAAGCCTTGGCCGACTTCCTGATCGAGTCAACTTCGCCAGGTGATGAGCCAGACACACCTTTGTCATTGGTTCAGCCAGCACCTTCGGCATCTTCAGTAGACTAAGCATATGCTCCACAGATTCATCGTAGTCTAGAACATGATTCCCCTGAATTCACCTCACGATGGTTATTAAGGGTGGACGGATCCTACGGAGAAGCCAGCAGTGGGGCAGGAGTGGTCCTGTGTAGCCCTAATGGGTCGACGCATAAGCACTCCATTTCTTTTGACTTCTCAGGCTCTAACAAAGAAGTGAATATAAAGCTCTTCTTGCTATCCTTCGAGCGGCACAAGCACTAAAGGCATATCACCTCTACATTTTAGCCGACTCACAGTTGGTCGTCCATCAGGTGAATGGACGCTATGCAGCTAAAGATCTAAGGTTGGCCTTGTATCTCAAAGCTGCTAAGGAGCTTTTGACCAGCTTTTTGGACTTCAAGATAGTTCAAGTCCCCCATGCTCTAAACACCTGGGCGAATGCTCTTTCCAAGCTCAGGTCAACAAGCTCAAGGATCAACTTAGGGGCTATCTACATCAACACCCTCGAGCGACCCAGCATCTCCAAGTCACCAGAGACCATCATAGACACCGAAACACCTATCACGCCCTGTTAGTTAGATCCTATTGCTCTCTATCCAACACAGGGCACCTTGCCTGAAGATCCTACTGAAGCCAGGCATCTCCAAAGGAACTCTTGCCGCTATCTCATGATCGATGGATAGCTCTATCAGATGTCGTACTCTAACAGTAGCATAAGACCCTATCTGCGATGCCTTTGACTATCAGAGGCTAATTATGTGATCAGGGAAATTCATGAGGGCACATGTGGAAATCATCCTGGGGATCGAACCCTCACGCAGAAAGTCAGGGTACTACTGGCCCACCATATTGGCCGAGTCAAAATAACTCGTCTCTCAATGCAAGAAGTGCCAATTCTTCTCATCCATCCCACGAGTAGCGACCACCGAGTTAACTTCCATCCTGAGTTCCATACAAATTGCTCAATGAGGGTTGGATTTGCTGGGTCCTCTCCCCCTAGCTTCTGGATAGAGGATGTTCCTCATTGTGGCGATCGACAACTTCACCAAATGGATTAAAGCCGAACAACTAGCCAAGATTGGTGAGAGTAACGTCACAAGTTTTGTATGGAAATTCGTTGTCTGTCATTTTAGCATACCCGGTCCTTTGTGACTTATAACGGAACCTAGTTTGACAGTTGAGGCTTCCACAGCTTTTACAAGGAATACAACATTCACCTCAAGTTCTCCTCTGTTGTCCACCCTAAATCCAACGGACTTGCATAGGACACTAATAAATGCTTCCTCCAAGCATTGAAGAAGAAGGTGGACACAACAGTAGGGAACTGGATTGAAGAGTTGCCTAGTATCCTCTAGTCATACCGCACGACCCACAAGAACTCAACGAGGAAGACTCTATTCAAGCTAGCTTATGACGCCGAAGCAGTCACTCCAGTCAAAGTAGGCATGCTGGCCATCCGACTGCAACACTTCGACAAGGACCTGAATTCAGTAAGGCTTTGGATCAGGCTCGACCTCCTAGATGAGACCCGAGAGAAAGCACTCCGGACTTAGGTCACCAATCGGTAACGAATCGCCTACTACTACAACAACAAGATCAGACCAAGGAGATTCTGCATTGGCAACCTCGTCCTCCACAAAGCTGCTTTCAACAAAGATACCCAAAGAGGCGAGCTAGCTCCCAACTGGGAAGTCACATACACAGTCTTAGAAGAGCTGCAACCAGGTGCTTATCGACTAAGGGCCCTAGTTAGGAGAGTCTTACAACATCCTTGGAACATTAAGCACTTTAGGAGATATTTTCAATAATTTTGTATAGTTTCATTCATTATAAATGAAATTTAATCGAAATTGACTCCTGTCTTACACTCCCGTAGTGCCGAATCTATGCAGGAGTTCTAAGCCCTTTGTTCTTCTCAAGGTAAACCCAAAGCACTCCTACTATATGGTCGACTCCAACATTCACCTCTCGACCATTATGGAAATATGAAAGTCCCAGGCATCTACGTAAGTCCTAGGTACCCAAACTCCGGGTTATCATTTTACCATTGCCATCAGAGCAGCCCTCAGTAGGGTGAAAGGCCTAGACGTCCTCAGTAGGACCTAGGCACTCGACCTCAGGGTTGAGTTCTAAGCTCTTGGTGCCTTCTCAAAGTAAACCCAAGGCACCCTCACTACATAGTCAACTCCAACATTCACCTCTTGACTATTATAGCAATATTGAAGCCTCATGCGTCTACGTAAGTCCTGGGTATCCAACCTCTGGATTGTTATTTTACCAAATTGCCATCATGGTGGCCCTCACTAGGGCGAAAGACCTAGACGTTCTCAGTAAGACTTAGGCACTCGACCTCAGGGTTGAGTTCTAAGCCCTTGGTGCCTTCTTAGGATAAACACAAGGCACTCTTACTATATGGTCGACTCCCACATTCACCTCTCGATAATTATGGTAGTATTGAAGACCCAGGCGTCTACATAAGTCATAGACACTCAACCTCAGGGTTGTCATTTTGCCAAAGACCCAGGCATCTACATAAGTCCTCGGCACCCAATCTCAGGTTGTCATTTTATCGAATTGCCCATAGGGAGGCCCTCAGTAGGGCGAAAGACCTAGACGTCCTTAGTAGGACTTAGACACTCGACCTTAGGGAAGCCCTTGGTGCCTTCTCAGGGTAAACCTAAGCCACTCTCACCATATGGTTAACTTCCACATTCACCTCTTGACCATTATGGCAGTATTGAAGACCCAGGCATCTACGTAACTCCTAGGCACCCAACCTCAGGGTTATTATTTTGCTAAAGACCCAGGCATCTACATAAGTCCTGGGCACCCAACCTCAGGGTTGTTACTTTGCCGAAAAGACCTTAGTGCCCTCATTAAGTCCAAGGCATGTACCCTAAGCCTATAGTGTCATCATGAGTAAGCCCAAGGCATGGAGTTCAACTATTCGGTTGTCTTCAACAAATAAGCATTTCAACTTGACAGCCTTCATCGACAAAAGACCTGAACATCTCTCTCATAAGAGGTGTAAAATGAGCTATTTGTCTCGACCCCTCAACACTAGGGTCGACACAACACGACCGATCACAACAATCAACACTCATTCTCTCAAGTCAGAACACACCTATAAGCAAACAATGCAAAAATAGGAATAATATGAGGCAGACTCCAGAATTAGAGCAAAGTAATCTTTATTCAAACATTCAAAGTTTATTACAAGCTTCATTACCGTATCCATGTCTATTTACAACAAGGCATGTCGATAACTAAAAAAAGGAGATATAAGCCATTAGACCTCTCAATCAAATCCGAGAGTAGGGCTTGGGAGATCCTCAGTAGGGGTAAGAGCAGTAGAAGTAGAAGCGGCGGGCGGGGTCCTCTCGAGGGGCATCCTCTGACTCGTCATCATCGTCGTCTAATGCCAATTCCAACCCCCCTCCACTCACCTCGATCTCCTTTAGGAGGTCAAGACAGCAAGAGACATGGGGAGGGTAAAGTCGATTAGGTGTGGGACAAGAGCCAGGAGGGAGCAGTGAGGCTAAGTAGTCAACACCAACCTTGCAAGCTAAAGCCACCTCAGTTTTACCTAAGGGGCCCTTGCACTAGTCATCGACCACCTTCGCCTTATACTGCTTTGAGTCCAATTAAGCAAGCCGATCCACGAGATCCTTGACCATTGTCACAGATGCCTAATGAGTCGACCACTCCTCCTCAAGGTCCTGTCTTAATTGATTAGCCGAGTGACGACTCGATCGAGCGTCCTCCTTAGCCACCTCCTTGAGGTGCCTCTCAGACTTGAGCTACCCCTCTGAAGAAGTTAGCCGGCCGTCCCACTTGGAGATTCCTTGCTGGAGGAAGCTGACCTCACCCTTCAGCTGGGCCACTTCACCATGGAGCTTCTCGATCAAAGCCGCTTGCTTAGTGCTATGGGATCAGATCCCCTTAAGAAGCCTTTCCTTTGTATCCAAGGTAGCTATCTTCTTCTCCACTTCCTCCCTGGCTGACCTCTCCCTGGTAAAGTCCTCCCACCACTCCGTAGGAGCATTGTACATATGGCAGAGCCGGTTGTATAGCTCCTGCTCCAACAAGGCCCCTTCAACCAACTAGGCCTTGAGGACCATATGCAAGCCAACACTTGGCATATCCCGCAAGAACCACTCGTCCATTGGGAGTTAGAACTATTGGATAGCTTGAATTGGGGCAGTTGATGACCCTAAGATTGAAGAGTCTATGTCGAGAGGTGCCACCGTAGTGAACCTGCCGCCCTCTGGGATTTCCTTCCTGGGTGAACAGGGATCTGGCGGCACTCCCATCAACATGGCCTTAGCCTTCTCTAAAAAGTTAGGGTCAACTTCTAAGGTCCAGTGGCAGAACGACTAGATCTTTTCTTCCTCCTCGCTAGTCTTGCCCATTGCAGACGATGGAGGGGGTACCTCTTGCTCTTCGACACCCCTGGAAGTCCTCAAAGGCTCCTTGCCTGGCCTGTGGGAT
>NC_033796.1:98652457-98685851 GCF_001876935.1 Asparagus officinalis
TCCTCGACAAAGGTCCTAAATTCAACAGCCTCGACCACTGGGGCTACCTCTTCAAGCCTAGGAGGCGAAGAGTCATCGATCATAATGACCTCGTCCGACTGATCGATTAGGATAGCCAATTGCTACTCCCCGGCTGACTCGACTTGGACCGGCCCAATCGGCCTGCTGGGATCTTGGTCCTTCTTAGCCTTCACCTTCTTAGCCTTTACCCTCTGCCCTACCAGTTGGGTAGAAATTTTGGCCGCCTGTGACTTCAAGCTGGTCGTCTCCTTAGGGGTGAGATTTCCCCTCAACCTCTTATGAGGCCTTGCGGTAGAGCTAGACTTCTCACCCATCGAATTCCTCTTAGGGCTTTTTTTAGGGGAAGGGCTTGCAGACTCGCCCTCACCTTCTCGGCCTTGGAGGGTAAGACCATGGACATGCCCACCACTCGAAGAGATGCCATCTAGAAGAGATTTCTCCTCTCCCAAGACCTAGCATAGAAGTGCATCTTCTCCAACTTCCGCCTCTGTTAAACGGTAAGGATGCACAATGTCAGTGCATCCTTAGTCACTTCAGGCCAATTTGGGTAGGAGAGGATGTTGTTGGTGCTAAAGATCCATACGAACCACTCCTTCCAATCCCTGTTCAACTCAGGAGCGTCTGAGATAAGCTTGCTACCCCCACTATAGTGGTAGAAGTAGTGGGGGTCCCTCCTGGTCGACTTGACCCCGACCAGATACCCCAAGAGGCGCATGCTTGGCAGAACGCCAACCTGGTAGCAGATTATGATGAAGTCTACCAGAACCGTAATTGCATTCAGGGTGAACTGAGAGGGGGAAACCCCCATAGCAACACATATATCCCTAATGAAGGGATGGAGCGGCAGCTAGAGCCCGAACACGAGATAGGAGAGATACAGTGATGCTTTATTTTAGCCATGGTGGTACGCCAACTTGTTCCCACTTGGCGCTACAAGCGTAAAAGCCCTAGGGATATCATAGAGCTCGTCGTACTGCTCGAGCTCTCTGATGATGACTTTCGAGCGCTCTGATGATGACTTTCGAGCGGATCGACTAAAGAAGAGTAATCCTCTCCTCATTATAGCAGGTGGTGGAAGCCTGAGAAGCCATTTGAAAATTTAGAGTGCAAAGGATTTGGGAAAGTTGAGAGAGACAAGCACCAAAGATTTAGAGCAAGAGTTTGTGAAGAAAATTCTTCTGCATCCCCACTAAGCTATTTATAGCATTCAAGAAGGACACGTGGATTAATCTTGATGGTCGGCTCATTTCAAAATAAATAGGTAAGATTCACCTTGAAATCTCAAATGTTTCACACGAAACTCAAAGTGCCCCCCTTTTACTTTGTGCCTCTTCGCTCAAAAATCGAAACGACACTATAACTCTCAGACAACTGATAGCGTCATCATGTTGTTTCCAACAGTGATATTTCACCTGCCTAATAAAGGCTTCTAAAAACTCACTAAACGACATCTATTCGACAAATAGTCGACCAGTCCCTTAGTCGACCCTTGATAGCTGACAACAGACTTCAAAGAGTATCTCTCATGCACTCACCCAAGAAGCTCAGACGCTAACTAGCTAAAGCAAACGACTAGATTGATTCCATACTTAGACAAAAAAAACTAACACATTAGAAGTGGCCACTCGAGTTTGATATGTATCTTCTCAATGAAGGACGAGTCCTCTCGAGTCAGCAGTTCAAGTCTATGATGGAGCTAAGTCATTCAAAAGACATAAATTGAGATTGCACAACATATGACAAACAATTTAGGCTCAAAAATATTTCTTTATTCATTTATAAAGAATATTTACAAGATACAATGTACACATCTATACGACACAGGGACGAGAGACAAGAAAGTCCTAGGAGACTAAGAGAAGTCCATTCCCACTCTTGGAGTCACTGGCGAGGAACCCCTAGGAGTAGCCAGCGGAGGAGTTGAGTAGTCCCCTTCTTCATCCGATTCTCTCTCTCCTTCATAGAGATCGAGCCCCCTTCAAGCGCTTCCACCTCCACTAACTCATCCAGACACTTAGCCACGAAAGCTTTAGTGATACCCCTCAATGATCCCCTGGCGGTGAGGGTCGGACTCTAGATAGGCATTTTAGCTTTGGACCATCGCTAGAGACTCCCACAAGTGGGCGTCCTTCCCCTGAAGCCTGGCAAGCATTAAATGCTCCTCATCCAGTTAATGCCTCACATATGTTGCCACCTCCTTCTCGATGCCGATTAGTACCATAGCGTGGTCCCTCTCCTGGAGAGCCACGTCTAGTCTCCTGGCCTTCCTCTTGCTCTCCTCTAGCTCATGTCTAATCTCGTCGACCTCAGAAGCACTTGGGGCTGGCGTCTTCACGGCCCGTTCCAATTCAGACCCTCTATTAGTCCTCAGAGAAGTAACCTATCCAAGGAGCTTGAGATATGTGGTCCAAACCTCCTTCATCCAATGATATAACTCCGTCTCCACCAAAGCGCCTCGAACAAAGTAGTTGCGAAGGCTATGGTGGAGATTGATATCGGGGACCCATTGCAAATACTCCTCAACTTGAGGGAGCCAAAACTGCTCGACCGCCTTTTGCTGAGTCCAGCAAGAGCCTAGGACAGTCCCCTGATGTCAAGGTGGTGTTTAGGCTCGAAGCGATGCTCCTGGTCGGGCTCCTATCCATATTAAGAGCCGGTCTGTCACGCTCCGTTTCCTAAAGTACCCAGGAATCGGAACGTGAACAAGCCCGCGACGTATTAGATTGAGAAGAATATACACTATCATTTTTTTTTCTTTTCTTTTCTTCTCAATCCAATACGCTAAGCGTCTGGAAATAAATACAATGCAAAGGCATAGGTCTCCAATCACAGATAGCAAGAATATAATAGACAACACAGAATAAAAATATCATATCACAAATGAATATCATCCAAGACATAATAATAAGGGTCAAACATGCACTTATACAAAACTATCTGAATGAAATATTAGAGAATATAAAATACAATGATCGGGCAGAAAAGAAATGCTACGAAAGTAAACTAAGATCATCGAACAACTAGAGGAAATAACTAAACTTTGGCTTCCTCCGCTCGGTCTGCAAGGCACTCTTGTTAAGAATCCTCTGGATCCTGGCGATCTCCTAGCTGAACCTGTTCTTCCTCTAAGTCTGACATACAACAGAGAAAACAGGTGTACGTCAGTGTGCATGGCACATGGCAAGACCCCACAAACAAATAGAACAACGAAAATCAAAGCGAAAAACAATATGATAACAGAATGACAAAAGAAACGTACAACTAAAAATCCAACAAAATGTAGGACCCCGTAGATTTTGATAATTTATATATGTGATTATTAGTGAAAAATAATGTTTATTTATGATAAATATCTTTATGACATGGTTGTGCATGAAATCTAGCATTTTGAGCTTATAAGAATGTATACATGCATCAGTTAAGAGGTTGAGTTTGCAAATTTGCAAATCATAAGCATCAGAGTCGAAGAACTCTATTTTTAGCTCATGAGTCGACCCATGACTGTCATGAGTCGACTTATGATATCAACTCCCATTGTCAAAAGTCTCTGCTGAGTCGACTTATTATCTTATGAGTCGACCCATGAGTCATGAGTCGACTCATGATAGTCATGAGTCGACTCATCGAGGGTTTTCTGGGTTTTGTGGATCGGGTTTGTTTGGGTTTCGGGTCAGGTTTTAATTGTTCATATATATTCTCCTCCATCCGAAAACACCTCTTTTCATCAGTTCTCCCCAGAGAAACCCTAGCCTTCTATCCCCCTCAAAACCGTAGTTCGTTTTTGGGCGTTTTTGGGAGATTTTCAGGGGATTTCAGCAGCTCCTTGTGGTTTGCAGCGAGGGGAATCGTTCTTCAACACATCTGAGGCGAGTAGCATCTCGCCCAATCTCTCTCCCATGTTTTTATTAGTTTATAAACGTTTTTCATGAGTTTTATTGAGCCTAAGACTTATTTTCAAGTATAAGTCAATGTTCTTATTAGTGTAAATGCTAGAAATCATGTGTTTCAGATTTTAAAATCCCCACTAACGAGTTTTTGATGAAAACCCAGATCTGGGAATTTATTTAAGGAAATGAAAATATGAGTTTTATTTGTTTAAATGCTCTCTTTCATGTTTAGGGGTTAAATGTTAGATCTAACATGCAAGTGTTCATTTCTCATGCTAGATGTGAATTTCTTTCACTGTCTCATAGTTTAGAATTGATAGTTATGGAAGTGTAAATCAGTGTAGTGGTTGTGAAATATCCAGTTTTCATCTCGTGAGTGAGTCGACTCATCAGGTTGAGTCGACTCATCAGGTTGAGTCGACTCATCAGGTTGAGTCGACCCATGACTGTCATGAGTCGACTCAAGAAGTCAATTCTTGTTATTCATAAGTGTCTGCTGAGTCAACTCGTCAGTTTATGAGTCGACCCATGAGTCATGAGTCGACTCTTAGCTGATTATGAGTCGACTCATCGAAGTTTTTCCTATTTCGTTTGTGTTTCTGCTTAATCACCTACTGTGCTTATACTTTTACAGTGTTCATATAAAATCGAGGGTACTATTTATCATTTTTGAATATGAGAAGTTGCCTTGTTTATCGGATATTAAATTGCAGTATTTATGATTTCATTTACACATATAAGATGACTTTTCTGACACAAGCTTAGAGCTGTACAACGAGGCATGTACAAGAGTAGAATATGTATACCTTTACTATTAGTATTCCATGGTTCATATACACAGTACTCGTGTTGGACTATAATCTATTAAAGTCCTCGTGTTAGACTATAATCCATTAAAGTCCTCGTGTTAGACTATAATCTATTAAAGTCCTCGTATTGGACAATAATCCATTACAGTCTTATGTTGGATAATTGCTAAACCTTGAGTATGTTGCTTAACCGAGTTTGGAACACGACATATTATATAAGGCTGGGACATGATAGCTACCTAGGCTGGATATGACAATTAGTGTAGCTTTGACATGTTTAAATTGTATCGGTAGAGATGAGTTTATATTCTTTTCTTTATTTTTCCTTGGGTTAAACCTCGGGTTTAGTATTTAGGGATTTACAATTTGAGATACACGGTATATACATGAGGGTTTCCTTATTTGGATTATTTCTTAGGGATTTACAATTTGAGATACACGGTATATACATGAGGGTTTCCTTATTTGGATTATTTCGCTCGACCTACCTATGCTCGTGTTGTAATTTCCTAAGTACTAAAACCCACTATTGTTAGTATAAATGATTTTTTATTTTATGTATTAACTGTATTTTCATATACAATGAGCCCTATCACTTGGGGTTGGTTGTGATGTTGCTCGCTAGCGCTTTGACGCTCGTTGTCCCTCCCCCTTTCAGGTAATGAGCCCGGAGCCCGGAAAGTCGTAGGTTGAGGGCAATTTTTTTTATTAGCGCCTGTTTATCCCCTTATTAGATGTATTTCATTTTGTACTCCACTTGAGACATTTTTAGACTTGAGAGATTTATATTCTAGAGTTATAAAGGCTGTGTGCCTTGTTTCATGTATTAGATGTTTTGTATTGTGAGACATGTTGAGATCTCCAGACTGTTATTATTCATTTCAGACATTGACTATGCATTCCAGCTGATTTGATTGATGAGATGTATTAATCCGGGATCTATCATTTCATCATGTACTTATTGTAAAATCTTTTACTTGCTTTGTACCTACACCTGTTGTTGATTCCACTAGAGAGGTAGTAATTGTAATGGTGAAACATGTTATTGCACGGTGTGGTGCATGGCAGGTTTGACATTCCTGGTTTCACCTCGGACTACAGCCTTGTGTGAACCCAGGGACGTCACAGTTAGTATCAGAGCTTTAGTTTCAGTATCCTTAGGATCATCCTGTGTCGAGTCGTGGAGCTAGGTTAGAGTTTCTTAGGATTCATGTATAGAGTCCGCTAAGGATTTCCTAGTATGAGTGAGGACGGTATATGCATATATCTCAAAATTTTGAGAATTTTTTTTATGACAACTATTTTTGTTTAAAGTATATGTGTGAATACTATATGGTGTGAAAATCGTATTGTGATACATTATGTATGTATATATGTCTACTTTGACTCATGAACTTTTATTTTCTTATGATCAGAGAGAAATGGTAGAACGTGGCAGACCCCGTACTCGCAGAGCCGCTCAGGCAGAGCCCCAGCAGGCTCTACCTGAGCCACAACAGGCTCCACCCGAGTAGGAGCAGGCACCACCTGAGCCGCAGAAGGCTCCTCAGTACCTCATTGATCTCATGGCTCCTATCATTGCTAGGATGGCAGCGATTGAGGAGCTTGTGGTGAGTCATATCGCGCCACCGACACCACCACCACCTCCAGTAGTTTCATCACAGGGGATACCAGCTGTCCCAATCAGAGAGAGACCCAGAGGTAGCACCTGCAGCTATTCCACTAGCGGTACCGGATAGAGCCACGCAGCAGGAGGCTTGGCTCCGCTTGGTAGAGAGGTACCAAAAGATGAGAGCACCGGAGTTCCAAGGCTCTTCAGACCCACTTGTAGCCCACAAGTGGAAGGAGGATGTGAGTAATGTCCTAGACATACTCAATGTAGACTCAGTTTAGAAGCAAAGACTAGCATCATATAGTTTGAAGGGGGATGCCGGGAGATGGTACTGATTCTAGTTTCCATTAGAGCAGCGGATGATCCTCACTTGGGAGGATTTTGTTTACTTCTTTGATGCACAGTATGTTTCTTCTGCAGCACGGACTGGGAAGGAATTTGAGTTGTCCCGTTTGACTCAGGGGGACATGTCAGTTGCAGAGTTAATTGCAGGTTTGAGAGCAAGTTCATGGAGTTGCTGCATTTCACGGGGATGTGGCAGACAGGAGAGCGTCAAGCTCAGATGTTCCTAGCAAGGCTTCACCCTAATCTTCGTCGATACCTCGTCTCGAGGAAGTTCTATTCAGTCCGGGAGGTAGCTGAGGCCACCACCTCACAGGAGAATGAGACAGCTATGTTTCAGAAGGACAAGGAGGGAAAGACTAAGACAGGACAGATTGGAGACAAGGGGAAGAACAAGAGGCCCTTGTCAGGACATCAGCAGCAGCAGCAGGGCTGTCATAAGAGGGGACCCCAGTAGGATCAGAGGGCACATCATCACACAAGTTTCAGGGGGTATGCTTTAACTGTCGCTTAGTGGGACACAAGGCATCAGAGTGTCGTAGTGCACCAGCAAGAGCTCAGCAGGGCAGGGGTCCGAACCAGCAGCAGTCGCGGCAGCAGGGTCGAGGTCAGGGTCAGCAGGTCAGGCTTGAGGCACCGTCAACAGCGCAGAGGCCAGATTGTCTCGTATTTTCCAGCACTAACGGTAGAACAGTCTTCAGCACCAGGCAGAGTATATGCAGTGGTTCCTTGTGATCATGGTGCCAGCGGTGCAGTTGTGGAGGGTAC
Organism: Asparagus officinalis; assembly: GCF_001876935.1. Lineage (NCBI taxonomy): Eukaryota > Viridiplantae > Streptophyta > Magnoliopsida > Asparagales > Asparagaceae > Asparagus > Asparagus officinalis. Next base: position 98,659,897 of record NC_033796.1, read on the forward strand.
GTTCCTCGTGAATTCCTTTCCCGCCCGTATTCTTTTCGATTCAGGAGCTTCGCATTCTTTCATTTCGTATGCTTTCATGTTTAGACTCCAGCTCGTAGCTCATTCGTTAGACACCCCTTTATTAGCTTCCACCCCTCTAGGAGAGGTATCGCTTCTAGAGAGCATTTGTAGGAGGTGTATTATCAGTTTAGACGAGTCCGAGTTCATAGTCGATCTAATAGTTTTGCATATGTCCGAGTTTGATGTCATCCTTGGTATGGATTAGTTGTCGTTCTACCATATTAATATTGACTGTGTGCGAAGACAGTCAGATTGCGAACGTCCGATGGGTCCGAGATGATTGTGGCCACTTCTCAGGGCAATCGCTTTGCGGAGTCGTTTCTGGTGTTCATCGATGAGGTGATGCGACGGGATCAGAGTTCTAATTTATTGGAGACTAGAGTTGTCTCGGATTATCAGGATGTCTTTCAGGACATACCTGGATTACCTCAGATGAGAGAGGTTGAGTTTTATATTGAGTTGCAGCCGGGCACAGCCCCGATATCCCGCGCACCTTATCGCATGGCACCAGCTGAGATGAGGGAGCTTCAGACCCAGTTGGACGAGTTGTTAGCTCAAGGATTTATTCGTCAGAGTCATTCCCCATGGGGCGCACCGGTCCTCTTCGTAAAGAAGAAGGACGGCAGTATGAGATTGTGTATAGATTATCAGGAGTTAAACAAGGTCACTATCTGGAATAGGTATCCACTATCTAGGATTGATGACTTGTTCGACCAGTTACAGGGAGCGTAGTTCTTCTCGAAGATTGATCTTTGTTCTGGTTATCATCAGTTGTGCGTTTGGGAGATGGATATCCCTAAGACCGCTTTCCTCACGCGATATGGATCTTTTGAGTTCTTGGTCATGCCATTCGGACTAACCAATGCACCCGCTGTATTCATAGACTTGATGAAGCGGGTTTTCTGTCCCTTCTTAGTTCAGTTCGTGATTGTTTTCATCGACAACATCCTCATTTATTCGAGATCGGAGGCAGATCATGAGCAGCATCTCCGATTAGCTTTGCAGACCCTACGGGAGCACCAGTTATACGCCAAGTTCAGCAAGTGCGAGTTTTAGCTTTCAGAGGTCAGATTTCTCAGCCACATCATCAGCAGAGAGGGAATATCAGTAGACCCAGCTAAGGTTACAGCAGTGCTTGATTAGGAACCGCCGAAGACGGTGATGGAGATTCGTAGCTTTTTGGGTTTAGTAAGTTATTACAGGAAGTTCATCCAGGACTTCTCAAAGATTTTGACCCAAACCTTTACACGCCTTACGAAGAAGGGTGTACAGTTTATTTGGAGCACAGAGTGCCAGGAGGCCTTTGATACATTGAAGGCTAAGTTGACTACAGCACCGGTTTTGACTATTCTGAGCAGCGACAGGACATTCGTCGTCTACACAGATGCATCTTTGGCAGTAGGAGGCGTCCTTATGTAGGCTCAGAGAGTAGTAGCTTACACCTCACGGCAGTTGAGAGTGCATGAGCATAACTATCCTACTCATGACTTGGAGTTAGCAGCAGTGGTATTTGCATTGAAGTCATGGAGACACTATTTGTATGGAGTGCAGTTTGAGTTGTTCACAGATCATCAGAGTCTAAAATATCTTTTCTCTCAGAAGGAACTCAACCAGAGACAGCGGAGATGGATTGAGTTTATCAAGGATTATGAGTTCACGATTCAGTATCATCCGGGGAAGGCGAACGTCATAGCGGATGCTTTGAGTAGGAAGCGTCGACATCAGGTTGCGGTTTTGAGATGCTCGTTGCATCGAGACCTTCTCACCCTTAGCCAGTTTGATTTTAGACCTGAGGTTGATGGTACCAGTGCATTTTTGGGAGCTGTATCGGTGCAGCCATCTTGGAGTGGCAGAGTTATCAGAGCTCAGTTGGAAGACTCTTGAATCCATATTCGTAAGGAGGATATTTCCAAAGAGCCTAAGGCCGATTGGACCATTAGAACAGATGGAGGCCTCCGGATGAAGGGTAGATTAGTTATGCCAGCCAGTGCAGAACTGAAGAGGGAGTTACTTGATGAGGCGCACCGTACTCGGTACACAGTACATCCAGGGACTACCAAGATGTACAAGGACCTGAAGAGACATTTCTGGTGGAGTAGCATGCGAAGAGAGATTTCAGAGTATGTGGCTAAGTGTTTTACTTGTCAGCAGGTAAAGGCAGAGCATCAGAGATCGGTAGGGACACTTCAGCCGTTGCCTATTCCAGAGTGGAAGTGGGCGGACATTTCTATGGACTTTATTGTATGGTTGCCGAAGTCGAAGAAGGGGAATGATTTGATTTGGGTGATAGTGGACCGGTTGACGAAGTCAGCACATTTTATTCCAGTGAGGACTTCTTATACAGTCGAGGCGTATGCGAGGATCTTCGTTCGAGAGATAGTTCGACTTCACGGGGTTTCGGACACGATCGTGTCGGATCTAGGATCAGTATTCACTTCATATTTTTGGAGGAGTTTCCAGGACTCTTTTAGCAGCAGACTATCTTATAGCAGTGTATTCCACCCACAAATGAATGGTCAGACGGAGAGGGTGAACCAGGTGTTAGAGGACATGTTGCGGGCTTGTGTCATTGACTTTCAGGGCAGCTGGGAAGAGCATATTCCACTGATAGAGTTCGCTTATAACAATAGTTATCAAGTGACGATCGGTATGGCTCCGTATGAGGCGTTGTACGGCAAACCCTGTAGATCATCGATATGTTGGACAGAGCCGGATGATAGCTTGATGCTTGGACCGGAGCTTATGAGGTAGACTACTGAGAAGGTAGCAATGATCAGGGAGCGGATTCTAACCGCTCAGAGTCGGCAGAAGAGCTATGCAGATAAGAGGCGAAGACCCCTAGAGTTTCATATTGGAGATTTGGTTATGCTGAAGGTTTCACCTATGAAAGGCGTACAGCAATTCGGGAGGCGAGGGAAGCTTGCACCGAGATATATTGGACCATTCTGGATTTTGGAGCGCATTGGAGCTGTGTCATACAGACTAGATCTTCCAGCTTCAATGTCTAGTATACACAATGTATTCCATATTTCTATGCTCAGGAAGCACTTGCATGATGAGGAGCAGCAGTGAGTGTTGGATGCACCGGAGATTGAGCTTCGGGATGATTTGACTACTATTGAGATCCCAGTGTCAATACTTGCTAGAGAAGACAAGAGACACAGGAACAAGGTGATTCCATTGGTGAAAGTTCAATGGAACCGAAGTGGAGTTGAGGAAGCTTCTTAGGAGCCCGAAGAAGACATGCGACGCGACTACCCATACTTGTTTGAGCAGGTAAGTTAATTAAAGTATTTATGATGTGAATTCTTACTTGTATATTTATATATGTACCTTGATACTTATATTTAACACTAGAAAGAGGGTATTTTCACTTAATTCCTAATCTTTCGGAACACATGGTATATACATAGGGGGGGTTCCTTGTTTGGATTTTTCGCCCGACGTACTAGTTTCATTAGATTAGGGGTTGAGTAAGAATATTACCATTTTAGATCGTTAAGTATGAATATCACTATATGCTTATCTAGCGGTTAATATTGCGAGATGTGTATGTGTGCGGGTTGGATTAGACATCACTATATGCTTATCTAGCGGTTAATATTGCGAGATGTGTATGTGTGCGGGTTGGATTAGACCCTTGTTGTGCTTTTCAAGTACCATTATGAGTTAGATATGATTTCTAAATTTCGAGGATGAAATTCTTTTAAGGGGGGAAGAATGTAAGACCCCGTAGATTTTGATAATTTATATATGTGATTATTAGAGAAAAATAATATTTATTTATGATAAATATCTTTATGACATGGTTGTGCATGAAATCTAGCATTTGAGCTTATGAGAATGTATATATGCATCAGTTATGAGGTTGGGTTTGCAAATTTGCAAATCATAAGCATCAGAGTCGAAGAACTCAGTTTTCAGCTCATGAGTCGACCCATGATTGTCATGAGTCGACTCATGATATCAACTCCCATTGTCAAAAGTCTCTGCTGAGTCGACTTATTATCTTATGAGTCGACCCATGAGTCATGAGTCGACTCACGACTGAACATGAGTCTGTGGATCGGGTTTGTTTGGGTTTCGGGTCGGGTTTTAACTGTTCATATATATTCTCCTCCACCCGAAAACACCTCTTTTCATCAGTTCTCCCCAGAGAAACCCTAGCCTTCTATCCCCCTCAAAACTGTAGTTCGTTTTTGGGTGTTTTTGGGAGATTTTCGGGGGATTTCAGCAGCTCCATGTGGTTTGTAGCGAGGGGAATCGTTCTTCAACACATCTGAGGCGAGTAGCATCTCGCACAATCTCTCTCCCATGTTTTTATCCGTTTATAAATATTTTTCATGAGTTTTATTGAGCCTAAGACTTATTTTCAAGTATAAATCAATGTTCTTATTAGTGTAAATGCTAGAAATCATGTGTTTCAGATTTTAAAATCCCAACCAACGAGTTTTTGATGAAAACCCAGATCTGAGAATTTATTTAAGGAAATGAAAATATGAGTTTTATTCGTTTAAATGCTCTCTTTCATGTTTAGGGATTAAATGTTAGATCTAACATGCAAGTGTTCGTTTCTCATGCTATATGTGAATTTCTTTCACTGTCTCATAGTTTAGAATTGATAGTTATGGAAGTGTAAATCAGTGTAGTGGAAGTATGGAACGAGATGACGAGTTGCAGTTATGAAATATCCAGTTTTCATCTCGTGAGTCGACTCATGACTCATCATGAGTCGACTCATCAGGTTAAGTCGACCCATGACTGTCATGAGTCGACTCACGAAGTCAATTCCTTTTATTCATAAGTATCTGCTGAGTCGACTCGTCGGTTTATGAGTCGACCCATGAGTCATGAGTCGACTCATAGCTGATTATGAGTCGACTCATTGAAGTTTTTCCTATTTCATTTGTGTTTCTGCTTGATCACCTACTGTGCTTATACTTTTACAGTGTTCATATAAAATCGAGGGTACTATTTATCATTTTTGAATATGAGAAGTTTCCTTGTTTATCGGATATTAAATTGCAGTATTTATGATTTCATTTACACATATAAGATGACTTTTCTGACACAAGCTTAGAGCTGTACAGCGAGGCATGTACAAGAGTAGAATATGTATACCTTTACTATTAGTATTCCATGGTTCATATACACAGTCCTCGTGTTGGACTATAATCCATTAAAGTCCTCGTGTTGGACTATAATCCATTAAAGTCATCGTGTTGGACTATAATCCATTAAAGTCATTGTGTTGGACTATAATCCGTTAAAGTCCTCGTGTTGGACAATAATCCATTACAGTATTATGTTGGATAATTGCTAAACCTTGAGTATGTTGCTTAACCGAGTTTGGAACACGACATATTATATGAGGCTGGGACATGATAGCTACCTAGGCTGGACATGACACTTAGTGTAGCTTTGACATGTTAAATCTTTCCTATATTAGATTTTGGGTTTGGTGTTTAGGGATTTACAATTTGAGATACAAGGTATATACATGAGGGTTTCCTTGTTTGGATTATTTCGCTCGACGTACCTATGCTCGTGTTGTAATTTCCTAAGTACTAAAACCCACTATTGTTAGTATAAATGATTTTATATTTTTATATATTAACTGTATTTACATATACAACGAGCCCTATCCCTTGGGGTTGGTTGTGACATTGCTCGCTAGCGCTTTGACGCTCGTTGTCCCTCCCCCTTTCAGGTAACGAGCCCGGAGCCCGGAGAGTCGCAGGTTGAGGGTGATTTTTTTTATTAGCGCCTGTTTATCCTCTTATTAGATGTATTTCATTTTGTACTCCACTTGAGACATTTTTAGACTTGAGAGATTTATATTCTAGAGTTGTAAAGGCTGTGTGCCTTGTTTCATGTATAAGATGTTTTGTATTGTGAGACATGTTGAGATCTCCAGATTGTTATTATTCATTTTAGACATTGACTATATATTCCAGCTGATTTGATTGATGAGATGTATTAATCCGAGATCTATCATTTCATCATGTACTTATTGTAAAATCTTTTACTTGCTTTGTACCTACACCTGTTGTTGATTCCACTAGAGAGGTAGTAATTGTGATGGTGAAACATGTTATTACACGGTGTGGTGCATGGCAGGTTTGACATTCCTATTTTCACCTCGGACTGCAGTCTTGTGTGAACCCAGGGGCGTCACACAAAATCAATCAAGTAACAAGTCGATCATGCAACTAGCGATCAGAACAATCATCCAAGTAATAAGGGCATACAATAGATGAAATTAATACCTAAAAATCTACAACATGAGACGTAGTACGTCGAGCGAAATAATCCAAATAAGGAAACCCTCATGTATATACCATATGTCTTAAATTATAGATAATTAAATATTAACCGCGATCTATGTATGAAAAGAAACACAACTGGTCTATATCTCACAAGAATCCATAATAACCTTATATAACAATGGCATGTAACTAGCCATCCTAAAAAAACTCACTGGTCCATATTTCACATAGAGTCAACGTTCATATTACTGGATAACTGACTGTTCACAAATCCCCTACGTGCACCTAATACGCTGCTAAACTGGATAGATCAGAGGGCTACATGCAATCCGATTTCAACCTGGTTCGAACTCAAGCTAAACTCGGGTGAATATTAAATTCACGGACCAAAGTGACTACACTGGCTTCACTTTGACCTAAAAAACTAACCCTAAGCTACACTGGATCATAAGGCGAGCCTGGAAGATACATCAACAGCTATATTTGATCACATGAACATGGACTTTCCCATCCCCACTTTTTTTGTCTTTCTAAATCAATATAAAACTCTAGTTCACCACCTAAACTTAGTCAACACACCTATACATGTCACTAGGTCTGTTCATGACGCACGAGGCAACTAAGTCATGAACTACTAAAGGTTCTCAATTACAATAAGGAGATAATATATAAAACTAATTCTATGCAATAACATCATGTCATATCGAATATATTGAAATAAAGATCGGAATACATGAATAGTAACTACGAACAATACATAAAGTATGAATAGTGACTTGTGAACAGCATAATCATGCGTGAAAACCAATTTCATCCAATAAATTCTTTTAAAATTGTTTCTCATTATATTAATTCAGAACTAGTCTTTAAAAATCATAAATTTATTTATTTAAAATAATCTTTTTCTAAAATAAACTCTTTTAAATTATTATTCTAAAATAATCCCTTTTGCACAAAGCAAATTATTTTCTCATTACAATAATTCTAAAATAATCTTTAAATATTCTATCTGATATTATTTCTTCCAAAATAAATTTTTTTAAAATATTTCTCATAATAATAGTACAAAATACTCCCTTTTACAAATTATTCTTTCTTTCAAAAACATCTCATAATTAATTATAATCTAATTTTCAACATATTCACTTATCAAATATGGCTTAAAATACATATCATGCTCGTAACTTCACAAATACAAATACAACAGTATTTAATATCATTCATCAATAACCCACGCGGATAATCACAACTAAAATATGCAGATAATTCCTAATAAATATAAAATTCAGATCTGAGCAAGTGGAATCTTGCCTCGGGTAATGTCGAACAAGTCGACACAGACGCACGAGGCTATGGGTGAATTGACGTCGACAAGCAGCTGTGCGGAGGTTGATGACGGTCTAGGGCTATCAAACGAGTCATCGGCAAGCGGATGAGGAGGTGTTAGGTGTGGACAGCGGTGTTCGACGGCTGGTGGCTAGGCGCGATCAAAGGAGAGTTCGGGCTGGCGGTGATGAGGACAGACGGAGCGGGGGTGCGGCTGGCCGAAGGAGGAGGTCGAGCGGGGCTGAAGGCAGGAGCGTGGGGCTACGGAGGAAGGCTGTGGGGTTTGGGTTCAGGCGTTGTTAGAGGCGAAGGATAGTGGGATCTTAACGGCGTGGGTCAGGGCAGTGATGGTCTGCGTTCGAGTGAGCTGAGGACAGAGGCGGCGACGACGAGCTTGTTGAGTGAACACGGGGTGGAGGGGATTCTGTGGTGGGTATAGCTGTCATGGTCAGAGGGGCTTGGAGGCAGCTGACGGTGAGCGGCTGAAGAAGAGCGGCGAAGCTGGACTTGGTCGACAGCTGCGGTTGGCCGAGGGAAGAGGAGGCCGAGCAGGCTGCCGTTCGTCAACGGTCGGCAGCCAAGGCAGTGGGGCTAGGGTTGTGTCGGTTGAACGAGATGGCGGAGGTCGCTGGTGGTGGCGGTTGGGCATGTGCGTTGGATCTAGTGGAGTTCGACGGAGGGAGAGAGGGGCTGGCGGCGGCCAAGACAGCGACGGTGGAGGCTGCAGGGACGCAGGTCGTCGGAGGTGGCTGGAGATGGCGGTTGGTGATCGGAGGTGAAGGCGGTTGTGTGGGGTCGTGGTCGGGTTTGAGAGTGAATGAAGAGAGAAGAGGGAGAGAGAGAATGAGATGAAGAGAGAGAAGAGCTGAGGGAAACTTGTAGAGAGAGAAGATGAGCATGGGACAAGGTTGAGGCAATAAGGGGAAATATCTAGCGAATAATCAGGAGGAATTGAGGAGAGGATTAAATTAGGAGAGGGAAATGATTATGGAGTACAAGGGGTATGAATTAAACGTGATTATAAGGTGATTGCAACTGATTATGGAGGGAAATCAATTAGATAGATAATGTTGGTTGTGGAAGAGGTTAAGGAAAGAATTCAAAAGAGAGAAAGATGATGGTGGCGGCCTGTTTGTAACAGGAGAGGAAGAGAAAAACAAACATAATATATATATATATATATATATATATATATATATATAATATATATATATATATATATATATATATATATATATATATATATATATATATATATATATATATATATATATATATATATATATATATAGGGTGTAGAGTTAGGGTTTAAAACGAAAATAATTTAAATAAATAATTATGATATTTTAAAATTAAACTAATTATAGAATAATTATCTACAAATAAAAACGTACATGTCGTGCTAATACAACAGTTGATACAAAATAGTGGAAATATACACATATTGTATAATTAAACAAAAATAATTAATAATAAAAATATATTTACTTATATTTAAAATTAAATAATTATGGGATAATTATATACACAGTAAAACGTACCAGTTATACTAATACGACATATAATATATAAAGTAGAAATAATACAGCAAATTATATAAATAATATGTAATTAATAATACAATGTATTATATAAAAATATGCGTAATAATATTAATAATACCACGTATTATTCAAAATGATACGTAATAGTATCAGTAACACAACGGATAAATTCTAGAAATTTTTACCACACAAAATTAATTTATAAAAAATTAAAATCATTTAAATAAATATAAAACTTGAATTTTAAATCATAGAAATTTCTAAAAAATCAGGAAAAATACAAATACTCTTTTAAAAATAATATTTTAAAATACTAGTAAATTTATTTAACTAGTATCAAAATTCATGGTCCTTACACGGCCCATAAGAGCCCGATGAGGTATTTCCTCATCTTCTCTCATTCTTGCTCTGTAACGTCGGCGACTCAGTGGGGAAGAGATATTCTAGCCCTGCGAGAGGCACTATCTCCTCCTCGATTGGTTCCTTCTCTCGATGAGTCAACTCAGCGTAGCGACCGAATGACACTCCCCCTGTCCAGCAAAAGCCCTGGCCTCGGCTCCCTATTCTTAAGGAGCCTTGACTGGTTCTTTGAGGCCGACTCATCAAGGTGAATGACGTCGGCCTCAGTCATCTCAACTGCTACTTGAGGTACCTGCACCTCCATCTATGGACAAGGGAAGGAGATGGCTCCTCCTCGGTCGTCTCAGCCACCATTGGAGAAATGTACAAGTAAGGACGCTTCATGAGCCTAGCAAATGACCCCTCTTAGGGAGCAACCAACGAAACAGTAGGCGCCGTTGCCGCTCCTGCTATCCCCACAACAATGGAAAAATCCCTCTCATAATCCTGTTCAGAAGGAGGCATAACCGATATACCGGCAACCTGCAAGATCGAGCTGTCAAGCAGGTGGTGGACTCGACGAGAGCCAGCGTAAGCCTTAATCTGGTCAAGTGCATCCCTCTTGGTCTCAAGAAAGTCACCCTCTATGAGTGCCTCCCTCTTTATTTCAGACCAGTTTGAGCAGCCCAACTCCAGGTCGTCCCCCACGACCTAGACGAACTTCTCCTTCTAGTTCTTATGCAAGTCTAGAAGGCTGGTGACGAGCCTAAACTCTCCACCATTTTGAAAGTGGAAGTGGGGCTCTGTCTGATTGACCTTCACAGCCACTAGCCGGCCCAGGACTCACAAGGATGTCTTTATCGCCAACCAGTGGCAGATCACCATGAACCCCACCAGGATAGCGATAGCATTCGACTTCATCTGTGCCGGTGATACCCCTAGCCATGTGAATGCTTGCTGAAGGAAGGGGTGTAAGGGCAGCCGCAGACCACATTCCAAGTGCCTCAGATATAGAGGGTCCTGCTCCGGCCCATGATAGAAAATGGAATCTAACCTCATCGGAGCTATCAGATCATACTCCTTGGGGTGTCTGTAGGTTGTCTAAAAGTCACAACAGATAACTAATCCCTATCAAACTTTAATCAACATCTCGACAATGGAAATCATAATTAGATGACTTTCATGTCAACAAATAAAAGCTACAGTTAGAGGATTCTTACGTAGATCGAGAAAGGTTACAATTCGACGACCTTCACGATGACTGATGAAAGCTCTGATTTAATAGCCTTCACAATCAACCGTGAGAGTACAATCTGACGGCTCTCACACCCCAAATAGCTAAGGCAAAGATTATGAAACAATGGTCCTTGTAGACACTTCAATAGAAGAAGTTACAAATCAATAACTACTTCTAAGAAACACAGAGTTCATTCTAATGTTCATGATTTCAGAACATAGGCGACCCCTGCGTTCATTCTCAATTTTCGGCAGAAGCTGAACTCCGCGTCTCAATTCTTAGATGCAGAGTTGAGGCCCAGAACACCAAACTGGGTGTTTTGACTCATTCAACTTGAGTCGAACGGTTCCAGAACCATTTTTCCCACAACCTGAGAGAATCTCGCCCACTTAGGAGCGGATTAAGGGATCAGTTATAACCTCTTATCCTCCTATAAATAATCAAACTCATGAATAGAGTTAATGACTAAAAAATCAATATCTTAGATTGTCTCTTTGGTTCAGAGATCATACTTTTTGGAATCATCTAAAGGATCAGCTTTTTGGCAAAAAGATCGATCCTAGAGAATCATTCTGAGATCTGGAGGCTTTTTGGCAACAAAGAGTTTTAGCACTTGGCTATTAATCGAATTTTAGGTTCAAACAACTCTTTTCATAGAGCTTAAACTCATCCTGAGTTCATAAACTCGTTAAGAGTTCTCTTCAAACTTACCACACAAGTTAACTATTCCAACGAGTTGTATGGATCGTCAACGGAGAGCAAACTCGATGCGAGCATTCATGGGAGGCACTCCATCGTTACCGTGAAGAACCTAGAATTAAACAAAGGAGAGAATTTATATCAATTCTCTTCTCCTTTGTAATCCAAAAATTCAAATTGTAATTGAGGTTGAGAGAGTTATAAACATTCTTTTTCTAAGCAGTTAGAGGGAATAAAATCAAATTCAATTTTTTATTTTCTCATTGCAAATTTTCCAACAAACAAAAGATGGTGATTCCACTGGGGATGTGCTTCTCTGATGACGAAGTAGTGGTGCAATCCAACATCAATCTCATTGGAACGATTGTGGAAACTCTCGTTGTAGAGTTTGATCAACCTAAGTACGAGGAAGTCCTCTCCTCTGGATCGCTCAGCCCCAAGGCTAGGCGTAATGTCCGCAAAATCTCCAAGGAGACTAAAATGCCAACTGTTGCTATAGTTCAGAAAATAGTCCATTCTTCTGGCCGAGACTGTTTAAATAGCCCTTCTTCTGAAGGAATAGGCTCGGATTCCATGAAACTCGTTCAACGAGTTAAAAGCTCCATACATGAGTTAACACGATCTGTGTTGGGTCATAAAAGGTCCATGGCAGAGGGAAATCCAACCAACGCCAATGATGTTGTAGCCAAGGCCTTAAAACAGGCCAAAAAGAATGCTGCTCGATGAAGGAGGAGATCTATACGATGAGCACACTTACGAAATAGCCAATCTATTGCCCAACGCGAAAATCATGTTTTTGAATCTATACCCGAGTGCTGCATCTCTACTTCAGAATGCACACTTCATGGTATAAGCCTAACTACGAGCCCCGTGTGATACAACTTAAACACGACCCTCTGTGGTACATTATTCATCCAAAACACAGTCCTCAGGAAAGCGTTTCTAAAGATAAACGCACAGCCCAGGGTTGCGTTCAATCAAAACGTGACCCTCAGGGGTCTATCTCATCAATCAAACGCACACCTTAGGTGTGCGGTCAGCCAAAACATGACCCTCCGAGGTCTGATTCATCAATCAAACGCATACCCCAGGGGTGCGTTCAACCAAAACACGACCCTTAGGGGTCTGTTTCATCAACTAAACGCAGGCCTCAGCCTACCGTTCATAAAATCGGAAGTGACCCTCGTGTTTCTTCTCCAGAACATGGCGTGGTTCGCCAAGTTTTGAAAAATCAACATGGATTTAAGATTCATGTCCGTCAAGAATTAGTCCCACCTACTACTAGCAGGGGGTTCCATATTCATCCTCACGCTCTATGAGAGTTTCGTCCAAGTCTCCGAATTGAGAGAATTGCTATCAAGAGGGAGACCTACGCCACAAACAGCTCATTCATGTCAATGCGAGCAGCTTATTTCTGCAGTCCTCTCAGAATGCCACTGTTGCGCATTCGCGCCTCGGCTATCAGTATTTTACCGATTGACAAATGTCGTTAGGCCTGCCAAGCGACGACATCATCACAAAAAGAATATTTCTGAAGCTGAATATCCTGAAGTCACTATTAATGTGATCGGTAGAGGGAGGGCCTCATCTCCTAGTTCTAATGAATCGGAGAGAAGTCATTCCCCGACTGTCTGAGAAATTTGTGACGAGTTTGAAGGAATATATCGCTGCACTCGAACCCAAATAGGAACTATCAGCCCAGTTAATTACCAAAGATTAGCTCAGGGAATCACTTCGGATGGGGAACATTTAGCAATTGTGGATTCTTAATCCTCAAGCTCTGTAGTGGCACATGAGACTCCCGTTTATATGATTGGAAACTTTGACGATTTGGTGAAGGTAGTTAATGAACATCATGTTATGATCTAGGCACAGCAAGAGACGCTTGCCCAAATAAAGAAGATGTTGGTCCAGCTCCTTGCAGAGAAGGGCCAAAAGCCTGAATCTTCCCAGAGGACAATTTTAAAGTGAAAGCAGAAGACACACAAGAATTCGGGTCATGAGACCCACAACCTAGAGTCTTCCTCCAAAAATAAGAAAGAAGCCGATAATGAACAAAATCCTCAGTCGTCTAAAATGGACAAGTTAGAGGCTCATCTTAATACAATCGCTAACAGAAGTGAGCTTCATGAAGAAGGAGTGGTACGGCCTTATCCCTCAGAATGGGATGCAGTTCCTTATCCACCGAAATTTAAGGCCCCAACTTTGTAACCTTTCAACGATACAAGATCACCAAATCAGCACGTCTACTACTTCAAGTCGTAGACCAGATACGTGGTGGTAAATGATGCTATTTTGACTTGATTGTTCATTGGCACCCTTAAGGGTGTTACTTTCGAATGGTTCATGAAGTTGCCTGCTGGGTCTATTAAAAAATGGGTAGATCTAGAAAGGTAATTCTTAGCCAGATTTTTTGAGGAAGATACAGAAGTATCTATCCCGACTCTTCTCGCCACCAAGCAGAGAAATGGAGAGTCTATCAAGGCTTATGTTAAAAGATTCCGTAGTATGGCATTGTGATGCCCATCAGGTATGACTCAATCTACTTTGCTCAAAACTTACAAGCATAAGTTACATACTCAGCTCCTTGCTCAAATGGGGGTAGCGGAATGTTGCTCCTAAAGACAATTGGTTTCACAAGGAGAACAAGCTGAAGAAATCATCAATCGGGTCAATGCTGAAGAGGCTACTCAATCAAAGCTACAACAGCAACGCAACAAAAAACAATGCTCCTCGATTTAAGGGAAAGGAGACTTTAGCTGCCGATTCCAGCACACGAGCATCACCAGCTAAGCAAGGCAAAGCATTGAATCAGCAAAGAGCACCCCAAGCAATACTCGGTCATAGAAGAGCATGTGGACACCTTGTTTCAGCTACTTCAGAAAAATAATAAACCGCAACTTCCTGAGATCAGGAAACCAGATGAGGAAGGAAAAGTAGTCGACCCTAATTACTACCGTTATCACAGGTTCTTGGGGCATCCTACCAGAAAATACTATATTTTTAAGGATATCCTACTGTAGGCTGTCTAAAAATCACTACAGATAGCTGATCCCCATCAAACACCGATGATGGAAGTTACAATTCGACGGCTTCCATAAGACTATAATTTGAAAACTTTCACGTAGATTGATGAAGATTACAATCTGATGATCTTCATAACAACTGATAAAATCTCTAATCAACAACCTTCACAATCAACATCGGGAGTTACAATCTGACGACTCTCACATATCAAAGATTTAAAGCAAAGATTGCAAAACGATGATCTTTGCAACGTTCTGACAGAAAGAGACTACAAATCGATGGTCTCTTCAAACTAAGACACGGAAGTCCTCCCTGCATACCAGCATCAAGACGCACCGCGTTCACAGCCACGGACGCAGCTCAGATCTAGCTGCCAACGTAGCTTCCAACACTGCCAACGCAGCTTCCAAATTGCTGCCAACACAGGTTCCAACGCTGCCAACGCAACTTCTAATGCTGCCAACGCAGCTTCTAAATTTCTGCAAACGCAGCTCACGAGCAGCTTCCAACGTTGCCAACACAGCTTCCAAATTGCTACAAACGCTGCCAACGCAGCTTCCAACGCTGCCAACGCAGCTTCCAAATTGCTGCAAACACAGCTCACGAGCAACTTCCAACGCTGCTAATGCAGCTTCCAAATTGCTACAAACGCAGCTCACGAGTAGGTTCTAATGCTGCCAATGCAGCTTCCAAATTGCTGCAAACGCAGCTTCCAGACACTGCGTTTGAACGCAGGATTCACGCCAGAACGTGGATTTTGCGTTTGACTCGTTCAAACACGAGCTAAACGGTTTCAAAACTGTTTCCCACAATCTGAGGGGATCACAACTCCACTCAGGAGTGATTTAAGGGGCGGTTACATCCCATTAGCCCCACTTATGAGCGAATTAAGGGGGCGGTTACACCTCTTAATCCCTTATAAATAACTAAAAATTAATTCAGTTTAGGGGTTCGGTCTATTGGAACTTCTTGGCAGCAAAGGGGGAGATCTGGGAGCATCATAGATTGAGAGATCGGCATTCATCCTTTGGAGCATTCCTTGAAGCCTTCGGCCTTGGCTTGAGAATCGATTTCGGTTAAATCAACTCTTTCATAGAGTTTCAAACTCGTTCAGAGTTATCAGCTCGTCCAGAGTTCTAAAACTTGCTTTGCAAGTTCTCCATAACGTCAAATTGTGAGAAGAAGACCACGTTCCAGTGAATCAAGACGTTCGGATCGTCAACAAGGAGCAAATTCGACGCAAGCAATCGAAGGAGGCACTCCATCGCTACTAAGAAGAACCCAGTTTTAAACAAAGGGGAGAATCAAAATCATTCTCCTCTCTTTTGTAATCAGGAAATCCAAACTGTAATCAATTTTGAGAGAATACAAATCAATTTTCCTTCATTTCTTTTACTACAAATTTGTCCACAAACACCTACAAATTTTGGTGAATGCCAATGTGCTCACATTGAAGCCCGAGCATAAGACAATATCTACCAATTTGATAGCGGTCCAATTCGGCGATTTTCCTTCTGTAATAGCTACAGATGGAGTTATTCCTATCCATAAAGGGGAAATACATATGAAAAACACTGACCCACATAGTCAGAAAGATAATAGATTAACTCCCTTTACTACCTCGAAAGGGGAGATTATGTGGGTCCATCCGATCTGGTTGAAGACCAATAGTGGACGAACACCTCGTCCAAAAAGAAAAGAGGCAAGGCTAAATTATCCAACATGATTAGCCCCTCCATTAATGAGGATGATGACTACCTCAAACCTCTCGCTGATTCTAAATTATCCAACATGATTAGCCCCTCCATTAATGAGGATGATGACTACCTCAAACCTCTCGCTGATTCAGAAGAAGAGAGGATTGTTCTTACAACAGACTAAGGAGGCAACCCTGGCACCCAGTCAGGAAAAGCTTATCTATGGAACTATGATCAAGGTACTCAAGAAATAGAGGAATAGCCTTAAGACGATGGGGGTCTATACCTCATAAGTCAAGCGACAAAGGGAAGCAGAAAGAAACAAGGTACAATAAGAAACTTTTTCAGGAACCCGGAGAATCAAGAGCTCCCTTCCGATTCAATGTCATGGCACAGTTAGCCAACATACCGGCCAGGATTACCCTATACGAGCTTCTGTGATTTTCTAAAAATACCAAGGAAGCTCTAATTGAAGCCTTAATGAACATGAAAATCCATGGATATAAAAAGTCCATGGATTCGAGGCATCTCAACCAGATTCATGTTCACTAAGAGCCAGTACTGTCCAATCATGGACTGGGGGTTCCAATTCAAACCTCGCGATCAGGAAGTAATTCTTCTTAAGTCTTTGCAACAGATTTGAGAGAGTTCATATCGAGAAAAAGACCGATGCAACAATTCATTCATTCATTCCAATGTGAACGACTGATTCCTACGGTCCTCTCGGAATGTCAATGCTGCTCATATGCGGCCAAACTGTTGGTCTTCGACCAATTTACAAACGTTGCTTTGCCCAACCAACGACGACGTTCGCACAGGAAGAAGTCTCCAGAGACCGAATATCCTGGGGTCACTATCAATGTGATCAGTAGAGGGAAAGCCTCAGGTCCTAGTTCCGATGACTCTGAGATAAGTCGTTCACCGACCATCAGAGAAATCGCTAACGAGTTTGAAGGAGTCTACCAATGCACTCGGACGCGAACATGAGCCATTCTCCCTGTCAACTATCGGAGGCTAGCCAGATGAACTAATTTCGATGATGAACACTCAGCCATTGCAGAATCCCAATCATCAAGCTCTTTTGTTGAACATGAGAGCTCTGCTTATATGACGGGAAACCATGAAGATCTCACAAAGAGACTTGATGAGCAGGAGGCCATGCTCAAATCTTAGCAGGAGGCCATCAATGAACTCATGGCCTTGTTGACTCAACTCGTCGCAGACAAGGCCAAATCTCAGAAGACAGATTCGCCACCTAGGCAAGAATCTTCCCGGAGAGAAAAAGTGTCTTCATCCTGACTTTACACAAGCAAAGAGAATGAAAAAGTGATTGATGACACGGCTTCCGACCAAGAAGCCCACAACCTAGAATCTTCCTCTGATGAAGGAAGAGAGACGGAGAACGAGCCGAATCTCCAGTCTACCAAAATGGAAGAATTGGAAGCCCGCCTCAATGTTATTGCCAACAGAAGCGAGTTCCAAGAGGAGGAAGTTGTCAGACCCTATCCTGCCGAATGGGATGCAGCCCCTTATCCTCCAAAATTCGAAGTCCCAACGCTACAAACTTTTGACGGTACGGGATCACCAAAACAATATATTTATTATTTCAAGTCACAGACTGGAAATGTGATATCAAACGACGCCATACTAGCTCGATTATTCATTGGAACCCTCAAAGGAGTTGCCTTTGAATGGTTCAGGAAACTACCTGCGGGATGTATCCAAAAGTGAACAGATTTAGAGAGACTCTTCCTGTCAAGATTCTTTGAAGAGGATACAGAAGTCTCCATCCATACCCTTCTCGCCACTAAGCAGAAAAAGAGGGAGTCCGTTAAAGCCTTTGTCAAAAGGTTTCGAAACATGACTCTGCGATGTCCCACAGAAATGACACAATCTACCTTAGTGGAGACATGTCGACACAACTTGCAGACCGACCTTCTAGCACAAATGAGGGTTGCCGAATGTCGTTCCTGGAGACAACTAATCTCTCAAGGTGAACAGGCTCAAAAGATTATTACCAGGATCAAAGCTGAAGAGCAAAGTAGGCAAGATCCACCTGAGCAATTGGACCAAGCCTAATCTTCCAGTCAGAAAGGGAAGATACTACGACCACTGAAGCTAATCCTCTTCAGTAGGATGGCGGGTCCAACAACTATCACGTTAACACTTATCTCTGATAGTCAAACTCGTTAGATAGTGGCCCACTAGGCGATGTGTCATGTCTACCTTTTTTTCCCTCTACACTTGTTCAAGAATGGGGGTTGGTTTATTTGTAGATCATTGGATTATGAGTAATAAATTTTCTGAGAATACCTCTGTCAACCACGAAATCTGCCAAAACTATCAAGTTGGCGGTCCACCAAAACTATCACGTTAATGATCACCTCTTATAGTCCTTTTCTCCTAAATTCCCACACCGATCTTCTTCAATAGGATGGCGGGTCCACCAAAACTATCACGTTAATAATTATCTCTGATAGTTCATTTCCTCCAAATTACCCCACCAATCCTCTTTAATAGGATGGCGGGTACACCAAAACTATCACATTAACAATTACCTCTGATAGTTCATTTTCTCCAAATTCCCCCACCAATCCTCTTCAATAGGATGGCGGGTTCACCAAAATTATCATGTTAATGATCACCTCTGATAGTCCATTCCCTCCAAATTCTCCTGCCAATCCTCTTCAATAGGATGGCAGGTCCACAAAACTATCACGTTAACATTTATCTCTGATAGTCCATCAACTTGCCAATCCTCTTCAAGTAGGATGGCAAGTCCACAAAAACTATCACGTTAACAGTTACCTTTGATAGTCCATCAACTTGCCAATCCTCTTTAAGTAAGATGGAAAGTCCACATAAAACTATCACGTTAACAGTTACCTTTGATAGTCCATCAACTTGCCAATCTTCTTCAATAGGATGGCAGGTCTACAAAACTATCACAGTTATCTCTGATAGTCAAACTCATCAGATAATGGCCTACCAGGTGATGTGTCTCTATTCCGACTTCATGGATAGTGCCCCACTAGGTGATGTGCATTGTCTATCTCTTTTTATTCCCCTGCTAAGTCTTAATCAAGACTAGGGGTTGGTTACTTGGAATCCACTGGATTAACAGTAACGAATCTTTTACCTCGTCGAGTTAACATTATACTTCTGACGATCATCATCCTCACGGAGTATGAATTCAGTTGGCATCGCTCCCAATTTGTCACGTTAATAATATACCTCTGATAATCAACTTATCAATCCTCTTCAATAGGATGATAGGTCCTCAAAATTGCTCAAATCGTAATCTTCCCCAGCAAGACACTAAGTCTTCAAAATATTAGTATCAAAATTTATCGCTTCTAATGATAAACTCACTTAGCAATTCTCCCTAGCGAGACGCTAGTCCCCAAAATCTTGTTCAAATCACAAGTACACAAATCCTGTCACGTTAACACTAAACCTCTGACAAATCAACTTATCAATCCTCTTCATTAGGATGATAAGTCCATAAAGTTGCTCCAATCACATTACAAATCCTGTCACATTAACACTAAACCTCTGACAAAACCCACTTATCAATCCTCGTCAATAGGATGATAAGTCCACAAAGTTTCTCTCATCGCAACACAAATTCCTGTCATGTTAATATCACACCTCTGACAAAACCCACTTATCAATCCTCGTCAATAGGATGATAAGTTCACAAAGTTGCTCCCATCGCAACACAATCTTGTCACGTTAACATCATACCTCTGACAACCCACTTATCAATCCTCATCAATAGGATGATATGTCCACAAAGTTGCTCTCATCGCAACATAAATTTCTGTCATGTTAATATCACACCTCTGACAAAATCAACTTATCAATCCTCTTCAATAGGATGATAAGTCCTCAAAGTTGCTCCGATCGTAACAAATTCCCGTTATGTTAATACCAAACCTCTGACAATCCACTTATCAATCCTTTTTAATAGGATGATAAGTCCATAATGTTGCTCCGATCGCAACATTCTCTTGTCACGTTAATATCAAACACCTCTGATAAAATTAACTTATCAACTCTCGTCAATAGAGCGATAGGTCCTCAAAGTTGCTCCGATCGCAACACTTTCAACTTATCGACTCTCATCAAAAGAGCGATAGGTCCTCAAAGTTGCTCCGATCACAACACTTTCCACTTATTGACTCTCTTCAACAAAACGATAGGTCCTCAAAGTTGCTCCGATCGCAACACTTTCCACTTATCGACTCTCATCAACGGAGTGATAGGTCCATAAAAATATTGTTAGGTTAACATCATACCTCTAACAGTCAAACCCCCCAATGAACTTGTTAATCCTTTTTCAACAAGAATAGCAAGTTGTCATTATAAAATCCTCAGTGGATTAAATATTTTCTGGAATTATCCTTGTGATAATAAAGAAAATTTCTAAATTTTACTCCAAGTGAAAATTCATGCCAAGTTAATATTACACCTCTGACGCTTCCAACTTTCTTTCAGTGTTTCAAGTAACACAGGAAGAAATAACGACAAAGTCTACGTATTTAACATCATAGCACCAAAATCCATGCTTTTTATGCATGAGGGACTTTATCTCGATCCCTAATTAGAGATAAGTCTGCATCTAACACATGCTGCCGGGTAGCCTATTCCCGTAATAATATCAAAGCCTATGTATTCAAAATCATAGCATCAAGTCTAAGAGGGTTTATTCTCTTAGCACAACGTTACATGTGGAACGGACTTAGACAATCCATGTGCTAGCCCGACTCAAACGGTAGTCGGTAAAGGCTTATCAAATCCGTTGAAGACTGAGGGTTTGCCAAAAATCCTATGCATATTTGTGGGCCTATCAGCTGAATAGAGGTGAGCCGTGACATGACGTTTGATGGCTTCTGCTCATGAGTAACTTGTACCGTCGTTACAGTTTCTCTTTGAAGCTCATCATCACACAGGTCATGCGTGGAAAATCCCTTCAACCAAGATGCCTTTGAAGCGGGTGCAAAGAACAACTCCTTATGACAAGCAATCAAAAGATCCAAGATCAGAGTTGAGATCCAAAGTATTTCAAAAATTCGTCCCAGTCAACCGTGAACTTTTGAAAACTTTGGAGGGGGTTCTGTAGGCTGTCTAAAAATCACAATAGATAGCTGATCCCCATCAAACACCGATGATGGAAGTTACAATTCGACGGCTTCCAGAAGACTACAATTTGAAGACTTTCACGTAGATCGATGAAGGTTACAATCTGACGATCTTCACAACAACTGATGAAAGCTCTAATCAACAACCTTCATAATCAACATCGGGAGTTATAATCTGACGACTCTCACATATCAAAGTAGTTAAAGCAAAGATTACAAAACGATGATCTTCGCAATGCTTTAACAGAAATAGACTACAAATCGACAGTCTCTTCAAACTAAGACACGGAAGTCCTCCCTGCATACCAGCATCAAGACGCACCGCATTCATAGCCACGAACGCAGCTCAGATCTAGCTGCCAATGCAGCTTCCAACGCTGCTAATCTGCCAACGCAGCTTCCAAATTGCTGCAAACACAGCTCACGAGCAGCTTCCAACTCTGCCAACGCAGCTTCCAAATTGCTGCAAACACAGCTCACGAGCAGCTTCGAAACCTGCCAACGCAGCTTCCAAATTGCTGCAAACGCAGCTCACGAGCAGCTTCCAACGCTGCCAACGCAGCTTCCAAATTACTGCAAACACAGCTCACGAGCAGCTTCCAACGCTGCCAACGCAGCTTTCAACACTGCCAACGCAGCTTCCAAATTGCTGCAAATGCAGCTCACGAGTAGCTTCCAATGCAGCCAACGCAGCTTCCAAATTTCTGCAAATGCAGCTTCCAGACACTGTGTTTGAACGCAGGATTCACGCTAGAATACGGATTTTGCGTTTGACTCGTTCAAACACGAGCTGAACGGTTTCAAAACCGTTTCCCACGATCTGAGGGGATCACAACTCCACTCAGGAGTAATTTAAGGGGCGGTTACATCCTATTAGCCCCACTTATGAGCGAATTAAGGGGGCAGTTACACCTTTTATTCCCTTATAAATAACTTAAAATCAATTCAGTTTAGGGGTTCGGTCTGTTGGAACTTCTTGGTAGCAAAGGGGGAGATCTGGGAGCATCATAGATTGAGAGATCAGCATTCATCCTTTGGAGCATTCCTTGAAGCCTTCGGCCTTGGCTTGAGAATCGATTTTGGTTAAATCAACTCTTTCATAGAGTTTCAAACTCATTCAGAGTTATCAACTCGTCCAAAGTTCTAAAACTTGCGTTGCAAGTTCTCCACAACATCAAATCGTGAGGAGAAGACCACGTTCTAGTGAATCAAGACGTTCGGATCATCAACGGAGATCAAATTCGACGCAAGCAATCGAAGGAGGTACAAATCAATTTTCCTTCATTTATTTTACTACAAATTTTTCCATAAACACCTACAAAATTTGGTGAATGCCAATGTGCTCACATTGAAGCCCGAGCATAAGACAATATCTACTAATTTGATAGCGGTCCAGTTCGGCGATTTCCCTCCTGTAATAGCTACGGATGGAGTTATTCTTATCCATAAAGGGGAAATACATATGAAAAACACTGACCCACATGGTCAGGAAGATAATAGATTAACTCCCTTTACTACCTCGAAAGGGGAGATTATGTGGGTCCATCCGATCTGGTTGAAGACCAATAGTGGACGAACACCTCGTCCAAAAAGAAAAGAGGCAAGGCTAAATTATCCAACATGATTAGCCCCTCCATTAATGAGGATGATGACTACCTCAAACCTCTCGCTGATTCTAAATTATCCAACATGATTAGCCCCTCCATTAATGAGGATGATGACTACCTCAAACCTCTCGCTGATTTTCAGAAGAAGAGAGGATCGTTCTTACAACAGACTAAGGAGGCAACCCTGGCACCCAGTCAGGAAAAGCTTATCTATGGAACTATGATCAAGGTACTCAAGAAATAGAGGAATAGCCTTAAGACGCTGGGGGTCTTTACCTCATAAGTCAAGTGACAAAGGGAAGCAGAAAGAAACAAGGTACAATAAGAAACTTTTTCAGGAACCCGGAGAATCAAGAGCTCCCTTCCGATTTAATGTCATGGCACATTTGGCTAACATACCGGCCAGGATTACCCTATACGAGCTTCTGTGATTGTCTAAAAATACCAAGGAAGCTCTAATTGAAGCCTTAATGAACACAAAAATCTTTATTACACAGGTTACTCTGACTCCTAAAATTTCTGAACCCCAGTCATGTATACAATGTCTACAAGTAGCAAGAAGTTTACCCTACATATCATTCACTTAGAAAGATATGCAAGTCAAACACAAGCATGATAGGCCTTTATACTATACAGTGTATATTAGGTCTTCAGAAATCAGTTGTGTGCAAGTTGATCTAGGCTCAGCACTTAGCATTATGTCTTATAGGGTCATGCAGGTCTTCGGATTCCCATACATTGGTTAAACACCACCCAGACAACTATCGTTAGTTTTAACGCCAACAGCACTCGGCCCCTGGGGAAGATCAAGCTCAGGTGTCAGATCAGAGATCTCAAGTCCGAAGTGACTTATTACATTATAGATGCAGACACATCTTATAATTTATTGTTAGGGAGGCCGTGGATTCACGTGCACTGCCTTATCCCGTCTACCCTACATCAGGTTATGAAGTTTGTTAATGATAAAGGAGAAGTCCGAACCCTGAGTGCTGAGAAGTGCCCTTTCAGGGGGTAGAAAACTTCCACACAGATTCTATCTTCTACCTGGAATCTCAAGAGAAATTTGAAAAAGATGCTGACAGCAGCCACGAAGCCGACATCGAGCTAGAGCCTAAGGAAGATTGTCCATGGGAGTTGAAATTCGATGTAATGGGTCATATTGAGAGCAATAATAATGTACCGAGTGAGTGCGAGTGGTGCGTTAATAAAGACTTTATTTTAGCATACTTGTCCGATGTGTCCTCTAAAAATAAACAAATAGAGAATGATATTGATGCAGGCACCAACATATGGCACACATTATGCACAGAGATATCACTCAATTTGCCGATTAAATCATCTTTTGCTACGGATGAAGAAATCGAGAATATCCAAAAGGTTTTCTTCAAACTCCCGTCCAAAAGGAAAGGGCATAAGCCTATTTATTTTGGGAGAGTCAAACCTAAACTACTCAAACAAGGAAGTTCAGAAAAAGATAACGGGGTTCCTCAATTCCATTATCAGGAACCCAATTCCATCCATTTAATGAAACAAATGGGTTATGATATTTAATGAAAAGAGACGTTTAAATTTTGGGAAAGAAAGATGAACACCCGTTCGAATGTCTCTCACTCCTGAAGGAAAACCTTCTGATTATTATCAAAAAACCGGAAGAGGTGTGGGTTATGTCACAACCCCCTCTCTTTTTGAAAACAAAACCGATGATTGTCTGTGTCAAGACCATTCACCCGAGACATCATTATGAGAATCCGACATCAGTGTTGGAGCCTTCTTTAAAAGTTTGACCGTGAATATAGTTTCGACTAGCCACCCAGACAAAGACGTCGGGGGTGACGAAGAATTGATCAAATCAACCAATGACCCTTGGATCAAGCGTATTAACATTTTGTGGGATATGCGCTTCGAACAGTATGAGCCACCCACTGAAGATAAAGTAATCTAAGTTAATATGGGAGACGAATCTGATCCTAAACCAATCTTCATAAGTGAAAGCTTATCACCATCAGAGAAAGAAGATCTTATATATCTCATTTGAGAATATATAGATGTCTTTGCCTGGAACTATGAAGATTGAAGATATGTCTGACCTTGATCCAAAAGTAGCCATGCATCGTCTTAACATTGATCCAGACGCAAAACCCGTTAAACAACAACAATGCTGATTTCGTCCAGATATCATGGAAACAATTGGGTCAGAAGTTAAAAAGCTTATTAACTCATGATTTGTTAGAGAGGAACAACACCCTAATTGGGTAGCCAACATTGTTCTAGTGCCCAAGAAAAATAGTAAAGTTTAGATATGTATTGACTTTCATGACCTGAACACAGTATGTCCAAAACATGAATTTCCACTCCCCATCATGGATGTTATGATCGATAACACATGCGGGTATGAAAGGATGTCTTTCATGGATGGTTTCTCTAGGTATAATCAGATCAAGATGTACCCTAAAGACGAAAATCATACTATCTTCAGAACACCACTGGTGGTGTATTGCTACACAATGATGCCCTTTGGACTGAAAAATGCAGGTGCTACCTACCAACGTACAATGAATACAATCTTTTACGAGTATCTACGTAAAAAGATTGAATGTTACGTTGATGATATAGCAGTGAAAAGTCAACATAAAGGTGATCATCTTACAGACTTGGAGAAAATATTCGACATCATGCGAGCACATCAGCTGAAGATGAACCTGACCAAATCATTCCTTGGAGTGTCAAGTGGAAAATTCCTGGGATTCATAGTTACGTCCAAGGGAATTTCTCTTGATCCAGAAAAAGTATGTGCCAACCAAGACATGCCACCTCCAAAGAACCTCAAGGAGCTACGAGGTTTGCAAGGCAGGTTAGCCTACATCCGGAGATTCATATCTAACCTTTCGGGATGCTGCCAACCTTTCTCTAAGCTCATGAAGAAAGGAGTCATCTTCATTTGGGATGGAGACTGCTAGAAGGCATTTAAGGAGATTAAGATATATCTTACTCAACCGCCTATTCTTG
>NC_033796.1:98685861-98723828 GCF_001876935.1 Asparagus officinalis
ATTCCTGCTATACGTGAGGGCCATAAATCATTCTCTTGGAGCTTTATTAGCCCAAAATAACAATCAAGGACAGGAGCAAGCAATCTAATATCTAAGTAGGACCATGATGGGAGCCAAGCATCACTACAATCTAGTAGAAAAAGAATACCTCACTTTGGTATTTGCTGTCCAAAAGATGCGACATTACCTAGTCGGACAAACAATTCATGTCATCTCTAAGGTAAACCCATTGAGAGTACTCATGACGATACCATCTTCACTGAATTGTTGATTAGCGAAATGGGCGATTCTCCTGTCACAGTATGACATGTAATTCATGCCCCCAGAAGGCTGTTAAAGGTCAAGTTATAGTAGATTTCCTAGCTAATCATCTAGTACTAGGATTATCTAAGCTGTATGAAGACTTACCTGACGAAGTCGCTGAAGCTTGTGTAGCCTAAGAAGTTATACAAGTGTGTAAGTTATTCTTTGATGTTGCATCCAGAGCAAAACCTCATGGAGCAATTATCACGGTAGTAGCAGTAGTATTTATTTCTCCAAATTGTCATGTGATTCTAAGAGGATTTTCTCTGATCGAACCCTGCATCAATAATATAGCTGAGTATAACGCTCTACTATTAGGGATGCAATTTGCTAAGAAGCTTAACATTCAACACCTCGAAGCATACGGTGACTCTCAGCTCATCGTAAATCAAGTTCGTAGAGAATACGATGTACGTAATGAGGATTTACTATCATACTACTTCACAGTCCTAAAACAAGCGTGAAAGTTCAAAGGCTTCTTCATCGGGTATATCCCACGAAATCTGAATGCTTATGCTGATGCCTTGGTTTCACTGGAAACCTCATTAGAATTGCCACCCAAGGTTGAAACAATAATTCCTATCTCAAGATGAGTTGTATTACCCCAAGATTTCCTTACAAAAACAATTCGACAAGGCGGTGACTGGAGAAGTCTATACAACATCAATAGAATTCGAACCTAGAGACTGGTGATTCCTGTATATCGACTATGTCTTATACGGGATTTTACCCAATAATCCCAAGGAAGTGGACACTATCAAACGGAAGGCCCTCCGATTCTATTATAACACGGCATCTCAAATTTTGTATCGTAAATCACATAATGGAGTTCTACTTCGTTGTCTTTCTAGGAAGGAAGTGAAAGAGCCTCTCAAGGAAGCTCATGACGGGATGTGTGGAGCTCATCAACCCGGGGCTAAGTTGGGAGACCACCTCTGACAAATTGGTTATTATTGGCCAAAGATATTTTTAGACGTAGTTAACTATGATAGACATTGTCATGCGTGTCAGATCTATGGCGGCTTCATTCATCAAGCCCCAGGGAAGTTACATCCGACATATGCACCCTGGCCATTCGAGATGTGGGGAATGGATATCGTAGGACCAATCTCTCCTCCGACTTTTAAAGGACAACAATTCATTTTGGTCATAACCGATTACTTCTTCAAATAGGCAGATGCAGTCCCGTTGAAAGAAATCAAGACTTCAAATGTGATCAAATTCATCAATCATCACGTCATCTACCGCTTTGGAGTCCCGAGACAGATAGTCCACGACAACGAAATACAATTTGTCAGCTATGGATTTCAGAGATTTTGTGACAAGTTTAGAATCTAAAGTGTTGCATCTACTACGATATATTATCTACCAACAAATGGCCTCGTAGAAGCTTTTAACAAGACCATTGTGAAGCTTCTCAGAAAATTTGTTTCCAAGAGTCGACGTGATTGTGATGAAAGACTTGGCGAATGTCTATGGGCCTATCACACGATGGTGAGAACCCCAACAAAATCCATTCCGTTCTCTTTGGTATATGGCTGCGAAGCTGTATTGCCATTGGAAATTCAAATCCCCTCCCTGAGAGTTATCATCGCGACTAGAATGACAGAGAATGAGAAACATCGATTGCACCTTCAGGAACTTGAAGCCTTAGATGACAAGCGACTCCAAGCTCAGCAGCAAATCGAGTTATATCAAGCCCAGTTTTCCAAAGCCTACAACAAAAAGGTTAAGGAACGAACCTTCAAGAAAGGAAATTTGGTATTAGCCGTTAGACGACCCATGGTAATGACACATAAAACTAAAGGAAAGTTTAACCCCAAGTGGGAAGGGCCCTTCGTAATAGAACCAGTCTACTCGAACGGAGCTTATCGCCTCATTGATCAAAAAGGCGATAAGCTTATGATACCAATTAACAGAAAGTTTCTCAAGAAATACTTCCCATAGGCCATGAAGCCCCCTTTTCTCTCAATCTTTAGCCAAGTCGGGTTGGGGGTTGTCTATTCGGAATTTGTTTCAATAGGGAACAATTGTTTCATTTTTCTACTTTGTATATCGTTAAGTTAATAGTACACCTTTGACGATTAAAATTTTCTAGAGTTATTATAAGGAATAATAAAGAGAATTTCGAACTTATGCTAAAGATAACATTACACCTATGGTATTTTCAATATTTTTATTATCACAAATCAAAAATGAGGAAAAGGCAATAAAAAGCATTATGATATCACTTTCATTCGATATTGTTAATCTAATACAGAATGAAAATACTTGGTATGAAAGTGATACAAAAATTCCTATCCCCAGTTAAAAATAATATAAGACTCAAGTGTCAGGGTTAATCAATCTGAATGATCTAAGCTTAGACGTAAGTGCAGACAGCTTCTTCTCATGAGCTTCTTTGACATGTTCGGCAATCTCCCTCCTAAGCTCTTCTTCAACAGGCTCTACAGAAGCAATCTCTTTCTGAATTCCCTCAAAAGCTCGGAGTACACTACAGAAACTCTTAAAGACTTCATCACTTTAAAGCTGAAGCCCTTTTATGAGGTCCATATCTTGAGCTAACTGAGCCTTCTTCTAGGCTAGCTTAGTCTCTGTACGAATAATGGCTTCTTCGTTGTCATGAACACCAATAGCAAGACTACTCATATCAGTGTGTATCTGAGTGTGCTGCTCCCGTAAGTTTGCCATGTGGGCCTCTCTCTCTCAGATAAGCTCTTGTGAAGAGCCTCTTGATGGCGTACCCTCAAGGCTTGGGCCACAGAAAAATCTTGCTTCACTTTAGATCCCAAGTCGGTGCATTGCTAATCCAAAAAGGTCCTCAATTCCGTTTCCATGAGGATGACACTCTCTCTGCAACATTCAGTCTATTGAATGTCACCTAAGATCTTGATGCTATCTAGGCAGCTGTGTAGGAGAGGTTCGAAATCCTCAAAGGCAACCTATCCAAGGCTAACAACATTGATTGTCAATTTCATCGCATTTTCTAGCTATTGGAGGAGATTCCTTAGGATTTCTGAACTTGGAGGAGGGGCAGTCGGATAAATTAAACCCACAAATTTGGTGGGAGTAGATCCAGAAACAACTCCAGAAGCCCTTGACAATTAACTTCCTTTCAGCTTTCATATCCTCAGGAACGGAAGGAGTTGATTAAAGCGCTTTTCCTCCCTTATCATCCGGGAGCATGACAGGTGCAGACTTCATCGCGTCTCCCATGAGCTTCACCTTCTTGGAGTTTTTGGCTATAATGGGCCTCCTTTTTCGAATCCTCCTATCATATTCGGCCTCTTCCATAGCAGTAAGGGCCTTCTTCCCCGACTATCTTAGTGAGCGAGGTTTAAGAGGGGGTTCTTCTTCAAAGATTTCTTCGGTCGCTTTCTTTTCGAATGACTCAACAGCTGGTGGCTCCTCTTAGACCTCTCCAGCTCTGGTTGCTTCTCATTCACAAGATAAATAGTCATCCATCCTTGGCAGGCGAGTCCTTGTAAAATCCGTTCTAGACTCCTAAAGCTCCCGGATTTCATGTATACAAGAAGTGTACATATTATACTCTAAAATTTGAGAAGGTTTAGAAAACCAATCATGAAAATCGGAAACAATAGAGCAGCTGGGTGACAAGTTGGGGAAGGTAAATTGTGCATGGGTCCCTCTGGCAGAGAAGAAAAACCAAGCACGTGCCCCTTCATCCAAATTTCTGATGTGGGCTAATTGCGTATTAGGGTTACCAACATAAAGTTGGTCATAACCAAATTGTCGAGCAAAACGAGAAGGAACATAGGGTTCAATAATGCATTTCTCACCCAGTCGAAAGACCAAGCAGCTAACTCTGATCGTGAGGAGCCATTGGAAAATTCTTGCATTTAAGGATGAGGAACCTTCGAAGACCACGTCTACAAACTTGGTGCCCTCCTTTTCAGCCCCGTCAAAATAAGGGCGGCAACAAAAAACCTCATAATTGTCCTCTAAGGACAAGAGTTGTCTGGACCGGACTATGTACACGGTCGTCCATGTGGCCGACTCAAGCCTCTGCACAAAAAGAATAGAGGTCTCACTATCTTGCATGATCCCCGTCATTAATGAAGGATAATGTAACACGAACTAGGCCACTAAATAAGTGTAGGGCACTGGTACGTGGGGTTGAGGAGCCTTCCAAACTTTCCTCCCAGCAATGTTCATCTCCTTGATGGCGAGGAACTCAGAAGCTAGATCTCGCAAGCCCCTTTGCAAACAGCCTACCATTGCAGAAAGAAGACTTAAAGGTCTTCCGTGGGCTAGGAGAATGGCTGGGTATACTATTTCAGCCATGATGGACTCAATCGGCTTTGATAGCATAACACATCGCTTTAGCCAAATCATTAGGAAGCCGGTAAGAAGAGCAGTGTCAGAAATGGGAGTCGCAACTTGGTAGTGAAAACTCTCGAATTCAGTACTAGCTTCAAATCCATCCTCTAGATGTTCAATTTTATAGCCAGCGTTAGGAGCCTTGATGCAGGCTTTGATGCTCTTGGAAGAGCTTATAGCAAGACGGGTCACAGTCATATCCTTCTGACCAAGTTCTAGAAGAGATAGTCTGCCCAGGCAGTATGTATAATACCTCCTCCACGTAACCCCACCACTTGAGCATAGATCTAAAAATGGCACATCAACTCCCAGAAAGTTATATAAACTTCTAGACATGCTGTTCTTAGAATAGAAAGTTCGTCAGTAGTAGGAATGAACTCCTCATAGGGCATCTTTCCAAGGGACAACCCTAACACCACATGCATTTTCGTAGAGAGAAAATCCCAACTCCCCAACAGGTATGAAGAATGTGTAGCTATCCAGATTATACCGCTCCAGCATAGCGAAAAAATTGGGATAGTTCTGAACAATCTCACGCCAGGTGGCCAGCATTGGTATTATAAGGCCGGACCGAGCAAATGGCTCATTGAGTTCCTCAAGAATGAAATATACAATCCGAGTCCACTAACCCCCTTCTCCTGAATATACCCAGCCAGGAGACCTGAAACCTTGCATAGGGAACTCCCCTGGGGCAGCAATAAATTAGCGAATGAAGATATACGTTGGAAGTGGAGCCTCTTGAGTAAGATCTTTTTTCTCAAAACTACCAGGCCTTAGACCTTTGATTTGCCCATCAAATTGTACACGAGATCATCGATTAGATCTAAGTGATACATTCTCTCTCTCTCTCTCTCTCTCTCTCTCTCTCTCTCTCTCTCTCTCTCTCTCTCTCTCTTTGACAAGGTCAAAAGCCAAGCCCCTATAGCAGCTAACGCTCAGGAAATAAGAAAGCGGATACATTCTCCTCATGCTTGGGAGGAAGAAGAAACGATCATTGATTCTTCGTAGCAACATGGTTTTCTACATGTATAAGTTTGTCATCCGCTGTTATACGATCTCCAAACAAAAATGTCGGCTTTATGAATTGATCATGGCCCACAGGCACCTCCATATCCAAATTGGTGATCAAGATTCTAAGAGTGGAAAATCTGACTTCCCTAATCTGGTATGTCCGCTCTGAATTAGGGAAAGTACACAGCAGAATTCTTTTACATAAACCAAAAACTTTACCCACATCAGGATTATCAGTGTATACAAAATGATGCTCTTGTGAAAGCAGCATATTAGAGAAAAGCACTACGAAACAAGGAACATAAATTAGTGAATGAAACAAGTTGCTAATGTAAGACACTAAATTATAACGCAGGGGTCAAGATATGCAGAGGTCAAAACCCGCGTTCAGAGTTTATAATTAACACAGAGTCCCAACTCTGTGTTTCATAATTAACACAGAGTCCTAACTCTGCATTTTATAATAAACACAGAGTCTTAACTCTTCATTTTATAATTAACATAGAGTTCCAACTCTCTAATTTTAAGAAAACGAGTCATCTTCCTCGTTGTCGAAAACCCATTTAAGGTTTTGAAAAAACTTGTCGAAGCTAGTTATCATGACCAACACCTACCATAGCAGGAAGGCCTACACGATAGTGACGGCAATGACGAGGTGCCTGTGGAAATAAAAACACCACCGACGTTCCTAGCCGACGGCGTTGCTAGAGTCGTTCCTACGACTTTCTTAGAGCTTGAACTCATCCTCCGGGGTGCCATTGATGCTGCTGGTCAGATAAGGCGGAGATCATCGAATGCTCTGGCGAAATTAACGAGAAGTTATCATTCATAGAATCAAGACGGAAGTGGAAAGAGTCGAATGACTTTTGATTTGACCACACAGGTCTATGTATAACACCCGTCAAGCTATTAAGGCGGTACGAGATTCTAGGAGAGAATCCCAATCATTTTAAAATGCAATCTTCAGCGTTAATGGATAAAATCAGTAGACTTAAACCTTAACGCAGAGCTCACCTCTGCATTCAATTTCCAAATATATGCTAGGCTCAGACTTACGTTACGAGAGTTCTTAACTTTACGTTTCAAACCTCAAACGTAAAGGTCAACTTTGCGTTGCAATTATTCCAAATGAAGAGTCCACCCTTACATTTACAAACATGACACTTATTCTCTAAGTTCATGAATTCTTTTAACAGAGCGTTGTTAAACCTCTGTATATCCTCAATAGAATCTAAGTTATTTTAGCTGAAAAAATTCTCGTCAAGTCAATACTACACTATGGACGATCATCATGCCCACATAGTTTGAATTTAGCTTGCATTACTTCCAATGCGATGATAATTCCTCTATCATAACCAACTTATTGATTCTCATCAATAGAACTATAAGTTCCCAAAATCGCTCAAATCATGATCAATTTATTAGCTCTCCTTAGCTGGGTAATAGATGATTAGCTTATCAACCCTCTTCAACAGAGTGATAAGTTTCCAAATTTTGTTCAAATCATATCTAAGTTATTTTAGCTAAAAAAAATTCTCGTCAAGTCAATACTACACTATGGACGATCATCATGCCCACATAGTTTGAATTTAGCTTGCATTACTTCCAATGCGATGATAATTCCTCTATCATAACCAACTTATTGATTCTCACCAATAGAACTATAAGTTCCCAAAATCGCTCAAATCATGATCAATTTATTAGCTCTCCTTAGCTGGGTAATAGATGATTAGCTTATCAACCCTCTTCAACAGAGTGATAAGTTTCCAAATTTTGTTCAAATCATATCGTAAGTCATCGCTCTGATGATAAATCACTTAGCAGTTTTCCCCAGCAAAATGCTAAGTCCCCTAAAATCTTGTTCAATATTCTTTCTATCACGTTAATATCACATCTCTGATAAAATCAACTTATCGACTCTCCTAAATAGAACGATAGGTCCTTAAAATTGCTCCGATCGCAATATTCTTCCTGTCACGTTAATATCACACCTCTGATAAAATTAACTTATAGACTCTCTCCAATAGAGCGATAAGTCCTCAAAATTGCCCTGATCATAATATTCTTCTTATCACGTTAATATCACACCTCTGACAAAATTAACTTATCGACTCTTTTTAATAGAGCGGTAGGTCCACAAATCTCTATTATGTTAACAATATACCTTTAACAGTTAAACCCCTTAATAAACTTCTTAATTCTTTTTTAATAAGAATAGCAAGTTCTTATTATAAAATCCCCAACGGTGTAAACTTTCCAGAAGTACCCTTAAGAATAATAAGGAAAATTTTACTCTATGAAAAAATTCATGCTCTGGCATCTCTCGGGTAATTTCATTATTTCAAGTTAGAACAGACACACGGAATAATGAAAAACCCATATCATTTTCTTTTATATAAATATAAATCAAAAGGAAATGATACAAAATAGTCTTTTTCTTATTAAAAGAATATTACAAAGTTAGGATTCACTCGCTCATCAATTCAAAAGAAGTGAGTTGAGCATTGACTTCAGATAGCTTCTCCTCATGATTAGCCCGCAGTATGGCCTCAGCCTTCTCCCGCAGTTCACCTTCAGTGGGCACGATGATGGCAACTATCTTCTTCTTGGCTCGCTCTAGGGCCTGAGCCTCATTGTGATAATTCAAAAGAGTGTCTGCATTCTTAACGCTAAGGGTATTAATGATGGCTTCTTCACGAGAGAGTTCGGCTTGCAATCGTGGCACTTCAGCTTTAACTTTAACGAGCTTTGTACGAATGATGCCCAAAGAAGCAGTTGAGAGCTTCAATTCCTCTTGCCTCTGGGCACTTTGCTCCAGTAGGTGTGCAACCTGATGCTCTCTCTCGACCAGACCCTGCTCCATCACCTCACGGAAAGCCACTTCTTCAACCTGAAGGTCGGCAAAAGTAGACACAATTTGCGTCTGAATATCCATACGACCCAGGGGCTCGAAGTGCTGTAGTTATGCTTCCAAATGAGAAATAGCCTTTGCACAATTCTCAAAGCATTGAGCGTTACCTACACTCTTAACTTCATTCAAGCCCACCTCTAGAAGAGGCCTGAAGAAGCCAAAAGTGTCCCGACCAGCCATTACAACTTCAATCACCTTCTTCGCGAGACTATTCAAGTACCTCAAAGAAATGTGGAGGAAGCCATGTGTATCTACGGGGCTTGAAACAGTAATCAGAGATGGTTCCCTAGCCCCTGAGATAGGCGTGTCAAGGCGAGGGCTAGAAGGTAACCTAGGCTTAGAAGTTGCAGAAGCAGCAAAAAACATCCAAGTGCGAAGGGGTTGATATCAAAGTCATCATAGTCCCCGCTTGAGATGGATCCGACACACTGACAACCCCTATTGGTGCAAGTGAAATCATCATCAGTGTTGCCGGCGGGGTCGTTGCCAAGCTCGACTGGGGTTGTTCTTGCTGAGGAGTCGTCGCGTGTATAAATGGCTACTTAGCGGGAGGAATTTCAGCAATGGTCTTGAGAGGGGGTGAACCTGCATTCAAAAATAGTCAGAACACGGAAGGGAGATGCAGAGAAATTCAAAATAAACTAGCCTTACCGGTGACAGAAAAAGGCACAAGAGCGGATGCTTTATCTGATGTGGTCTTGGGGACGTCATCAAAAATGGTGATATCTCCTATAGAATCATGTTCTTCGCTCCCATCTTCACCACCTATGTCAATCTTAGCGCCTTCATCCCTATCCTCTGTGGAGGAAACTTCATAATCTACCTTTTCCTTGTCATCATGCTCATAGGAACTAATGGCCGCAGCTGGTCTAACCAAGAGCCCTGTTGTCAGGCTAAGCCTTGACTCACCAACCTATTGTATTAATATAGAAGGAGAGGGAGAGTGTTGCTCCTCGTGCTCCCTTGGAGCTGATACTGGAGCTTGGGGAGAGCCCACTACCGGCCTCGATTCAGCATCCGCAACCATCGATTCTTCTTCTTTCTCTTCAGGAGGATGATAAGAAGAAGCTTCATTGGACAAAGCAGGGCCACTTGAACAAAGCCCAGGCCTATGTGGAAGTCCCACTATAGAAGGCTCTTGATGTTCTTCTTCTTCCAGAGCCTTGAAAGCATCGGCCATCAATTTTGGCTTCCGCTGGCCTTTAGCAGGAAGGGACTCGGCCATCAGCTTTCGATGAGTCTGTTTCTCATATTGGCCAACCTCTTCTATCGTTAGAGCTCTTTTCTCAGTAGCCCTTATTGTAGGAGCGTCACCCACTCGGGGTTCTTCCACCTGAATAAGCTCAGCTGCTTGTTCCTCCTCTGGTTTAGCATACGGGTTCTCAAAAGACAAGTACTCGTCAATCCCTCTCAGACGAGATGTCTTAGACCCCCTCCTCGAAGCATACATACGTTTGATCTCTTTCAGACAAGACGTATTCAAGTTGTATTGTAGATTCTGGGAGGCAGCGGAATACCAGTTAAAGAAACCTATAGAGGTATAAGAATTGGGTATCTTGTGGGAAAGCTTGAAAATAGTCTTTGTACAACCGACCACCGAATAGTACCAAGCATTGACTCCCTCATACAGATTGCCCACGATTTCAAGCTGAGGTCGAGGATTCCCGACATATAGCTGGTCATGTCCAAATTGATGAGCAAATGTGTATGGCTGATAGGGCTCAATAAAGCACTGGACACCCTGCCTGAAAATCAAGTAGCCTGGCCTTATATTGAGGAACCAACGGAAAATACCCCCGCTCAACTAAGTGAATCTGTTAGGGCCTGCTATGTCCTAAAATATTACTTCATATACCCCACCTTCCAGATCGAGGAAGCAACGAAAAATGTGATAATGAGTGTCCCTTGTCAAGATCTGACGGATTCTGACCATATAAGTCCCCTCCTAGTTTGCAGATTCCAGTCGTTGTACAAGTGGGATGAATGAGTCGCCTTGAGAAGAAGTCATACTCATCAATAAGGGACAATGAGACACATACCATGCCATTAAATAAGTGTATGGCATTGGCACTCGAGGGTTGGAAGTCTTGAAATTTTTTGCCCTCCTTAGACTCTACCTCTGGGACTTGGACAAAATCCAAAGCCAACTCCCTCAGCCCACTCTGCAGACAGCACACCATGGCTGAAAGGAGATTCAACGGCTTCCCATGAGCCAAAAGAACTATGGGATAAATCACCTCTGCAACTAGGGCGTCAATCGACCTAGTAGGGACGACGCATCGCTTCAACCATAACATTAAGAATCCTGCCAACAACGCAATGTTAGAGATGGGGATCTGAGCTTGATAATGAAAGCTCTTGAACTCCGTGTAAGCAGGAAAAATGTCCTCTCTAGCCTCATTTGTGTAGTGTGAGGTGGAAGCGTCAATCCGGGCCTGGATCTCCTCCGGAGTACTGGCAGCTAATCTAGTCACTTGGGCTTCATTCTTCGTCAGATTCTAAAACAAGTACTCCACCCAAGAGACTTGTTTCACACCACCCCCTCTTGCCTCTATTTGTTAAGTATAGATATGAAAGTGGCACATGACTTCCCAAAGGGTGGAGTAGACTTCAAGGCTGGTCTTCCTCAGAATCTTCAGTTTTATTGAGTCGGGAATGAATTCTTCATAAGGTAAATCCCCAAAAGGTAAACCCGAGATGTCATATAGCTCATGGAGAGTGAAACCCAATTCCCTAATCGATGTAAAGAAAGTACAGGTCTCGGGATTGTATCGCTCCAAGATGAAGAAAAAATGGTAGTGACTTTGGGCAATCCCATACTTGGTGGCCATCACCGGAGTCTTCAGGCCAGCTCGAGTGAGAGGAGCATCCAATTCCTCCAAAACAAATTTGGTCATACGGGTTGTCATGCCCCGCTTCCCAAAATACCAGGGAATCGTAACGTGAACAAGCCCGCGACGTATTAGATTGAGAAGAAATATATACTACCATTTTTTTCTTTTCTTCTCAATCCAATACGCTAAGCGTAAAATATATAAATCTCAGTCACAGGTCCCCGGTCACAAAAGTAAGATTATAAAGACAACCCAGAATAAGAAATAAACATATCATCAGCAGATCCTCCCAGACATAAAATATGGGTTCAACATACTCTTACTACAACAACAGTTCAACTAGAAAATAAGAAATACATAGTTCATAATAAAAGGAAATACTAACAAAATAACCAAATCTGTCACCAAATAAAGAAAATACTGTAAAAGTGTTCTATCAGCTACTACAAAAAGAAAAGCACATCTAGGCTTCAGTTTGTTCTTCCACTCCAGAAATTTTTTTACCGCACAAAATAAATTTATAAATATCAAAACCATTTAAATAAACATATAATCAGATTTTTAAATAATAGAAAATTATAGAAAATCGAGAAAAATACAAATACTCTTTTAAGAATAATAATTAAATATTTTAAAATATCAGAAAATTATTTTAAAATAACAAAAAATTATTTAACTAGTATCAAAATTCATGGTCCTTACATTCTACCCCCTTTAAAACAAATTCCGCCTTCGGAATTAAAATAAGATATGTACGATATCATATATAAATTTGTAAAGCAAAAATAATACATATAATAGCTGATAATAGAAAGTAAAAAAGTATATTAATAATGGACGTAGATAAAAGACGTAAAATTATATGCAACAATCATGTGATTATGTATTCATAGCATTTACATAACAAACACAATATCAAAATATACCAATAATCATTATATCATTATACTTGTTAGAATAACCAAATATGATACAAAAACTATAAACCTAATATACATAAAGAATAAGCATAATATAGCATATGAACTGTCATGTAATAATTTTCAAAATAATAATCAAATATGGACATAAAAGTTAACTAAAACAGTAATACAGAGACTTATGTATATGAAAAATTGATAAATGCAACAATTGAAATAATTAATAAATAGATAATAAAATACATTATCAAAGTAAAATATACACAATCTAACAAAAGAAAAACAACTAATAAACACCACAAAATATCTACAATGTGCAAAATCTGTAACTAAGTTGTATAAACTTATAACACTCATTTCACATCCTAAATAAACTATGAAACTACTGATGAAACGTAAAAGAAATAACTATGTTAACTAATAAACAATATAACCCAAATAACACAAATAAACTAATAAATTAATAAAATTAAAGACAACATAAAAACACAGGAAAGAAAAAACATATAACTTGATAAATAACCAAACAATAATGATAACAAAATGTATACATGAAAGGTAAAATGTGACCAAAATTATATGGTAACACACACAGCAAACATTTATAAGTAATATGTACACTATGTAGGATTAATAAAACAAATGCAACACAAAATAAAAACAACTACACCATAACATGACTACAACAAAAATTGTACAAAAACATAATAAATACTAAATCACATTAAGTATACCAATACACAAATTAAAACGTGAAAAACATGAGCAAGAATACACTACATAAAATATAAAACTCACTAACTACAAAAATATTGCGACTAAATACGTAACCATAATACAATATGTAAAAACACAAAAATCAAAGCTAAACAAACACACACATTATAATAATATTTAATAACCCTATACACAAACTATAAAGCCATAATACCACACACTCACACCGAAAAATAACAACTCTTATTCAAAGAAAAATATAAGGATAAAACGATATTGATATAATATGATATACAAAAAATATAAAAATAAGAGAACCGATACAGAAGAGTAACACGATGTAAAATAACACAAGTCAAAATAATGAAAAAATACCAATATGACAAAGAAAAACATAATTGAAGGACTTAATTCATTCAAATAAGTAACGAACAAATTGACAGTATAAAACTCAAAATAAATTAATGCATACAAAAATCGTAGAATACATTAAAACATAAATGCTTACTAACAATACTAACACTCACAACATACTACTAGATAAAGAAGTATAATATATAAAAACAAAACTATGAAAGGTAAAATAGGTAGATAAGCAAATGAAAACATAAGAAGAGCATAATTCCGTATAATAAACAAACCGATATATTTTAGATAAACATGGTTATACAGTTGATACTAGAAATAATAAATAACTATAAATCAATAAAAATAACATCTTAAATATAATAATCTACGTGAATACACTATAATGAAAAAAAGAATAGTAATTATAAAAAGTAAAACACAACACAAGTAACAAAATCAATGAATAAAGAATGAACAACAACAATGACACAATAAAAGATATAAATATCTAAAAATATCATAAAATAAATACTTAAAAATAACACGTATATACAATGTATATTGTTACAATGACAAAATAATACATATTGAAAAAAAAGCAAACAAACAACAAATGTGTAAATACACTATAAACAAACCATGAATAAACACTATACATACTCACAAATGCTATTTAAAATAATCTTTTATATTAGTTATAAAAGAACAATATTCAACGATATAATAAATGCTTGAATATTAAAGTATAAATACATTGCTCTTAAAAATAACGAATCCAATTGTGAACATACTAAAATAATCTAACAAGACAAAACCTACTGATAAAACTATATACTAAAAATGTAAAGGATAAGGATATAGTGCATATGTAGAATATTAAAATCATGAACTTATTAAAGTATATAACAAAATACAAACAATATACAATAATCTAAATATAAGTAAATAATAGATGATATGACAGAAAAACGAACTCATACATAATATAGATATGCAAAAGTATAATTAAACAAAATAAAATAATCTAAATATCAGATATGATATGCGATGTATATGTGAAATCTAATGACATGATTTAAACAATTGAAAATGTATAAGTAATGATATATATATATATATATATATATAATTTAATAAAAACGTACAATATAACACTGTGGGTGATACATAAAATAATGTAATAAATAATACA
This sequence comes from Asparagus officinalis, assembly GCF_001876935.1. Taxonomy (NCBI): domain Eukaryota; kingdom Viridiplantae; phylum Streptophyta; class Magnoliopsida; order Asparagales; family Asparagaceae; genus Asparagus; species Asparagus officinalis. Next base: position 98,700,439 of record NC_033796.1, read on the forward strand.
GTCAATATAATTAAACGATATATAAGTCAAATCAAAGAAAATATAGTCATAAAAATAATAACACATATAATAATGACCGATACGAGGAAAGATGGATTATACAAAGAGAGGGTAATCGCGAAGCGATAGAACAAGAACCGTGAAAAATTCCGGAGTCAAAGAGTGATAAGATAGAGACGAAACGAAATCTATCAAGAAAATAGGACAAGGGCTCAAGAATAGTCTCACGGATGAAATATGATATGCATCTAAATTATCTATTATATTCTTACTAGTGGGAACTCGGGACCGTGACCTGCATGGGCCACCACTAAAACCTGTCACGCCCCGCTTCCCAAAATACCGGGGAATCAGAACGTGAACAAGCCCGTGACGTATTAGATTGAGAAAAAAATATATACTATCATTTTTTCTTCTTCTCAATCCAATACGCTAAGCGTCAAATATATAAATCTCAGTCACAGGTCCTCGATCACAATAGTAAGATTATAAAGACAACCCAGAATAAGAAATAAACATATCATCAGCAGATCCTCCCAGACATAAAATATGAGTTCAACATACTCTTACTACTACAACAACAGTTCAACTAGAAAATAAGAAATACATAGTCCATAATAAAAGGAAATACTAATAAAATAACCAAATCTGTCACCAACTAAAGAAAATACTGTAAAAGTGTTCTATCAGCTACTACAGAAAGAAAAGCACGTATAGGCTTCAGTTTGTTCTTCCACTCTAGAAATTTTTTTACCGCACGAAATAAATTTATAAATATTAAAATCATTTAAATAAACCTATAATCAGATTTTTAAATCATAGAAAATTATAGAAAATCGAGAAAAATACAAATACTCTTTTAAGAATAATAATTAAATATTTTAAAATATTAAAAAATTATTTTAACTAGTATCAAAATTCATGGTCCTTACACGGGTCCACCATCTCGTCACTGAAGAATGAACCCAATCGGGGGATCTAAACACTAGAGTAGGGAATTCCCCTTTTGCAGCCATGAATCTTCTGACAAAGATGTTGGCCGGGCTGGCCACCTCACCAACTGGGTAGTCTTTAGTAAACAAGCCTGGTCTCAAAGCCATCACTTGCCTGTTTTAGCCCACTGTATGAACACCCTGGAACGTTAAAGTCCCAATAGCAACTTCGTCTTATTCTTTGACAAGATCACAATCCATATGATGGGGAATTGAAGCACATTGGAAATATGACATTGGGAACATCCTCTCCATATTAGGCAGAAAGAGATGGCGATCTTCAACCTTCCTTAGCTATTTATAGTCCCCGTCATAAGCGACTCCTGCTTCAAAATTCATGAAGTCTCCAAAGAGAAAGGCCGGTTTAACGAATGACTTCCTACTCAAGCTCTTGAACCTGGCATTCGTGACCAATGTTCACAGAGTTCCAGAAGAAGCCTGAGTGATCGCCTCGACACGTTCCTTATCAGTCATACGAAAGATGGGAAGCCCCTGGTGTAGATTAAAAATCATATTAACATCCACACCACCCTCATTACTGAAAATATGGTGGAAAGGGAGAAGTTCATTGGCGTAACGCACTACAAATGAAGAAAGCAACCAGTCAGTGTAGAAGCAGGATTAAAAAGACTCAATTCAAACGTAGAAGTTGAATACTGCGTTGGCAAATTCAAATGCAGACATAGAATCCTACGATATCTAAGTCAAACGCAGAAGTCAAAATCTACGTTAGCAAACTTAAATGCAAAAGTCAACATCTGCGTTAGCAAACTTCAACGCAGAAGTCAACATCTGTGTTAGCAAACTTAAACGCAGAAGTCAATATCTACGTTAAGCAAACTTCAACGCAGAACTCTAACGCAGAAGTTAAAATCCGTGTTAGTGAATTCAAACGCGGAAGTTGAATCCTGCGATTAGCGAATTCAAAAAGTGAAAGTTGAATCCCGCGTTGACGAACACGAACGCAGAAGTTGAATTCCGCGTTTCAAATTCCAAACAACAAAATGTCAATCCTACGTTACATTATCATAACAAGTTTTCTCGTTGATTCAAAAGTTCAGAACTTGCCGTAGCAAGTTTTACGGTCACGAAGATCGCACTTACCACCGACCAAAGGAAATTGAGGTGGCAACACGCTTGCCTGAGTCACAGCAGCATCGATCGACGAAGTCAGCGATGAGCTCCGAGTCGTAGTAACAGCGGGCTTGATGGGTCGGGAGATGGTTTTCTTCCTAGGTACCATTGATATCGCTTGAGGAAGAAGATGAACAGGGTTCATCAGAGTTTAAAACAAAAATCTTTCGTTAAAATATTTTGGAGAAGTAAGAGAAAGAGTCGAATGACTTTGGATTTGACCCTAGTGGTCTATTTATAGACAGATGTGAACTGTCAAATTAGGATGAAACTCTAGGCTAGAATCCTACCAAACACGACCTCTGCATTCGTGTTAAAGTTGGTTGAACTTCTGAATGCAGAGTTTAACCATGCGTCTTAATGCTCAAGCACAAAGTCCACTGGTGCGTTTTAACGGCACAAAACGAACATTTTGACGACCAAGGCTATGACATAACTTCAAATAAATATAGAGAAGCTAACATTAGTCATCAAGGTGATGAACGCCGAGAAGAAACTAGCCTATAATAAGAAACTATGCAGCCTCTTGGATGACTACCATCAAGGTGATGAACGCCGAGAAGAAACTAGCCTATAATAAGAAACTATGCAGCCTCTTGGATGACTACAGGCAGGTTATAATTAATGATGCTGAAACCATCAAGCACAATCTGTCATGCAACTCATCCTTCTAATTGGCTTAACATTCCAACCAAGATTAACAAAGTCAAAAGGTGCTCCTGTCATGCAACTCATCCTTCTAATTGGCTTAACATTCCAACCAAGATTAACAAAGTCAAAAGGTGCTCGACTTCCTTGAAGAAGACCTTGTTGAAAAATTTGTAGCTGTTGTTTCTATGGTGGCTTCACTATCATCGGCTCTCTTATTAGTTAACTCCTGCGGTTGCGCGTTGGGTGTTCATCAATGCCTACAAGAATCTTCTAACTGGTGTTGTTAACATTGAATACACCTCCATATAAGTTGAAGGAGTATCTCAAGGATCCAAACAAATTTGCTGTCACTATCGCTCTCGTTGCATTGACCGCGATGACTTGGGCTTTGGCTTGTTTGACTAAGTTCATTGTCATCAAGGCACAAAAGTTATCTTATTTGGTTTAACAACGATGACTTGGGCTTTAGCTTGTTTGGCTAAGTTCATTATTATCAAGGCATAAAAGTTATCTTGTTTGGTTTAAGGAAGCATAATTGCAACATTCCGACAACTAGATTCGCGAGGTCTTCGAATTAGACGGAGTGAACAATCATTCAACAAACATTGGGATCCAAAGTATTCCAAAAATTCGTCCTAGTCAACTGCGAACTTTCAAAAACTTTGGAGGGGGCTCTGTAGGCTGTCTAAAAGTAATAACAGATAGCTGATCCCTATCAAACTTCAATCAACATGTCGATAATGGAAGTCACAATCAGACGACTTTCATGTCAACAAATAAAAGCTGCTATTAGAGGATTCTCACGTAGATCAAGAAAGGTTACAATTTGACTATCTTCACGATGACTGATGAAAGCTCTGATTTAATAGCCTTCACAATAAACCGTAAGAGTTACAATCTGACGACTCTCACACCACAAATGGCTAAGGCAAAGATTACGAAAAAATGGTCCTTGCAGACACTTCAATAGAAGAAGTTACAAATCAACAACTACTTCTAAGAAAGGCGGAGTTCATTCTCGTGTTCATGATTTCAGAACATAGGTGACCCCTGCATTCGTTCTTAATTGTCGGCAGAAGCCGAACTCCACGTCTCAATTCTGAGACGCAGAGTTGAGGCCCAAGAACGCCAAACTGGGCATTTTTTACTCATTCAACATGAGTCGAATGGTTCCAGAACCGTTATTCCAACGATCTGAAGGAATCTTGCCCACTTAGGAGCAGATTAAGGGATAAGTTATAACCTCTTGTCCCCCTATAAATAATCAAACTCGTGAACAGAGTTAAGGGCTGAAAAATCGAGATCTTGGATCGGCTCTTAGGTTCAGAGATCAGATTTTTTGGAATCATCTAAAGGATCGGCTTTTTGGCAGAAAAATCGTTCCTGGAGAATCATTCTGAGATCTGGAGGCTTTCGCCAGCAACAGAGAGTTTTAGCACTTGGCTATTAACTGAATTTTCAGTTCAAACAACTCTTTTCAAAGAGCTTAAACTCATCCTAAGTTCATAAACTCGTTAAGAGTTCTCTTCAAACTTGCCACGCAAGTTAACTATTCCAACGAGTTGTGCGGATCGTTAACGGAGAGCAAACTCAACACGAGCATTCGAGGGAGGTATTCCATCACCACCGTGAAGAACCCATAATTAAACAAAGGAGAGAATTCATATTAATTCTCTTCTCTTTTGTAATCCGGAAATTCAAATTATAATTGAGGTTGAGAGAGTTGTTAACATTCTTTTTCTAAGCAGTTAGAGGGAATAAAATCAAATTTAATTCTTTCATTTTCTTATTGCAAATTTTCCAACAAACAATGTCAAACCTCCTAGAGAGCGTCCTCATCTGGGATTGCATCATCGTGGAGTGGAACCCCACCAGAAGAGCTCTCTGATCAACAGGATCAGATATCGTCAGAGATTGGAGAGATGATCGGAAAAAAATTCTAAGTTCTATGAAGGGAATTTGAAAAGGCAGTAATCGCCATCTCTCTAACTTTGGTTCTATATATAGTCAGTTGACTTTACAATTGTAGGGATCTGAACCGTCAGATCATATTCCGACCAATGGCCAAGATTAATTTTTAGAATTCGAAGCGCCATCTCACGGATCAAGGCATAGCCTACTCACATTGAGTAGCCCGTAATCTGCCAAGAAAAGTGGAGCATCGATAGTAAAAAATAATGTGCAAGTGATGTCAGCCACGTCAATTTGAAGGGACTTTTCAAGTGTCACATTTAAAGCACCCACATCCGTCCAAAACAATTCTTATTTCACTCGGACCCGGTTATAGCCGATTCTAAGTGAAAGGGACTAATTGTTATGGTGTTTTCAATCACCTAAGTGTGACCATTTACTAGCAATGGATAGGTGTACGTCTGCATGAAATGCCCCAATCAAGTTGGTAGCCAGAGACCGGCAAGGGTGACAACTCAGCCAACTCACCGAGTTGACATTTTCTCATGTTGATTCGAAAGGAGGTACTTGTCGCCCTTTTTGTTGAAGATGACTCGCCCACTAGACCAACTACTCGATGCCTCATGAGGTCGACTCGAAAAGTGTTACTTTTTTAGCGAAGCTAGAGGACAACTTTAACCTCGAGTCTTTCCCACTAACAACGTGTTAGCATCACATTTAATACTTGGCAGGCACCATCATGCCTTTAGCCCCAATAGTCATCATGACTCATCAAACCACGTCGGTATCACCATGCCCCCGATCACTCCTCATTTAATGCTGAGGAGATCCCTCCTCTAGTCGCTAGCCGACACCTGCAAAGCAAGTGTTGACACAGCCGCCAGCCCATGCTTCTTCACCGCCATCTTGTGCTCAACCACAATGACAGTTCTACCATTTTTAGCACCACTATAAATACATGCACTATTATAACATGGAGAGGTTCCAAAAGTTCACAAAATCTGATCTTCTAAGAGAGATCTACAAATTATAGTGTACACACACAAGAACTCTTACAGTTTTTTATTTTCTCACTCAAGTTCACTTGCTGACTTGATCATCGAAGGAACCACGGGAGAACCAGTCCCTATCCTTTCACGTGTTTTTATATGTATAGATTTTTCAGCAACCCAACTCAGAAAAAGAACTCGTGAGAAGGCGATGTTAGGTTTTTCGATGGTTTCTCCGACGATCAAGTCAGTAGATGATCTTGAGTGGGGAAATATAAAGTTAATTCTGAGTTACATAAAAGAACCTGGTAGGGTTACCTCATGCAGTATCGCTCCTTTTATAGTAGATCTGAGGGACAAAAAGGTAACTTAGGCTGAGTCCAACTAGATAACTGAGTCGGCAAATGGCTAACAGGTATCGCCGTTGACAAAGATGGGCCATCTAGGTGGTTAATGCCAAGCGACAATAGCTGCTTGATGCTAACAGACCTTGATAAGTCATAAAAACTTTATGGACTAGAGCAATAATGACTTTGTCAGAGCAATTAATACAAGGGCAGGCGGTTGTTGGTGCGGGGTTCGAGAAAAATACCACCTCCTCAGTCGTCCGGCTGATGGCCGACTACGCGGCACTATTTATGACGATTTCATAGTTCGGGGAGTTTTCCATAATTTAGAAGTCCATGAAGGTTTTCTCTAACTTATAAAGTTTAGGGGTTTCGTGCAAAATATCCCTAATTTTATAAAGATTACCCTGGTCAAAAGCTAGTTGGAGGCTTCAGAATTTTCTATTTAGCTTGTGTAGGCATCTAAAAATACCTATAGGTTCCCGTATGCAGCTCGAGACAGAGAGAAGATAACGAACGTCATTGTCCGAATCAAAGAAGATTATCTGACACCGATAAGCGCATGAAGCAAATCGGTGAACCATTGATGACGTAGCAATAAGCTACCAGAATAGCCATTGGTCACTAAATCAGCAAACCGACTGCATGTGCACTCACCGACCACCTCCAAGTGGCCCGCGTACTCATCAGCCGGCTCCAAGTGCCCCGCACGCTCATCGGCTACCAGAATGGCTAATCAAGCGTCCTGTGCGCTCACGACCACCTCCAATTGGCCCGCGTACTCATCAGTCAGCTCCAAGTGGCCCGCACGCTCATCGGCCACCAGAATGGAGAATTAAGCGTCTCGTGCGCTCACCGGCCACCTCCTATTAGCCCGTGCACTCATAAGTCAGCTCCAAGTACCCGTCGTATTTGTCGGTCAACCCCAAGCATCCATCGTACTTGTCGGTCAACTCCAAGCACCTGCCGCACTTGTAGGTTAACTCCAAGTGCCCGTCGCATTTGTCGGTCAACTCCAAGTGTCGTAAAGAAGCTAACAAACGCATGAAGCAAGTTAACGATGCGTACAAGTCAACAAGATAATCAAATATGCAAAATGACAGAAAATATAAGTCCTGAAGAATCAAAAAACACCAAGAGTTCAGCCAAGGCCAGATCTCCCGCACTAACGTAGGACAGCGACAGCTGACCCGCGTTAGTGCGGATCAGCATTAGCCGACCCATGCCAGCGCGGAGCCTGCGCTGACCCGCGCCCCTCGCGGGTCAGCAGCGCGTGTCACGCAGTTTCGATCCTCAAACGCGTTTTCGACGGTTCTTTTGCTGTTTCTCAGGATTTGTTCGTTCTAGAGTATCTCAACTGATTGGATATCATCCACAAATATGGTTAGGCCGTTATTAACTAAAGATAGGGTCAAATCATCCATTCTTATCCAAATACCAACATCCGGTGCCCTATAAATACAAGCCCAAGGCCTCTATTCTGAAGGGGCGGAATTTTATCAAGAGGATGAGGTGCTGCTGAATTGAGGAGTCAAGGAGCACGAATTTACAGCAAAAGCAAGTCAGATCCCGACGAACTTCGGCATAAAAAAGAAGGCTTTCGAAGGATTTGAACCCATATTTCACCCCCGTCTGTTCCTTGAGATTAGGCTTGGTCTTAATATCAAGAAGAGCTACTGATTTTTCTTGGTCGATTTCAGTGCTTCAAGCGAATACTTCCTTGGTGAAGTAGGAGCTCTGCCAATTTTCTATCATCCGGATCTGATCCGTAGGCGGTCCACGGATAAATCCAGGCACATGCAAAGATCCCACTCAAACAAAGACTAATAAATAGGATCTGTGTGTTGTTTGAAGGAGATTGTAATTTTTATTTTTATTATGTAAAAGTCTTATAAATAGACCAATCTTTTTTGAACTTGTTGTAATGATTAAAGTTGTAACGAGTTATACAATGAAGAAAGCAATTTCTGACCCAATCAGCTTGTCATAATATTCATAGCTTTTGTACTGTACAGTTGCATGCCTATAAGGGGAGCAAGAAGTTAACAGGCTTCGGTGGTCGCCATCTTGTTTATTTACGATGGTTTCCAAGCGCAATAGACTCCAAAGTTGTCTCATCGAAGCTCGAACCCTAATTCCTCTTTCAAAGGTCTCTCTATACCTCTTATTTCCAAACAAATTTCCATGATGTATCTATTTCTAGTTCCTTTAGGTTTTCTTCCCCTGTTGTTTTTGTTTTTTACTTTCTTTGTCATAAAATAGAGCTGCGACTCGATGTTGCTATACATAGTATATATGGGATGATTTAATGTTTCCAGAAAAGGCTTAATTGTTATTAAATCCAGGTCCCATGCTGTACTTGCCGATTACTCATTCTGCTTTATCTATTTGTTCATTAGTAAGTTCGATCAAAATTGTCAGTTAGTGTAGCCAGATATATTATGGACAATTGAATTTATGAAGCTATTAGTGTGCCTGATCTTCTGCTGGGTATCTTGTTCTATGGGTGATGCATATGATTGTTTATGAAGGGAATATATATATATATGAATGTTTATTTTCTACCTTATTTAAATTATTGCCGCTTCCATATTAAGACAAGATTGGATAAGTATTTATTTATATTTTGAGAGCAATTTCTTCTAAATTGATAATTCATAGGACCAGTCATGGGTAAAATGTAAAGGTCTCTTGAGTTCCACAAGGGCAAATTAAGAGGTTTGTAGGTTTATAAATAAAGTTATGACTAATACTATAAATAAAGACTGCTTCTTAAAATTATGACTAATACTATAAATAAAGACTGATACTATTTGTTTTCTGGATCTGTAAGAAAGAATACACAAGGGAAAAGAAAGATTTACGGTAAAAGAAAGATTTCACGTTGCAGCATCTATTCCAAGTGATTCGATTTTAAATGTTCCCCCAGGCTTGTTCAACCCTAACTCCACACGTAATATCGGTCAACTTACGAGACAAATATCATAAGCAACAAAGGTCAGGTAAACAGAGTAATCTCATGAAAACGTAGGATATCCGATTATAAAATTTATCCCAAAAAAATATTTTCTGATATCATAAGAAAACATGGCCTACAAAACTTAAAACATACATATAACTGATTAATTAGAGAAATACAATAAGACTGGACTCTAAAGAAAACATTATCATAATAACTAAGACAACCACCACTCGTCCGTGTCTTCACCGAAAACTTCATTGATATCCATATTCATGTCACTCCGAAGGTAAATCTTAACCGATAAGTTGAGGCGGCCGCTTTTTTTCTCTACCGCTGCTTTCGATGCATCTGAGGCGAAGTCCGACAGAAACTTCTTACATTGCTCGAATGTATCCGCGTCGATCAGCAGGGCGACTCGAGAAAGCACATTCGACGCAAAATCTTCGCGAGAAGGAGATTCGAGGAATGTCGTGAGGGGCCTAAAGAATCGCATGTTCTCCGGTGGCAAGTAGCACACATCGTCGGCCTTCCCTTGCTGCTGGAGGTGAATAACACGGCGGACTACTAAAGAGATGCAAGCTTCAGCGCCATCGACGGTGTTGGTGGAGTTGTTTCTTGGCGATGGCAAGGCTTGGAGCTTCATCAGGGTGTTACGCTGTGAATGATATCTGGGCTTTATTATGGGATCCATGGCACTCTCAAAGAAATTGAAAGAACGAGAGAATTTTCTTTTTTTCTTTTCTTTTTTTTCCCTTCCTTCAAGGTGCGTGATGCAGTAATATTGAAAACTTATGATACTTTTATAGCCTCGGTTCTTGATTTTAGCCCTACTCCTAATTGGTCTGTGATTCCGAAACCTAACAGAACTTGCTCGTCAAGTTTATAACAAAACTTGGTCGACAAGTTTACAACAACCTTTACGCTTTATTAGAAATCAATCAGTTTTTCCTGAAGCAATCTAAGATTACGAGTAAATTAACGATTAAGCGGAATTTTCCCCCCATGTTATATTTCTAATTTCTCTTTTTTCTGCTTTATCCAATGAGCGTGGTTGGATCACTCATTCATCTAAGTAAAGGGAATTTACGGATGTTTATTTTTCTAATTTATTTAAACCATTGCCACTACAATGTTTAGATAATATTGGATATGTATTTATTTATAGCAGGTGGGATGCACATGCAATTCACATAGTTAAATATTATCATTGACCATAACGTTTAAGCAACAAATCATTAGGAGATGAGCCGCTGAAATTTCTGTAAAAGCTTGTATAACCTGAGAAGAAAGCAGTGGAAAATAACTAAAAGTCGTGACATGTATAAATACTTGAATTTATATGATGTATCAGATATTTATAATCTGCATGAGCAATGGCTCTCCTGTAAATTCTTAGATGCTTATGATCTAAAACTTTCAATTCTCCTTGCCTGTATAAGCTTATGTACACTTTTTTTAACCATATGGCATGCTATGACATCTTAGCTTCAAGTGGGCTTAAATTTAGCTTATTAGTCTTTATGCATATTAATTATATACTTTACAATAAAGTTCAAGAATAGGAGTTAACACATTCCCACCTCTGAATTTCATATCCCAATCAAATATTATAATTGTCCTAATCCTAATTGCAAAATTTAAATTAATAATCTATCCTATCCTTAATTAAAGATGAATACTAACAATAGTTCAAGAGAAATTCTTGGTTACTTCTGGCTACACAAATCGAGTGCAACTTTGCACATAAACCCCTTTCCAACTCCTTAGTTGCATAAATGTCTCATGAACCATCGTGCATAGAAATATACCAGCTCATGTCCTCTAGATCGATTGAAGTCCTCGTCATGTGAACTTCTCCCCCGTCTTGGCTCTTGCCGTCCTTTCATGCAGCAACGATTTTGAGTTTTACTTTACACTTAGCTCCACCAAAATCCTATATTTGCAAGCAACCCCGTAATAACCAAGCCCATATATATATATATATATATATATATATATATATGCTGCCATCGGCCTAATCGTTCAATGTAAGGTACAAACTTGTTTGAAATTGATTGCTTTTTGGATAAAGATAGAATTAAATAAAAGATTCAGTATGCTGTCATAGGCCTAATTGAATTAAAGCAGCAAATTAACCTATTAAAATTGATTATTTTTTCAAGTAGAAATAGAATATCCACTACATCAACCTTATCATGTGAGCGTTTATTCATAAACTAATTTATTTATGATGGTTGATACGTGATATGATTCCGGAGCCATCAGTGTGTAAGAGTAATTGCGCTCGCGTGTTGCACAATTATAAGAAGCTACATAATGAAGGAATATGAGTCTTAATATAGAGTAATTGCGCTCGCGTGTTGCACAATTATAAGAAGCTACATAATGAAGGAATATGAGTCTTAATATATAGGATTTGATTTGATTACAATATGATTTATTTTACAAAGTAGGGAATTGTTTAGGCAGTAGGGAATTGTTTAGGCAAATAGGATTTATTTAGGTAGACAAAACAGAGGCTATTTAAGGCCAGCAAGGTATTAGGGTTTTCCCGTTCATCAAACGGAACCAATTGCCAAGTGTTACTGTCAATTAATGCATTAAATTCTTCTGGAATAGCCGCGCACCACTTTGGATTTTCAGAAGCTTCAGTGCAATTATTTGGGTTCAATCTCGGTACAAATTGTACATAATGATAAAATGTTGCGGGGTTCAACACTTACTGATTTAATTAAGACGTGTTTGCGTAGGATGAACATTGGGAGCGAGGGCACTTGCAACTGAGCTCAAAGAAGAGGACAAAGAAGCCGACGAGGGAGAAGAGATATCCATGTTAGATCTAAAACTAAGATCTAATCCATAAAACCATGATTAATTCAAAGAGAATAAACACAACAGTGAGCGGAAGCAATACCTGAATCCATGAAGAATTTGCATGAATCTGAATTAGGGTTTGATCTTTTAATCTTGAGGGTCTCTCCTTTAGAATCTCTTTAGATGGAGATTAAGAGAATAGAGAATGTAACCCTAGATTAGGGACCATAACCCCTTATTTATAGTTATTGTACTTTTATAATTTAGCCACTCATCAAATTATAATTATAACCTGGTATCCGCACATTTAGCCCATGATATATTTAAATACACATTGACCCAATTACCTGATTGATCACTTTATGCGTGTCAATTGAAAGATAGCAACACATACTGATATAACATATGTGCTCACAAATAGATTTAATTAGATTTAAATCTAACAATCTCCAACTTGGGCACCATATGTTTCCTTAAAGTGTGTATAACCTTATGAGCTCAAAAATTGCTATCATAGATAAGGGAATTTCCAAAACAATCTCGTCCATTGACTATATCAATATAGGATCAAAGCGGCATTCGTCATATTTATCGTGACTAAACCCATCAATGGTCACATATACCAATGCAATCAAACGACATAGATCAATCATGGATGTGCAGCATGAAAATTACATGCAATGTGATCAGTACATGTCTATTTTTAACTGGTCCTACCTTAAACTTTAGCGATGTCAAAACCAAACATAATGAAACAAAGTGTCTTAACTGAATACTTTATTCTGATCAAACAATACAACCAAATACAAAGCACTAGAAATTACAAACTCTCACTAAATCATGACGTCCTCGAATAGCACCACACCCATATGAGCAGTATGCTCATGAAGGACCTTGGGTGGTAATCCTTTAGTAAGAGGATCTGCTATCATGGAGTTTGTCCCAATATACTCTATAAATATCTGTCCACTCTGTACCATTTCTTTCACAATCAGGAACTTAATATCAATATGTTTTGACTTAGTCGAGCTCCTGTTGTTATTGGAATACATAACTGCAGATTTATTGTCACAAAATAACCTTAGTGGTCTTTCAATATTTTCTAAAATTCATAATCTAGTGACAAAATTTTACGACCATATTCCATGATTTGATGCCTCATAGCAAGCTACAAACTCTGCTGCCATAGTGGAGGAAGCTACGAGTGTCTGTTTAATACTTTTTCATGATATAGCTCCTCCTGCTAACATATAAATATAGCCTGATGTAGACTTTCTGCTATCTTAGCATCCAACAAAATCAGAATCAGAATACCCAATGGCCTCCAACTGTTCTGATTTTCTGTATGTGAGCATATAATCTTTTTGTTTTCTGAAGATACCTCATAACCCTTTTGACTTCTATCCAATGATCCATATCAGAGTTGCTTAAGTATCTGTCTAACATTCTAACAATGTACGCAATATCCGGACGCGTGCACACCTGAGCATACATTAGACTTCCTACAGCCGAAGCATAAGGAATCTTCTGCATTTCCTAAATTTCAAGATTACCTTTAGGGCACTGATTGAGACTGAACTTGTCTCCTTTAGCAACAGATGTGTCTCCTGGTCTGTAATCTTGCATGCTAAACCTTTTAAGTACTTTATCGATATAGCTCTTTTGTGATAATACAAGTATACCTCGAGAACGATCTCGATGTATCTGGATCCCTAATATAAAAGAGGCGTCCCCAAGATCTTTCATCTCAAAATTCTTTGATAGAAATCTCTTGGTTTCGTGCAACATGCCTATATCATTAGTGGCAAGCAAGATGTCATCCACATACAGAACCAGAAAAATATACTTACTCCCACTGAACTTGTGATATACACAGTCATCAACAATGTTCATCTCAAAACCGAACGAGATAACTATTTGTTGAAACTTATGATACCATTGACGAGGAGCTTGCTTGAGTCCATAGATGGATTTCCTTAATTTGCAGACCATATTCTTTGGGTCTCCCGACACAAAGTTTTCTGGTTGCACCATATAGATCATCTCATCAATGTCTCCATTGAGAAATGCAGTCTTAACATCCATCTGATGTAACTCAAGATCATAATGAGCAACAAGTGCCATGATTATTCTGAAAGAGTCTTTCGATGAAACCGGAGAGAAAGTCTCTGTATAATCAATGCCTTCCTTTTGAGTATAGCCTTTAGCCACAAGACGTGCCTTATACCTCTCCACATTACCATTTGCATCCCGCTTGGTTTTAAAAATCCATTTACAACCAATTGGTTTTGCACCTTCTGGCAATGGGACAAGTTCCCAAACCTTATTGTCTTGCATAGACTTATACTCTTCATTCATGGCATCAATCCACTGTTGAGAGTTAGAACTTTTCATGGCCTGAGAGAAGTTGATTGGATCATCTTCTAACATTCCACTACTTTCCTCATGTTCTTGGAGAAATACAATATAATCATCCGGAATAGCATTTCTCCTTTCTCTCGTGGATCTCCTTAATGGCACTGGTTCTTGAGGTTGTTGAGTTTGTTCTTCTGGAACAGGGAGTTGTTCAACATTATCATCTTGAGGTTCCGGATTTACTTCTTGAGCAACAACAGGTATAGGAACCTGAATGTTATCAAAGGTAACTGTATGGATTTGGTCTGAAGCCAATTCCTCCTCAAAAGTAATGTCTCTAACCTTATTTCTCCCCCCCAAACTCAACATCCTCAAAGAATGTTACTGTCCCCGTCTCAAACTATTCCTTAGTGTGGGATCATAAAACTTATAGCCCCTAGAGCATTCAGAGTACCCAATAAAGTAGCTGCTAACTATTTTGGAGTCCAATTTCTTTTTATTTGGCCTATAAAGACCTTGCCTCAGCTGGACATCCCCAAATATGTAGATACTTTAAACTATGTTTTCGACCAGTCCAAAGCTCATAAGGTGTTTTAGCAACTGTTTTACTTGGTACTCTGTTCAGAATGTAAGCTGCTGTCTTAAGTGCTTCTCTCCAGAGTTACTCTGGTAAAGAAGAATGAGTAATCATACTTCTTATCATATCCTTAAGAGTCCTATTTCGTCTTTCAGCTACACCATTCATGCTAGGTGAACCCGGCATAGTGTACTGTGGGACGATACCGCATTCCTCTAGGTTAGTACTCACCACCATGATCAGATCTAACGGTTTTAATTCTTTTGTTGAGTTGATTCTCAACTTCAGCTTTAAAAGCTTTGAACGTGTCTAGAGACTCAGATTTTTTATAAATGAGATATATGTACCCATAACGTGAGTAATCGTCTATGAATGATATAAAATATTGTTGATAATTCCAAGATACCATAGGGAATGGCCCATAAATATCTGTATGTATCAATTCTAAGACTTCTGAAGATCTATTAGCACCTAATCTCTTAACTTTGGTCTGTTTTCCCTTGATACATTCAACACAAATGTCAAAATCCGAAAAATCAAGGGAATTTAAAATGTGATCAGACACAAGACGCTCAACCCTACCTTTGGAGATATGACCCAAGCACTTATGTCATAATATCACCGAATTTTCTTTGTTTAATTTAGGCTTAGTACTACGTGATTCCACATGCAAAGTTTCATTATAAGAAGCAATTGTATCAAGCAAATATAGGTTGTCATAAGTACTCAAGTAACCAGTTCCCACAACATTTGAATTAAAAGATAAACTGAATTGATTTTTTCTAAATGAACAAGAATAACCTGATTTGTCCGAAATAAAAATCAAATTCCGTCTAAAAGACAGTACTATAAAAGTATCTTTCAAATCCAAATAAGAAGCAGTTCCTAATAGCAACCTAAAGTGCCCAATTGTTTCCACATCTACCGATTGTCCATCACCCACAAATATGTGTCTTTCAACATCACTTGGCTTTTGATAGCTCAGGCGGCCCTGTACAGAAACACTTATGTGAGTAGTAGCACCAAAGTCTAACCACTAAGTGTTTCTAGGTACTGAAGCTAAATTAACTTCAGAACAGACCAAAGTAGGGAACATATCATTCTTAGCACGCCATGCATGATATTTGGTACAATCCTTCTTTACGTGTCTAGCCTTATTGCAAAAGAAACAACCCTGATTATCCTTATGTTGTTTCTTCTGAATTTGACCCTTAGCAGCTTTATTATCATTGCCCTTATCCTTAGAGGCATAGGCCAAATGAGCACTTTCAGTCTTATCTTGCTTCAACATGTCTTCTTCTTGCACACAGTATGAAATGAGCTCATTTAGAGTCCATTTCTCCTTTTGACAGTTATAACTGACCTTAAACTGATTGAATTGTGCAGGAAGAGACAACAAAACCAGATGCACTAATAACTCGTCACAAAGATCGAGTTTAAGTGCCTTAAGCTTTGAAGCAATATGAGACATTTCCATAATGTACTCCCTGATATTTCCTTTGCCCTTATACTTCATTGAAATCAAGCGAGCTAAAAGCGTGCTTGTTTCTACCTTATCGTTTTTCGCAAAACGCTTCTCAATTTCGGCAAGGAAATCTTTAGCCTTAGTAATCCCTTCGGATTCTATGCCCCTGAAGGCTTCCGGAACGCCGCGCTTAATGATCATAAGACTCATGCGATTTGAACGCTCCCACTTCTCATGCTCCTTCTTTGCATCAGGAGTGCTATCCGCATTGAGAGGTTGGGGTTGTTCAGTTCTTAATGCATAGTCAAGATCCATGCAGCCAAGAACAATTAATATGTTCTCTTTCCAAACCTTGAAGTTTGTAATTAAATAAGTTAATTCAAATTAACAAAAAATTTCCAAAAACTTAATTAGGACCTCATAGCTTAATTAATCAAATTAAGCATACCAAAAATGGACCCAAAACCAAATAGAGTTAAGTGGGCTGTGCCCTAACTTAAATTGCCTGCAGCCTTCTTCTTTCACCCGACGGAAAAGAAGAACAATAGAACGAATGCGAGGTTCGTTTGAAGTGAGCACGAGACTTTCCTGAGGATGAATGCGGGGTTCGACTTGAGAACGAACGTGAGGTTCGTTTGGATTGAGCACAAGGCTCGCCTGAGGATGAACGCGAGGTTCGACTTGAGAACGAACGTGAGGTTCGACTTGAGAACGAACGCAGGGTTTGTTTGGATCGAGCATGAGGCTCGCCTAAGAATGAACGCAGGGTTTGACTTGAGAATGAACGCATGGTTCGACTTGAGAACAAACGTAGGGTTCGTTTGGATCGAGTACGAGGCTCGCCTGAGAATTGAGGTAACTCCCTCCTTTTGCCCTAATTTTCCGCTGCGTTTTCACGCACGAACCCCTTGAGGTTTTATTCTGAAACCGCCGCCGCCATTGCTCCCGCACCCAAATGTCGAAACCCTAGGGTTTCCTAACGCCACCATCACCGTCGGAGTCAAGAGGCTGCCAGCAACACTTCGCTGACGAGGAGCACGGGGACCAACAACCAAACAAAAAATAGATTCAAAAAGTTCCTCGATTTTATTTCAAAACCAGATCTAGAATCGAAAAAAAAGATGACTTCTTGATCCAGATCCTAAAAAAATCAAAGAAAAAATCCAACAAAATAACTTTACTGTTCACGGGAACTATATTGTTCATCCATGAACAGTTCTGAGAAAAACCAGAGATTTAAGATCAAAAACCCAATTTTAAAAGTTAAACCCCTAAGAATTAATCACGGGTGGCTCTGATACCACTTGTTAGATCTAAAACTGAGATCTAATCCATAAAACTATAATTAATTCAAAGAGATTAAACACAACAGTGAGCAGAAGAAATACCTGGATCCATGAAGAATTTGCACGAATCTGAATTAGGGTTTGATCTTCTAATCTTGAGGGTCTCTCCTTTAGAATCTCTTTAGATGGTGATTAAGAGAATAGAGAATGTAACCCTAGATTAGGGACCATAACCCCTTATTTATAGTTGTTGTACTTTTATAATTTGGCCCTTTATCAAATTATAATTACAACCTGGTATCCACACATTTAGCCCATGATATATTTAAATACTCATTGACCCAATTACCTGATTGATCACTTTATGCATGTCAACCGAAAGATAGCAACACACACAGATATAACATATGTGCCCACAAATAGATTTAATTAAAACGAGGAGATCGGTGACAACAGCGGTCGATTCAGCTGGCACAGACTGTGGAGATCGGTGCCTCGGTCGGTCGTAGGAGAAATGGTTGCCTAGTTAAAACGAGGCAGAGTCCAAGCGCGGTGTTAGAGGGGAATTATTAATGAATTCAGATTGACGGAGGAGTCAGAGCGGGAGCGAGCAGTGGACCGCCCCCTTCAAGTGGAGAACCATGTGGGTCGGGTTGTAAGTGCGATAATTGGAATAGGGTCGGCTGTCGACCAAGAAAGGCGTGGAGTTTGGATTCGATCGTAGCGTAATTGTGGTGAAGAGGAGGAGTAGTCACCAAAAGTAACCCCGGCAAATTCATTTGACGACCTAGCTAATGAGAAGCGAGCTCAGATATGGAAAATTTGTTTCTCACATAACCTGTACAAAACTTCGGGAGTTTCATAGAACCCTGATGCTTTATTTTTCTTATTTAGTCGATTCCTCTTGTATTTAATTGGTAAATAATAGAAATATCCTTTAGAGAAAACGCTGAAACGGTCCTGAAGTTTAGTTTATTTATTTTATTTCTCTCTCAAGACATATTGAGTTACTTGTAAATTACATGTAAGGGGGTCGTGGAAAAACATCCAAGTTTCATCAGGGATTTGTGAGACGCCACAAAAAAAGAGGGGTTGATAAACAAGCCACCATGGAGTAATGTGCATACCCGCTATATCCTAGTTAAAACGAGGCAGAGTCCAAGCGCGGTGTTAGAGGGGAATTATTAATGAATTCAGATTGAGGAGGAGTCAGAGCGGGAGGAGCAGTGACCACCCCCTTCAAGTCGAGAACCCATGATGGGTCGGGTTGTAAGTGCGATAATTGGGATGGGGTCGGTCGACAAGAAAGGCGTGGAAGTGTTGGGATTTGATCGAGTACGTATTTGTGAAGGGAGGAGTAGTCACCAAAAGTAACCGGCAAATTATTTGACGACCTAGCTATATGAGAGGCGAGCTCAGGATATGGAAAATTGGTTTCTCACATAACCTGACAAAACTTCGGGAGTTTCATAGAACACCCTGATGTTTAATTATTTCTTATTTGTCGTCCCTCTTGTATTTAATTGGTAAATAACTAAATATCCTTTAGAGAAAAGCCTGAAACGGTCCTGAAGTTTAGTTTATTTTATTTTATTTTCTCTCTCAAGGACATATTAGTTACTTGTAAATTACATGTAAGGTGGGGTCGTGAGAAAAACTCCAAGTTCATAGGGATTTTGTGAGACGCCACAAAAACAAGAGGGGTTGATAAACAAGCCACATGGAGTAATGTGCATACCCGCTATAATTTAGAGGGCATGTGAAATTAACACGTCATTCTTAATGGGGCTTCATGCCATCCCTTAAATTTTATATTTTTGAATTAGCCTCTCAAATCAGTAAAATTGCTGTTGAGTCCCCGATTCTTATAAGTTACTTTACAGATAGTCTCACAAATAATTGAAGTTGACATTGGGTTCCCTGATCTTTGTAAGTGATTTCAAATTAATACCTTCGGTTAAGAGTAACAATAGCAACACATAATTGGGTTCCCTCAAATTATTGAAGTTGCTATTAGACTCCAAACAGCAGCTATAAGTTACTTCACAGCTAGTCCTAAAGTTACTGAAATTTATTATTTGGTTCCTTATCCTTATAGGTGATTACAAATTAACCCTCAAATTAAGAGCAACGGTTGCAAAAAATAAATAATTGGGTAACCTAATAGCAATTTTAATGATTAGGGGGACTAACATACAAATTATTGTCTAAAGGGACTTTCCTCGAAAAATTCTTTTATATATTTATAGTTTGATTGATTTAGATGATGGGCTGTGAGCAGTGGGTCCCGGTACTGATAGCCATTTACAATTTTGGGCCCATTTGATATTTCTGGGTGGATTTCATTGAGGTAATTTTCAAAAAAAAAAATCCTGAATTCCAGGGTTTTGCAAAACCTCTAAACTTTGTAAATTCTGAAAAGTCCTCGTGACCTTCAAGAAATTTCACGAGACTCCTTGCGCTTTGGAAATTCATGACAACCAAGAGTCAAAGGATGAGATCAACATCTAAAATAGCTCCTCTCAAAAAGAGGAGGAAAATTAAATGCACTGACCAATTTCATGTGGTGATCATAAATGAAAATATTATAATTTTTTATGAGTGAGAATGTTAAATTTAAGGAATATTTCAATTTTCTTATCAAAATTAACTTTCCAATTCTCTCAGGTTGGAAATTTCTACCCTTCACATGTTCTTTTACAGAACGTTTCTGGTATACTATCTAAAATTCTGTTTATTTAGTTAAACATCACTTAAAATGACAAATATACCCTTCCATTCTCTTCCTTCAGTTTAAAAAATCAGTGTCAAAGCCACACATGCTCACACTCGCTGGTTTCCTCTTGCTTCTTCTTCCTCATCCCTACCATCTTCTTCTCCATCCCTTCTTCTTCTTTTGTAGGCTTGAGTTCTCTTCATCAATTACTACTGAATCAAATATAAATTTCTGCTATTGTGGGTTTCCTGCTAAAGCTTTTACCCGCCCAAAGTTCTATGGATGTCCAAGTTTCTTATCAAAGGACTATTCAGGTGTTGACTCTTCAAAACCCATGAATTGTGTGGAGATTCTAGTTGAAAGATTGGAAAAATTGAGGACTCGTTTGATGTTGCAATTGGAAAAATGAGAACAATTGAGAGCAATGATGAGTTTGTGAAGGTTTGGTGGCATTTTAGTCTTTCTTTTCTGAGTTTTTCTTGTTGTTTGTGATGCACTTTTTGAAGTTCTATGTGTAATTTGATTATGAATTTTAAAGACAATTGTTTTGGATTTGTGTTTTTATGATATTTGTAAGAGGTATGAGTGATAATAATGGGTGGTTTGGGTGCGCATCTGGCATGATGCACAGCCCCGTTGTTTCAATGAAGGAGAGTTTGCGATAAAAATTTAAATAAAAAAAAAGAAAAAGAAAAGTGAAGAACGTGCTTCTGATTTTGAAAGGGAGGGGTACAAACATCAAGGCACCCATCCCAACTTTAAAGAATGAATAATGTGAAATGTGGGTTAGAAAATCCCAATTTGATAGAAGTGAGGGGCAACTTTGCAAATATCAATATTTGAGGGGTAATTTCCAAATATTGATGATCTGAGGGGTATATATGCAAAAACCCCAAAATTGTGCAAATCATAAATATATAGATAAGTTCAAGAGCATTAAGCGGAATTTCCAAATATGAGAGGAGTTTATGGGCACACTCCAAGTGAGTCAGCAACCCTTAGGATGTGATTAACAATTCTCTAAAAATGATTTAGAACAGTTTTTGGTGCTTTTTTTTTGGCAAAAACCTGGGTCAAAGTTGGCGCAGTTTTTGTAGGCTAAAAATATTCACTCAACCAGTTTTAGTTTTGACCATTCTTTTCCTGATACAAACTAGAACCAGTTTAAGATGAAACTATGTTAGGGTTGCTCTTAGCGTAGTTTTTGATTTATTGTCATGACAGTTTCTTATTTTCAATTTATTAAAAAAGAGGGATAATTTTTTTTGAAAATAATCAGTTTTAATATATATAATATATATATATAATATATATATATATATATATATATATATATGTATCAGTTTGTAAAGTAATCAGTTTTAATTGGGCGCACATTCACATGGATGAAGAGTGGTTGAGAATGGATGAGTGGATGGAATATGCACTTCACTGCCAAGCTATAAATTTGTGACTTCGGTACCAAGCTATCCCATCTCCTCTCTGCTCTCTTCTCTCTCTCATATATTATATATATATTATAATATATATATTATATATATTATTATATATATATATAACACACACACACACTACACACACCCACACACATACACACACACACACACACACACACATATATATATATATAGAGTATATATATGATATATTATATATATATATATTATTACTATATATATATATATATATATATATTAATATATAGTATTGATATATATACTAATAGGAGAGTGTTCTAATAAAACCTCAGAGAACTAAAAAAAATCCTAACCCTCCAATCTATCTAATCCAGATCGGCCTACATTCGGATGGCAGAATTGTAATATAGCAAAGTTTGAATACAACATCATAATGTGAATAAGGGTAAATTGGAAACAATTAATTACATAGTTTCTCCATTTCCCTAATGCAATATCTCTCTCTCTTCCAAAATCATAGCAGCTTTCCTCTCACGTCTCCTCTCTCTCTCTCTCCATTTTCCCAAAAGCTTGAACCAGCCCCCTCTCTCTTCCTCTCTCTCACCACCACAAACACCACTAACTCCTCACCGCGCTCCTCCAACTCCACTGCCCCTGAGCTCCCTCCGACGAACCGAAGCCGCTCCGACGAACCGAAGACGCTCCCTCAGACCCGACGCCGTCAACCTCCTCTCCATCTCCTTCGCCACCTTCAAACAACCCAGATCCGAGCTCCTCCCATCCAAGCTTTCGCTGGAGTGAATCTGGATTCACTCCAGTGAATCTGGATTCACTCCATTGAATCTGGATTATATTGAAGCTCAATTCATTGGAGTGAATCCAGATTCACTGAATTGAATCCAGATTTAGTGAACTGAAACTCGTTATCAAACAATAGCAAATCTGCAAAAATAAAAAACAAAAAGAATAAGAAACTTATGGTAAAAAACAAGCTATAAAATTTTAAACCATGATAAGATTTCACATTTTACAGCAAAAAGTTACGATTTTTATGGTAAAAAACAAACACCTCACATAACTGAATCTGGATTCACTGCAGTGAATCTAGATTCACTCATGCGTTTATTTCTTCAAAATTACAGCACATGCATTTATTTCTTCAACAATTCATTAAAAACCATCCTAACCATCCAAGCTTTCGCTGGACTGAATCTGGATTCACTCCAGTGAATCTGGATTCACTCCAGTGAATCTAGATTCACATATTGAAGAATAAGAAACTTATGGTAAAAAAAAAGCTATAAAATTTTAAACAAAAAGAATAAGAAACTTATGGTAAAAAACAAGCTATAAAATTTTAAACAATGAAAAGATTTCACCTTTTACAGCAAAAAATTATGATTTTTATGGTAAAAAACAAACACCTCACATACTGAATCTGGATTCACTGCTGTGAATCGAGATTCACTGCAGTGAATCTAGATTCACTTATGCGTGTCTTCGTTTTTCAACTGGTTTCTTCAAAAAACAAAAAACTTTTCAGACTAAAAGGTGAACTATTTCACCTTTTACAAGATGTTGAAGACAGAGAGAGAGTTGAGCGAACCTTGGAGGGTTGACGGAGCGGATCTACGGGTTCGGCGTTGCCGTCGTCGGAGGTGGATGATGGCGAGGTGGAGGAGCTCGGATCTGGGTTGTTTGATAGTGAGAGAGAGGAAGAGAGAGAGGGCTGGTTCAAGCTTTTGGGAAATGGAGGAGAGAGAGAGAGGAGAA
>NC_033796.1:98724828-98755902 GCF_001876935.1 Asparagus officinalis
CATCCTAATCCTCAGATTAATCCGGTTACGATGATTCTGCCTCGCTTGTTTGCGTTCGCAATGCTTGGATCTGTTGGTCATGCATTTCTCTCATCTGCTGCATTGGCATTTCCATCTCAAATTTGAAACTTTCTTTCTCTTAGCCTAAAGCGTTCAAGCCAATTCTTGGCATTGTTCCGCATTATCATCAGGGCCTCCGCGGTTGTCTCACTGGATACAGTAGTTTCTGACGAACCACCGGAACGGCATCGGATTCTTCATCTTCTTGAAGGGTGTCTTGTCGCGAACCTACCATTATAGGTTGCTCGTTCAATGGCTCCGGACTGCAGACGCGGTTCTAGGTCGGATGCTTTCAGTATTGTTTCGAGATGCATCTCGTAATCCGAGTCCTCTGTTGGCATGTTGCGCCGAGACTCTCGGTATTTACCGTCTTGACCGCTTATTCTTCGTCGTTGAAACGCCTATGCCTTGGTTTTGGCGTTTCGAACACAAGTCTCTCGATATACTGAAACCCTGTCAGGCGACTGTTCTTGATACAGTTGCATTCTGAGAAGTACTGGCGGATGAGGCTTTCGAGCAAGGCATTGCGCTTCACTAATCTTTGAGACGGCCTCCTTTTCGGATTTTATGCACCTCCGGCACGATGTACAGCTCGTCCGTTTGACGGTCTGGAGCAACCCATCGTGTGTTGGACATTTCTCCAGTATAGTCGTCGCCGGTCATCAGACGACAACATTGTTCTTCTGAGGGATGCGTTATCTTCTTCGGACCGTCAAGAGTCCGCACGCCTTGAAACGGCCTTTGAGCAGCGTGAATCTCCAGCAGGCTCCTGTAACTTCTATGCGCAAAGTTGATGCGCTTGGGCGCCGCCCATTTTCTCCAAGTGCTGCGGGTTTGCGCGACTCCAGCATGGTGTATTGTTTGGGACTTCGTCATTGTCCAATGCGTTTTCGACTGGAGCTGTTACCTCGTTCTTTGGGAATAGGACCAAGGCGCCTCAAAACTGACTTTCTCTCCGCTCGTGGATCGTCCTGCCAGGATTTCCCGGAGCAGTTGCAGAAATCATGGCCGTTTGGATTGATTTGCCCGACGTGTTGAACTATTTGCGCGCGTTGGCGGGCTTTGCCCTTAGTCTGAACCCACTCCAGACTTCGCGTCTCAACCTTGCGAGCGATCACTTTTTTCGGCCACACTCACGCTGTAGCTTGCGACGGGCTTCTTCAGCTTTAGCCCGGCTTGCGCAGAGTAATGCGCAGGCGCTTGCGGATACGTTCCTCCAGTGTCGAGCGTCCCGTTTGACACGACCAACTCCATGTTGATGGCTTTGGAGAACCATCTTATTTCCTGTTGGAGCTGTTTGCCCCTGTTGTTCTTCAGATCGCCGCATGGTAACGGACGCCCGTCAACAGACTCATTGGCCTTGGGCGAACTGCTTCCGGCGAGGCGTTGGCGCTGCCTCTGGCGAGCTCTCTAAGAGGATCACCACGCCTTCGACGGCGGATTTGACCTGCTTCGAGGCCGTAGCACTTCACCTGACGCAACTTCGCGCGTCGAATGGGGTGAGGTCGTTTTGGCTTAACTTACTTCGCCACCAAGGACTTTCTCCTGAGGGAGAACTTCTGAAACTTCTTGTGACTGTGGGGGAGGAGGTAGATCGACGAGGACAGTTACTCTCTCGTACTTCTGTTAGTCGCAACTCATACCGACTCCTCCACGACCCGGATGAGAGATCCGCCGCGCTGCGACGCTCCGATGCTCAACAGTGAGATCGGTGGCTCCACATGTGGTCGCCAGATTGTTCCGCGGGAAAGTTGGTGTTTTCTTCATTATCGATTCATTGCCGCACTCAGTTAACAACTTTATCGCTTACAAGAGATCGCGGTCTTTATTATAAAGATCCGGCTTTACATGAAATCAAATAAACAAAGAAATTCAAAATTACAACTTCTCTTCTTTTATGTCGAACAAATACAAGCATCCTGTTTGCGGTTCTTGCTTCTGTGGGTTGTTTGCCTGCTGCGCGGGGTTGCTACCGTGGACCACCGACGTTGATCTGGATCAAGCAGATCTACGACGTATTCGGGCTATTTCCCACCAAGGGATAATAGCCGGAGGCGATCGTTTCACCAAGCGAAGCGACCGCTCGAATTTCGGGATCTTAAGAGGGTGCCAACTTAGATCCGGAGTGTAACGACGTAGACTTGAGCGATTAAACTCTCTCGAACTCACTCGCTTTTTCGGTGCTGGTGCTCGCTAAGAATCAATCCGAGATCTCCAAGTCTTTCAAGCCTTCAGATCTCCGGTTGAGTGACAATCCGGCCAGGAGTTTCAGGCTCTCTCCAAAGTTCAGAAGAACCCCTCCAAATGAACGAGTACCGGCATATTTATATGGCTTCAGAACTGGCGTTTGCACAGTTCTGAGGCCTAGCCACCCCTAGGTGCACTCGTCGCCATAGTCGAGGCCCCCAGGGGTGGCTCGGCCTTGGCCCGAGCCACCTCGCAGGGTGGCTCGGCTTGGCGAGCCACCCTGGGGTGGCTCGGCTCTTGGCCGAGCCACCTCACGGGTGGCTCGGCCGTGTGCCGCAGCCACCTGAGGGGTCGGCTGGCCGAGCCACCCTGAAGGTGGCTTGACCTTATGGACCGGCCACCCTAGGGTGGCTCGGCCGTGGCCGGCCACCTGCCCGGTGGCTCGGCCACCGAGCCGCACCCATAGGTGGCTCGGCTTGCGGCGCAGCCACCTTAAAGGTGGCTTCGTTCGGGCCGAACGTTCCCCCAGGTGCGCCTGGTTTTGTCGTTTTCCGCTTGTTTCCGTGTTGTTTTGTCCGTTGTTCGTTGTTTGTGTATTTGTTGGACTTGCATTCGGATTTGGCAGTAAACTCACTCGGCTTGTTGCAGCTTAAATCATTTTGTTGAAGACCGTCGCACTCCCCCGAACCAACTAACGCTTGTCCCAATGCAGTTCGTTAGCTTTGCTAGCCCTCTTTATGTTCGTTTTCTTGCTTGAACGTTCGTCAGTCGATTTGTCGAATCATCGCGCCGAGCTGTGTCAAGGGACCTATAAGCAGTTTTATACGCCTACAAGTATAGCTCTTTATGGCCTCTGAAAATTATGAAACTTAGTGGAATAAATCAAATCATTTTTTACCTGAGCAATGTAAATGTATGGTGATGTACACAATGTGTTGTTTGATCAATCATTCATGTCGACGAGAGGTTCACTCTCAATTTTTTGATTGTTTGGAAAGTATAGCTCTTTATTTTTCACATAAACAGCTATACATTTCTCATAAAAAGCTAATATTTTGTCGATAAAGAGCTACATTTCATTAAAGAGTTATACTTCTCATACAAGGAGCTACAATATGTGATAAGAGCTATAATATATCATAAAGGGTTATAGCCCTTTCAGAACAATATATAACTCGTTTTGAGTTCTATATCATTCATAAACTCCATTGGCGATTGACGACTTGCTACATAATCTTTATAAATGATACAAATCGACCAAAAACCTTCTTTAAGCATTTAGTCAAACATGTAATATGCATCAAATAAATTATATTTAATACACATAATCCTTTTAAATATTACAAATCAACTAAAAATATTTTTGAAGCATTTTATCAAACACACAATATACAAAAAAGTTTGTTTATACATTTTCACATTCCAAGCCTTAAATTCAAAGTCTAATTCAATCCAACATAAAAATAATCTTGTAACTGTAGGCAAATGTGGTGAAGCTGATCTTTAAGCGAGGACCTCTTTGAACGATTAAAGTCAAGATAAAGGATGGGGGAGAGTTGGTCGGAGCAGTCGGCAGTCAAGGACGAGCTTGGAGTGTTTGAGCTTGTTGGCCAAAGAGTGCAGGGAAAGCTGGTGGACTTGATGTCGCGTGCAAGCTTCATGGTGAAGTCTTTTGTGGAGGAAGTGGAGGAGTGGTAGGAGGAAGAACATAAAGCTCAATAAGCTTCATGGTGAAGTCTTTTGTGGAGGAAGTGGAGGAGTGGTAGGAGGAAGAACATAAAGCTCAATCAGGAGGAGAAAAGGGATTCAATTGTGGAGGAAGTGGAGGAGTGGTAGGAGGAAGAACATAAAGCTCAATCAGGAGGAGAAAAGGGATTCAAGGGGTAAGTTAGGGAGTAGAGGAGGAGATCGGTAATTAATGGGATTGTGTAAAGTTATTTGAAAGGGAGCAGAGAGTTGAAGAGAAAATGAAGAAGAGGGTAATATGAGAATATTGAGTTTTTAATATGTATATGATGTATACTTATAAGTATTATAAAGACTTGGGTTTAAAAATAAGTGATCTTTGTATTTTTTGGTTTAAGAGGCATTTTATTAGTACATGGGTTTAAAAATAAGTTAGACTAAAACTTTGGGGTAAAAGACAAAAACCCCTAAATAATTATTACCATAAAGGTCCATATCGAATTGTTGCCGTGGTAGCTTGCCCTAATAAAGTAGCTGACATTCCCAAAGAAGGGGGTTCTCTTTGCAACAAATAAAACTACAAGGGTTCTCTTTGCCGTTGGGTGATACTAGAGAGGGTTTGTTCTCAAATAACCCTTGAAAAAACACACACATTGCATGAGTAGCATACCTTGTGAAAAGATCCCAAGCCCCCACGGGCAATGATAGACTTCGCGATCTGGACAGCTCAAGATCCCTGACCTAATTGCATTCTCACCTGCTATATTTGAGATATCCGTCAATAATACCTGTAAAAGTTTAAAACTTCGTTCACATATAATGTAGATATTGGCTCTATGCGGTGCATGAATAAAACAAAATAAACATCAACACAAGGGTGCAAATATATCACCTTGAGCATGTTAAATGGGCCGGGTCATGAAGATGGTTTGAATTGCTGCAGCCTCTTCATTGAGAATGCTCTTCTCTTTTATGGTCATGTAAGGATGAAGAACCCTTATTAATATCGGCGACAAACTTTGAAAGATTTTGGCCTCTATGAGACCCAATGACTTGTTGGAATCTTCTCTTTTATGGCTTTTAAACGGGTCTGAACATTTTTATTACCGACCCGCTCACTCCACTCGACGCGACCCATTTAACTTTAACTCATTTATCAGCAAACCCTCAACATTTTTCTAAATTATAAACAACACCATGAAAATTATAAAATTTATAGGAAACACTTTGAATATTTCAACAATTGCAAAACACACAGCTCGTAAATTGAATTTTACTAGAAACCTTGAAACATCGGATCATAAGATTTATGAACAACGAAAAGCCTGCTAAAAAATTTTCATATTTGCAGAAACACCTTAAGAGTATTGTAAACTACAAAAACACCTTAAACATCAAAGATTTATGAAAACCTTCCTCAAATTATCAAAACTTAGAAATTGTACAAATCTTCCATAAGTTATGTTAGCACCATGAAAATTTTAAATTTGCATAAAACACACTGCAAGTTTTGAAATTTTTTTAAGAAACACCTGAAGGAAATTCATGCTAAATACATGCAAAATATGCAACGGAAGTCTATATGTATAATTATGCTATGCATGTAGAGAGCATGAAATACATAATAGGTCCATCCTAATTAAATCTAACATAATCCCTATATTAAAGAGAGCATACAAGAGTTAGAAAGTCATACTTTGTCATACTTTCGAAGCGTGATTCGATGGAAGATCGAATAACCCCTAGCTCTTGCTCCTTGTAGTAGAAAATCTCCTCGTAGTGGATCTCCAAGTCTTCAAGTGGGCTTGATAAAATAAGAGTCTTCTTGAGACACAAGGCAAGATATCCACCCCTGGTTCTTAAAATCCTACTACTTCCTCTTGCTTAAAGATTGCTAAAGTTTAGTAAGAGGAGAGCTCTCTCTTATGGATTATGGAAAAAACCACTTAGCCAATTTTTTATTAGTCTTTCCATAAGAAAGAGAGCTCATATTTATAGAGTGGGATGTGTTCATGATATGAATGACTCATCCTATGAGTCATGCAATGAATCATCAAATATCAATGATTAATCTAGTGAGTCATGCAATGAATCATCTTATGAATCATTACATTTCAAAACCATGTGCTAATAAACCATGTGCTCAAACCATACCACTAAATGACTCATCTCATGACTCATTATACATGGTATGTGTATTTCATAAATGAGAATACCAAATCAATATTGTATTTCATAAATATGATATTTTGTAATTTTCCAATCATTGATTAATAAGTCATCATATGACCAAAAAGTCAATGAGTTGACCACAAGTCAACTGTTGACCAAAAAGTCAACTAGTTGACTAAAAGTTAACTTTATAGAGAAAAATACTAGAATTCATTTCCTAAGCACATAGCATTCCGATTTTATCGATATACATAACCGTTTATGTGTATCCGGTAAAATCATATATGCGTATCAATCATACGCATCACTCTATAAATTGTGTTTCATAAGATTCAAGTACACGCTTGGTGTGACTCTAGGGCCCAACTTAAGAACTCGGCAGTGGATCATATCCATAAGTACAACAGAGGTGCTAGCTACACATGAAGACTACCCGGGTATAAGTAGTGATAAATATCTGTAAGATGCTTACATAATTTTATCAGGACCACTAAGTGATAATGTTGTACAGTCCTGTCTCTTCGTCAAACCATGTCAAACTATTAAGCCTAGGGTATGGAAAACTGTCAAGCCCTATTTGCTCAATTAGTGTTTGTAGATATTAAACTCATAACCTATAAGACAAACTGACACTCAGTTTATCTTATTTACCTCGGCCAAAGATTTCCAGGCTATAGTTATATCAAACAATCTTATGACTTCAACTCCTATACTGGGAGAGACGAATCCCTTCTTGGCATCTCAATATCTACTTATGTCTCGGGATGTACCCAACAAGAACCGTTATGCACAATTCAATAAGAACTGTGGTTAGGTAAAAGTCTAAATACATCTTTACTGACATATAAGATATTACACTCATGCCTCAGGTCAAGAGACTACTATGTACTATATCACTTGAGAACTTCTATTTGACAGTTAAGTATATTACCAACTAGATGTTCTCGGCGAGTCGTTTAGTCAACTCATTCACTAATGAGTCACATGTATACTGTATCTTGATGTCTCACATCAATGATCTAAGAGATTGATCATCTCCTTCAAAAGGAGAAATAGAGCATACACTAGTCTTAACCAAAGTGATGATATCCTATCTCAACACTTCATCAACTAGGAACATTTTAGAATATACGTTACTGACTAATCAGATCTCTTCATTACGATCACTATTCGAAATGTCCGATAGTCTAGTATTTATTCTAAGGACATTATCTGTATATTTAGAACATCAGATAAATCTGACCAAAATAGCATACTATCATTTTGAACAAGGATGTTATATACATATAGGTCCTGTTATAATATACAATAATTGCATGCAATGCACCTATATCTAACAAACTCCCACTTGCACTAAGGCCAATTATTATAGTATCTAATACCCAATAGCTCAACAAGTTTCTCAAATTGTGAATGACCAATTGCCTTTGTGAATAGATCTGCTATATTATCTTTTGTGTCTACTCTTTCAATCTTGATCTCCCGGCGATCAACTATCTCCCTGATCAAGTGATACTTCCTCAGAATGTGTCTGGACTTATGGTGAGATCGGGGTTCCTTTGTTAGAGCTATTGCAGCATTATTATCACAGTATAAAGGTACTGGATCTTTAATGGTGGGAACAACTTCCAGCTCTAAAAGAAACTTCCTCATCCAGACAGCTTCTTTAGCTGCATCATTGGCTGCAATGTATTCAGCTTCCATAGTCAAGTCTGCTACTGTATCCTGCTTGGAACTTTTTCAGCTGACGGCCCCTCTATTGAGGGTGAAAATATATCCTGATACAGACTTACTATCATCGATATCGCTTTGAAAGCTTGAGTCAGAAAAAGCCTTCATTCGGAGGTCACTTTTACCATATATCAAAAATAACTCCTTAGTCCTTTTAAGGTACTTAAGTATATTCTTGACCGCTTTCCAGTGCTCTTCTCCATGATCAGATTGGTATCTACTTACCAAACTGAGTGAATAAGCGATATCTGGTCTAGTACATAACATGGCATACATGATCGATCCTACTGCCGAGGCATAAGGAATTAGACTCATGCGTTTCCTCTCTTCATCAGTCCGGGGAGACATCTTTTTAGAGAGGGAGATTCCAGGAGATGCAGGTACAAAACCTTTCTTGGAATTTTCCATGCTAAACCGTTTTAGCACTTTGCCAATGTATCTAGATTGCGATAATCCTAACATCCTTTTAGATCTATCTCTATAGATCTGAATACCCAGTACACAGGATGCTTCACCTAAATATTTTATGGAAAATCTTTTTGATAGCCAAATTTTAACCGCTTGTAATGATGGTATGTCATTACCGATTAAGAGTATATCGTCTACATATAAAATAAGAAACGATACTATACTCCTAATTATCCTTTTATACACACATGGTTCATCTGGATTTTTGATGAAACCAAACTCTTTGATAGCATCATCAAAATAGATGTTCCATCTCCGCGATGCTTGCTTCAGTCCATAAATGGATTTAAGCAATCTACATGCTTTTCCACTGCTCCCACTGACTACAAAACCCTCTGGTTGCATCATATATATGCAATCTTCTAAATCACCATTTAAAAATGTAGTTTTGACATCCATTTGCCAGATCTCATAGTCATAGTGAGCAGCTATAGCAAGTAGGATCCGAATAGACTTGAGCATAGCCATTGGAGAAAAAGTTTCATCGTAGTCCAAACCAGGTCTTTGACGAAAACCTTTAGCTACCAGTCTAGCTTTAAAAGTCTCTACTTTTCCATCTACACCCAACTTTTTCTTAAACAACCATTTGCAACCTATGGGTATCACCCCTTTAGGAGCATTGTCTAATATCCATACTTTGTTGGTGTACATAGAGTCTATTTCAGATTTCATTGCATCATGCCAAGCAACAGAGTCCCTACTCTCAGAGGCTTGCTGATAACTTAAAGGTTCGTCATCATCTATGACGTGATCTAACATGCCACCTTCAACTAAAAAATTATATTGTGTCTTAGGTGCATGAGATCGCCTTGGATATCTGTGGAGTGGTTGAGGTTCTTCTGGTATAACTGAATTTGCTGGTTCCACTAATTTATCAGTAATATTTTGTATCTCTGAAATTTCTTCCAGTTCTACCATGCTCCCACTAATTTCTTTTTCAAGAAATTCCTTCTCTAAGAAGGTGGCATGCCGAGAAACAATTATCTTTTGTTCATCGATGTGGTAGAATTGATATCCAATGGAATTCCTTGGATATCCTACAAATTTGCATAATACTGAGCGTGCCTCTAACTTTTTGGGATCTTGCTTCTTTACATAAGCATGACATCCCCAAATCTTAATATAATTAAGATGTGGTTTCTTCCCACTCCATATCTCATATGGAGGTTTAGGCACTGCTTTAGTTGGAACCCTATTCAGTAAGTGTGTTGCTGTTTCTAATGCATACCCCCAGAATGAAAAAGGTAACTCAGTGTTACTCATCATGGAACGTACCATATCTAATAGGGTACGATTCCTTCTTTCTGACACGCCGTTAAGCTGTGGTGTAAAGGGTGGAGTAACCTGAGAGAGAATCCCATTCTCTTTTAAAATACCTAAGAATTCCGAGCTCAAGTATTCACCTCCTCGATCCGATCGAAGAATTTTAACTTTCTTGCCCGTTTGGTTCTCTACTTCATTTTTGTACTCGATAAATTTCTCAAGTGCTTCAGATTTGTGTTTCATCAAAAACACATGTCCAAACCTTGAAAAATCATCAGTAAAAGTAATAAAGTAGGAGTAGCCACCTCTGGCCATTGTAGACATAGGACCACATACATCACTATGTATCAGTCCTAAGAGTTCTGTAACTCTTACTTCAGTTCCTGTAAATGGAGTCTTGGTCATTTTACCTTTAAGACAAGACTTGCAAGTCTCATAAGACTCAAAGTCAAATGGATCTAAATATCCATGCTTATGAAGCTCGCCAAGTCTTTTTTTATTAATGTGACCAAGTCTGCAATGCCATAAGAAAGCGTCATTCATAACTAAGTGCTTTCTTTTATTAGTGTGATGATTGTTCAGAATTGTGTTTTGATTAAGAATATAGATGCCATTGTACAATGTTCCATAAACAATCAACTTTTGATTAAATATGATATTCATAACATTGTTCTCCAACTTAAATACATATCCATCTTTATCTAATAAAGATATGGATGTTATATTACACATCATAGTTGGTACAAAATAACTGCTATTTAAAATCAAAACGTTTCCATTTGGTAAAGCTAGATGAAAATCCCCTACTGCAAGTGCTGCAACTATTGCACCATTACCAACTTGCATGGTCATCTCTCCAGCTCCAAGTTTTCTATAACTTTTAAGTCCCTGTAACAAATTACAGATGTGAGATCCTGATCCGGTATCTAATACCCAGGATGTATGATTTATAGAAAAACAATTCTGAGTAACAAACACACCTGTAGATGAAGCAACAACTTGCTTATTCTTGGTGAGTGAGGCTAGGTATTCTGGGCAGTTCCTTTTCCAATGTCCTGACTTATGACAATGGAAGCATTCTGCTGTCATCATTTTTGCCTTTCCTTTATCCTTCTTGACAACCTTCTTAACACCTTTCCTTGGTTTAGTAGTTTTCTTCATTCCTTTTTTCTTAGCAACCAATTTGCCAGAAGAGGAAGAAGATTGCCCTATAGCCAAGGCTGGTGTTTGTCCCTTTTTCAAAGAACTTTCTTCCTGTCTTAACAAATTAAGTAAGGCGGGAAGAGTGGGCTCCAGATCTATCATCAAAACTGTGATATGAATCGGGAGTATGCTGGTGTCAAGGACTGCAGAATGATATCTGTATATCTATCTGCATCTAGGCCTACGTTCAAAAGTTCAAGCTCATTGACATAGGCGATCATTTTGAGGACATGATCCCCAACAAAAGATCCCACAGTCATTTTCGTCTGGAACAGAATCCTATACGCCGCGTACTTCATTTGTCGCGGTTGCTCGCCATACAGTTCTTCTGTATTACGAAATATAGATCTGATATCCATATTCTCATGTTGCCTCTGATGGACCAAATCCATAGAAGCAATGGTGAGGCATTGAGCAAGTGAACAATCTTTATCCCATGTATTGTGGATTTCAGTTTTCGCAATAGTGGGTTCTAGGCCTAGAACAGGTTCGGGCGCAGTGAGGACATATGCTACTTTGTCATAAGTTAGGGCAATTTTAACATTCCTCAACCAGTCTTTATAATTAGGACCGATTAACTTGTTCTGTTCTAATATGAGTTTTAAACCAGACATAATGGCCTGAAAGAGAGAGAAAATGTATTTTAGCAGATGTTCAATACATAAAATAGATTTGGTTTATTTTTATCTAAGTTATGCCTCCCACTATATTTCGAGTCCCTCAAACCCTTATAAGAGGTGATCGGAAAATAACTCATTGTTTTCAAGTGGGATCAAGATCCAATTATCATTGAATGCATCAACCTTGGCGTATGTTAACAAATTGACACATTCAATAATTGGTAGACAACTTTTGTCTTTTACACTCTTGTAATTCTTGATATGATTTTACCCTTAGTCTTTTATGACCTTGACGTATGCCAACAAATCATAAAATGCTAGTCAAGTTTGTACCCATCATTTCTTGACTGGCTTAAATTTAACTTATACAAACTCTTGACGTATGCCAACAAAGTTGCATAACCAAGTTAAGCTATCCTTATATCTTATATACAGATGAAATCTATTTAGCCATAGAATAGTTATGCCTTGACGTATGCCAACAAACATAGTATTTATAAGCTTAATAGTATTTAACTAAAATGATTGAGGGCTACGGACGATTTCTCAAATCTTTTACCGTAATTGAACTTGATATAGTTTAAAGATGCTCTATATTTATACTTGCAACAATTAAACTAGCCAGGAAAGCGCAAGATTGGTGGGAGGGTTCCGAGCTATTCACCAGGAATATTTATCGAACATTAATTAAGTAACCACTTTTCTTTAAGACTATAGCGCGAAAGATTGGGCATCACCCCTAATCTTAAGTTGGGCATCACCCCATGAGCTATATCTCATAATTACTTTCCTTGACACTAGTTAAAAGCTCATTCTAAATATATCTCTTTTAACTACTTTAGGTTTATTTATCTTTCACACTAACACTATGTTAATGTCGGTCTCACCACTCTATGGTCAATAAACTCTTATTGCCATGTCTCACAAAGTTTAAAAAAGAGTTTTTATAATAAAAACTATTCTCTAATGAGATAGAGATATAAACTTTGTAGAATATAGCACACAATTATATTGACATCTACAATTAGGGCACAACCAACATATCAACATATGTAAAAGCAATATTGAATGGTAGTGGACAACTAAGGGAATAAAATGCAACTACACTAATTACATTTTGGCAAGCAATTTACAACTCCTTACATTGCTAGCTCCCTTACAAATCCTGTATTATTATATTCACATATACATAGGACGTGCAAGCCCCATTTATAAATAAAAAAACCATCTCGTAGGATGGGTAATAATATTGCATTGAATGTAAAATAAAAGCCATAAATGAAATAACTAAACTAAATAACCATACCCCCCACACCCGAACAAGGGCCTATACCCGTAGGCGTAACCCATGATCGGTGAGCAAGTGCCAAAACCCGTAGGCGTAGCTCATGCTCAGGGAGGAAAGAGGTCAAAAATAATATTACATTTTTAGCTATATTACATCAATACAATAAATGCAAGAGAATCGTTGTCCACTACCATCCATAAACATAACATCCACGCAAGATGATATAAAACATATAACTTAATCAACATTAAGAAATATGCATCTATCTAGTTATGCAACAAATTAGAAAACTAGATAACATAGGGATTATCCTAACTCAAATAGGACTATCATGCTTCTAACATACAACTACACAAGTTGTAAATAAGCGTTTTGCAATTTATACAAGTGTTTTTACTCCTAAAAACATATGAACCAAAAATTACATTTTTGAATCAACAACTAGTATAATTAATTACAAAACAACTTGAATAAATTAACTAGTTTCATTAAAACATCTTTTAATTAAACTAGTAATTAGAAGCAAGAACAAAGTCTTCTATGAGTTAGATATGCATGTTAAGATTTAATTAGATGGAACCATGTCTCTGATACCATGAAGGAAATTCATGCTAAATACATGCAAAATACGCAACGGAAGACTATATGTATAATTATGCTATGCATGTAGAGAGCATGAAATACATAATAGGACCATCCTAATTAAATCTAACATAATCCCTATATTAAAGAGAGCATACAAGAGTTAGAAAGTCATACTTTCGAAGCGTGATTCGATGGAAGATCGAATAACCCCTAGCTCTTGCTCCTTGTAGTAGAAAATCTCCTCGTAGTGGATCTCCAAGTCTTCAAGTGGGCTTGATAAAATGGGAGTCTTCTTGAGACACAAGGCAAGATATCCACCCCCGGTTTCTTAAAATCCTACTAGTTCCTCTTGCTCAAAGATTGCTAAAGTTTAGTAAGAGGAGAGCTCTCTCTTATGGATTATGGAAAAAACCACTTAGCCAATTTTTCATTAGTCTTTCCATAAGAAAGAGAGCTCATATTTATAGAGTGGAATGTGTTCATGACATGAATGACTCATCCTATGAGTCATGCAATGAATCATCAAATATCAATGATTAATCTAGTGAGTCATGTAATGAATCATCTTATGAATCATTACATTTCAAAACCATGTGCTAATAAACCATGTGCTCAAATGATACCACTAAATGACTCATCTCATGACTCATTATACATGGTATGTGTATTTCATAAATGAGAATACCAAATTATTATCACTAATACAGTATTTCATAAATACGGTATATAGTATTATTCCAATCTTTAACTAATTAGTCACTATATGACCAAATAAATCAAGAGTTGACCAAAAGTCAACTGTTGACCAAAAAGTCAACTAGTTGACTAAAAGTTAACTTTATGGGAAAAATACTGGAATTCATTTCCTAAGCACATAGCATTCCGATTTTACCGATATACATAACCGTTTATGTGTATCCGGAAGAAATCATATATGCGTATCAATCATACGCATCACTCCATAAATTGTGTTTCATAGGATTCAAGTACGCGCTTGGTGTGACTCTAGGGCCCAACTTAAAAAACTCGGTAGTGGATCATATCCATAAGTACAACAGAGGTGCTAGCTACACATGAAGACTACCCGAGTATAAGTTGTGATAAATATCTGCAAGATGCTTACACAATTTTATCAGGACCACTTAGTGATAATGCTGTACAGTCCGGTCTCTTCGTCAAACCATGTCAAACTATTAAGCCTATGGTATGGAAAACTGTCAAACCCTATTTGCTTAATTAGTGTTTGTAGATATTAAACTCATAACCTATAAGTGGTATGGAAAACTGTCAAACCCTATTTGCTTAATTAGTGTTTGTAGATATTAAACTCATAACCTATAAGATCAAACTGACACTCAGTTTATCTTAGTGTTTGTAGATATTAAACTCATAACCTATAAGATCAAACTGACACTCAGTTTATCTTATTTACCTCGGCAAATGATTTACAGGCTATAGTTATATTAAACAATCTTATGACATCAACCCCTATACTGGGAGAGACGAATCCCTTCTTGGCATCTCAATATCTACTTATGTCTCGGGATGTACCCAACAAGAACCGTTATGCACAATTCAATAAGAACTGTGGTTAGGTAAAAGTCTAAATACATCTTTACTGACATATAAGATATTGCACTCATGCCTCAGGTCAAGAGACTACTATGTACTATATCACTTGAGAACTTCTATTTGACAGTTAAGTATATTACCAACTAGATGTTCTCGGTGAGTCGTTCAGTCAACTCATTCACTAATGAGTCACCTGTATACTGTATCTTGATGTCTCACATCAATGATCTAAGAGATTGATCATCTCCTTCAAAAGGAGAAATAGAGCATACACTAGTCTTAACCAAAGTAATGATATCCTATCTTAACACTTCATCAACTAGGAACATTTTAGAATATACGTTACCGACTAATCAGATCTCTTCATTACGATCACTATCCGAAATGTCTGATAGTCTAGTATTTATTCTAATGACATTATCTGTATATTTAGAACATCAGATAAATCTGACCAAAATAGCATACTATTATTTTGAACAAGGATGTTATATACATATAGGTCCTGTTATAATATACAATAATTGCCTGCGGGGCACCTATATCTAACAACACCCTCAAAAAGTTAAAATTTAAAAGAGAACCTCTAAAACCAATCATTACAAACAGTAGAAACTTTAAGTTATATTCAGCACCATGAATTTTTAAAATTTGCAAAACTCACTTTGAAAGTTTATAAATTTTTAAGAAACACCCTCAAAAGTCAAATTTTACCAAATAATTACAAAATCAAAGCTTACAAATACTAAAAAAATTATAAACCACAGAAAGTTTGCTGAAATTTTAAATTTGCAAAAAGCATCCTATAAGTTTTAAAAATTACAAAAAACCCCTCAAAATTAAAAAAAATATTCTGAAAGTATGAAAACTTACATACAACAAAAATATCAAAGCCTACAAATCTATAAATTATCAACATGACCATGACATTTTATACAAGTTGACCTGATTATTAAATGGGTCAAATTGTGTCAACTTCATATGGGTCAGATCAAAGTTTATATCTGAGAGGGTTATTTACATTTTGATAGCCCAAACTTTTGAATTTTTTATCTGAGAGCGTTATTTGCATTTTGATATCCCCAAACTTTTAGATATTTT
Source organism: Asparagus officinalis (assembly GCF_001876935.1). Lineage (NCBI taxonomy): Eukaryota > Viridiplantae > Streptophyta > Magnoliopsida > Asparagales > Asparagaceae > Asparagus > Asparagus officinalis. The sequence continues at coordinate 98,740,762 of NC_033796.1, forward strand.
TAACTTTACACCCTAGATGTTTTTCCTAAAACTTTGAAATTAGTCCCTTGAATATTTAATAATTCCATATTCGTTTCTCAAATCATTGAAATTGCTCATACGTCCCTCAAATCCTAGGGATCTTGTAATTTGGACCCTCAATGACTAGAATAGCATTCATTTTATGTTTCACCCACAAACCACTCATGTTTATACTAAACCATTAGTTCAGGGGTATTTTTGTCATTGAGTGATCAAATTGCAAAATTCCTAGGATTTGAGAGCCATATGAACAATTTCATAGATTTGAGGGACTAATTTATAAATAACCCATCTATTATCTTTTACTAGGGTATACATTAAAGCAAACCCAAAATGTTTAAAAACTTACCAGAGAATGCCCCATCATCTTCGTCATTCTCAGAATTTTTTGACACGTGTCATACCACCTAAACCGTCCATGTTAATTGCTATAATATCTCAACCTTCAATTAAAACATCTATATATAGTAAAAACAATTTATTATCAATCACTATTGTTGTATATCTTGACTCTAAGATATAATTTTGATGATAACAATTTATTTACTATGTATATTATATATGCACTAACATATCAATGCAGACAACAAAATACAAAGACCCGATATGCTCAAGATATGTGAACTAAGTGCATGGATGAGTTCAAGGCAACAAGACAAGCAAATAAGAATATGTGCGTAAATTATCAAATTGTATTTTATATTTTCTTTGTTTAGATTCTTGTAAAAGCCTTGACCACTCACAACACATACATACACATAGTATTTAGAGCACACTAACACATGCTTAGTGTGTGATTAACTATAGAAATCTCATAAGTTAACCATTAGAGTTTATAGATATAGAATGTGTCTCAAAACATATCAAATATCTCATATCTTAGTATCAGTAGTCGATTAACCCCCTTAGTAGTCAACTGTAGAATCCTCAGTCAAATATCCAGAAACTTCATATTTAAAGAGTAGTCGACTACTCTCCTTAATAGTCGACTGTTGGATTTAAATCTAATTAAATCTATTTGAGGGCACATATGATTAATCTATGTGTATTGCTATCTTTATGGATAACTCACTTAAAGTGATCAATCAATTTGGGTTAATAGGTATTTAAATAAATCATAGGGTTATATGTGCAGATACCAAGTTGTAATTATAATTTGATGAGGGGCCAAATTATAAATGTACAACACCTATATATATAGGGTTATGGTCCCTAATCTAGGGTTAGCCACTCTCATTCTCTTATCCACATCTAAAGAGATCCATCAGGGAGAAACCCTAAGGTTAGAAGATCATTAAAACTCTAATCAGGTTTTCCTCAATGGATTCAGGTATATGCTTCCGCACCTTTTGATTCTTGTTAATCTCTTTGCCTCAATGGATTCAGGTATATGCTTCCGCACCTTTTGATTCTTGTTAATCTCTTTGAATTAATCATGACTTTAAGATTTAGATCTCAAATCCTTTTGATTCTTGTTAATCTCTTTGAATTAATCATGACTTTAAGATTTAGATCTCAAATATTAGATCTAACAAGTGGTATTAGAGCCATCGTGATTTGTTCTAAGATATTAAGATTAAATTTTGGCTTTTTTTATCTTAAAATCTCTGTTTTTCTCAGAACTGTTCATGGATGAACAGTAAATTTAGTGAACAGTAAAGTTTTTTAATTTTTGTTGGTTTTTATTTGATTTTTTTGGGATCTGAATCAAGAAGTTATCTTTCGATTATGGATCTGGTTTTGAAATAAAATCGAGGAATCTTTTGGATCTATTTTGTTTGGTTGTCGATCCCGTGCTCCTCGCCGGTGAAGTATCGCTGGCGGCCTCGCTCTCGACTCCGACGGCAACGGCGGTGTCAGGAAACCCTAGGGTTTTGACCTTTGGGTGAAGGAGCAATGGCGGTGGCGGTTTCAGAATGAAACCCTAAGGGTTCGTGCGTGAAAACGTGCGGGAATTAAGGAGGTGGTTACCTCAATTTTGGCGAGGCTTGAAAGCTTCAAACGAACCTCACGTTCATTCTAAAGTGAGCCTCGCGCTCAATTCAAACAAACTTCACGCTCGTTCTAAGGTGAGCCTCGCACTCAATTCAAACAAACTTCATGTTCGTTCTAAGGTGAGCCTCACACTCAATTCAAGTCGAACCTCGTGTTCGTTCTAAGGTGAGCCTCGCGCTCAATTCAAACGAACTTCACGTTCTAAGGTGAGCCTCGTGCTCATTTTAAACAAACTTCGCGTTCATTCTATGGTGAGCCTTGCGCTCAATTCAAACGAACTCCACGTTCGTTCTTAGGTGAGCCTCATGCTCAATTCAAGTCGAACCTCGCGTTTGTTCTCTAGCCAAACCTCGCGTTCGTTCTCAAGTTGAACTCCGCGTTCACCCTCAGGCGAGTCTTGTGCTCAATCCAAACGAACCTCGTGTTCGTTCTCAAACATACCCTGTGTTCATTCTCAAACGAACCTCGCGTTCATTCTATTATTCTTCTTTTCCATCGGGTGAAAGAAGAAGGCTGTGATACGAGTCGCCGTGCGAGCACCCTTTGGTCACTGAATTACCAAAAGGTGGGTTGAGAAGAGGACGACCAAAATACAAGAACAATTCAGTTTGGCGAAGGAAAATACCTTCTCTAGATTATGAAGAACAAAAGATTACAATCTCTCCCTCACAATCTCACTCTAGAATTGAAGAACAAACTCTCCAAATCTTAATCTAGAATCTAATCTCTCTTGATTAAACTCTCTGATCTAAAAGATGTTTAGAAACCCTAAAACAATCCCTTATATAGGTGTACAAACGTGGATAGTAATCTGGTAAATAACCAGACCCAAAACCAACAGGAATTCGTGTGAACAGAAACCCAAACGAACCAGGAAACCATCGATGAGTCGACTCATGACTAAGATTGTAGGCGTCAAAAAATGCTCATAGATATCCAAACACAACTCAAGGCTGAGAAGAGAACAATATGCATGCAACGACAAAATACACCGACAAGCAGCCCATAGTGACGTGCCTTAGGCACGGCAGTCCATGGTGGCGCGCCTTAGGCGCGGCAGTCCATGGTGGCGCGCCTTAGGCGCGGCAGTCCATGGTGGCGCGCCTATTGCATGTCAATCCATGGTGACGTGCAAACTACAGGGAGCTGCCGCGACGGTTAAAAAAATAGTTATACGATGATTTTCAAGGTCCACATGGCAGCATATCAGAAAAAAGAACGTGTGCTGACGTGTACAAGCGGTTAAACCACGAAAAAAGTGGTTAAAAGACGTGGAAGGGCGGTTTTTAGCACGATCGAAATGTGGTTGTAACGGACTCTTTGGCCGCACCAGTACACACTGGCACGCCAATAGCTGCGACAGTGTAGACTGGCGCGCCCAAAGAGCAGTTACCTCGTCAGTTATTTCGTCCCCGTTTTCACTGTTGTGCACTCCTATCCCTATAAATACCTTCCTAGACACGAAACAAAGGACAGAGAACAGATTGGGGCATAGAGACTTACGCTTTTGATAATTTTGAGGAAGAGAGAGAGAATTTTCACCTTTCAAAAACAACGTTTGGTGATCCCTAGAGATCTAAGCTCAGACTTGATCTTTGGAAGAGTGAACATCTTATATTGATAAGATATTCGCTTCAAATTCCTATTTCAATAAACGAAGGAAGAATCTCTAAACCCCCTCACAATCTGTGAATCGGTGGTCCACGAGCTAACGCACTCCCGGCACAGGCAAAATCCCACAAAACAGGAGTCGATAAACGATTTTTGTGTTATTTTCTCGAGAATTGTAATTTTCTTATTTTTCATTGTAATTCTCTGTAAACGATCGAAGTTTAATGGAATCATCAATGAAACCAATTTTTGATGAAAACAAACTGGCGACCACAGTGGGAGCCAACGGTCTCGCTGCCGAGGCCGTAGTGTCGCAGCCGATCAAGATTGTGGTCAGCGAAGAGATCGAATATGAGTTCGATCAGGCAAAATTCTAGGAGTATCTGTCATCATCATCCTCAAAATCTTCCTCGCCTCGCAAGTGCAGGAAGATTTCCTCTTCCAAGAAAGTTCTTAAGTCTTCAATTCTAATGAAGACCGCATGTGAAGATTCTTGCCAGATCATTGCTAAGGAATCTACCTGCAACATCTCTGCTCCAATGACCCTTCACTAGTTAAGGCGTCATCGAATCAAAACTTACCTGCACTGACGAAGAGGGCTCGTCAGAGACAACGTTGGCGCCGTGCTCGTCAATTGGCTAAGGCCTTACAACAGACCGACAGGGTCCATTACTATGCGGACCTAGAGTCAAGGAAGCATAAAGTGGTTCAGTTGCCTCAACGGCAAACTAATCGCATTTCTGCAAAACTTACGACGGAGGAGTGGACTCTTGTCAAAAGGGCTCGTTCGACCCTTAAAGAACGTATACAAAAGCGTCAGATGAAGGCCGCTCGTGCTCGTGCCCTTCGTCAACAAACGCAAGGAAACAAGAAGGAAATGGTGTATGAAAAGCCACCGAAGGGCTGCAAAGTTTGGGTTCCTAAACCCAAAGATGATCAAGAACTACGGAGGAGGAGTTCAATCTCCAACCGCGGCAGTCCACACTGCCGCGACACTTCATGCAACCGCGGCAGTCCACACTACCGCGGCACTTCATGCAACCACGACAGCCCACACTACCGCGGCACTTCATGCAACCGCGGTAGCCCACACTACCGCGGCACTTCATACAATCACGATAGTCATGACTGCCGTGGCAATTTATCCAGCCGTGACGCTCATCTTTGCCGCGGCCAAGTGAAAGTTAACAAGATCTCCCTTTCAACTCCGTCAGCATCCGTTCCGGGTCCGTCTACTGCATCACCGGCGAAACCCTGGGTTAGCCCAGATTTATCAAAATTCAAGATCACAATGGCGGATCGCCTCGGTCCTTTGGCCGACGATCGAAGCAAAACCCCAATCGAAGGACATTTGGATCCAGTGAATAAACCCTTGATGGTTTCTTATGCAGGGGGTCGTAAATACCCTCCTGTCAGAACTGTACAAGTCCAAAACAAGAAAATACCAATTCATTCTCGTTTAGGACCAATGAAGATTCCACTCCCGCAAGGGGGTGGATTTAAGAATTTAACCTTGGATCGCCCAGAGGCGACAACCAGTCATCCTGTGCATGTTAACAAGGTTCAAAAATAAAAGATAGGTTGCTCAAATCATAATAATGATGAGCTGTACTATCAAAATAACAAATCATGAAAAAGAATTGCCCGAGAAGATGAGTCTCATTGCGCTTGCGAGAGACTCATTAAGGTAGTGTTGACAGAATGCAGTTGCTCTAAAACCAAGCCAACAAGAGTCTCCATATTTCAAAGACTTTCCACTGAAGCATCAAAACCCAAAATGAGGTGTTTCAACAAGAAGAAATCTACAATTCAACAAGATAAGTTCCCCGAGGTCACTACTAATATGACCGGCAAAGGAAAATAACAATTAGTCAACCCTGACCCTGATTACTCTCCGAAAGGGAGAGTTGAGCGGGGTCTTTCTCAAAGAATGTCGCGGTTACAACGAAGAACCAACCGTCGTCGAGACTACAAAAGAATGCACGAATGATTATCTTCAGATGAGGAACTGTTAGATACTTGTTCTACTATCGCTTCGGACGATACTGCATCCAGTATTGGGCAAATCAGGGAATCATTTGCAATCACACCAGATCAACTGGCACAGATACTACAGGAAGCGTTAGCTAAACAACGCGAGGAAATTAGGGCTGAAATCAAAACTGAGATGGAGTTGACAATGCAGCAGATGCGAGATTTGCAGGCTCAATAACATCAACAAGAATCGAGCCAAAAGGCAGAATCCAGCTAGCGTAACGTTATACCTGTACGTATATCTGAGGTCGATAATGAAGAAGATGAGACTATCTTTGCTGATCATCCTCTGGATAAGGACAATTCCGGAAGCGGTCCGGCCAAATCACCTACTCAACCTCCTCAAATCTACTTGAAGAAAAGTGAGGAAGAAGACAAGAAGATGCAAGATCTCGAGAGCAAAGTCAACGCTCTGATGACGGCCCAAGAAGTGAAGAAAACGGGCATTCCGTACCCATACCCGAGGGAGTGGGATCTGATTCCTTATCCCCCAAAATTTAATTTGATTAACTTTACTCCTTTTGATGGCAGAGGTTCACCCACTCAGCAGTTGATCTATTTCAAGTCACATCTCGTTGTAATATCTGAAAACGAAGCCTTGATGGTTCGGTCATTCGTAGTAACCCTTCGTGGGCCTGCCTTCGATTGGTACCGACGTCTTAAACTCGGGAGCATCACTAGCTGGGAAGATATGGAAGGATTGTTCCTCACCAATTTCTTCGACGACGACACTGAGGTCTCTATCGGCACCTTGTTGGACGAGAAGCAGAAGGATGCGGAGTCAGTTGATGTCTTCGTCAAGCGATTCCGGAACAAAGCGGTAAACTGCCGAGATCCACTCACAGAAGAATTCATCCTACAGACATGTCATAATAACTTGTCATTGGATGTACTAGAGGTCATGGGGTTTGTGCCCTCTAAAACATGGAAAGAGTTAAAAGTGAGAGGTGAACAAGCTGAACGCTTTCTCAAGAGAAAAAAGTTGAAAAGAGGACTGCCACTAGATAATCCTCAAAAACAGAACTTTAACCCTTGAGGTAGAGGAAGAGGGTCTGGGGTTGCCGTTGATGCGCATCAAACATCACAATAGCCACAACAACAACCACAGCAGTCATCCTTCCAATTGGCACCGAATCAGAATCAACAGCCTCCGAGGTATCCTAAGACTTCAGAGCCCAAATTCCCGAAGGAGTATTCTTTCAAGGATGATGAAGTACCTGTTATCCTTAAATATCTCTTAGACAACAATAAAATCAAACTTCCACCGGTCACAAACCAGGAAGAAGCGAAGAAGACTAACGACCCGAAGTATTGTGCATATTACAGAAGAGTCCATCATCCCACTAAGGCGTGTTATGTCTTAAAAGACAAAATACAAACCTTAATTGATGTTGGTATCGTGATGCCGAAACCAAAAGAGAAGAAAGTAGGTGTAAATGTGGTGTCTATTAGCTTCGGATCAGTTCCTTTATCTTGGTTTCAAGCCGAACCAGTATCAAAGGTTAAGATGCAGACAAAAAGGGCTTGTATTTCACACAACCCCCAACGGCGAAATCCTTTGGGTTCATCCGGATTTGCTTGAAGATGAATAGTGGACGACATCCACATCAAAGAAGAAATTAAAAGGCAAGGGAAAAGAGAAGTCCTGTTATGGAGCCTCGGCAATTCCTGAGAAGAACGACGAAGAAATTCCAGCTTTACCGTTCTCTAAAGAAGAGCAAGAATCTTTGGCTACAAGAGGTGGGAATGAATACCATTATAAATATCCTGAAACCTCTAACCCAAACGCTAAAACTCTTACGGAGCTGAGGGTAGTTGCAACTCCTCCTGTAGCTACTGGGAAGCCACAACAACTGGCTAAACAAAAAGAAAAGGAACCCCAACATAAAGAGGTTCAAGTTCCGAAGCAGTCTCGTTTCAATCGACCGATTGGACGAGATAAACCGGAAAGCTCGAATACTCCATACCGCTTCGATGTCATGACTCAGTTGGCTAATATCCCAGCAAGGATCACGCTATATGAGTTATTACACCTCTCAAAAGATACCAGAGAAGCTTTACAAGAAGCCTTGGCTGATTCTGAGGTATTCCTTACTCAGATTAAGCCAACTCCTGAAGAGCCGGAGTCATCAGTTCAGCATTGCATTCTGGCAGCCATGAAATTTCCGTGCATCGCTTTCACAAAAGAAGATATGCAAGTCAGGAATTTGAAACATGATAGACCTCTATATTTCACTGGATATATTGGCTCAAGTGTTGTCAACCGGATCCAGGTTGACCCGGGTTCCGCTGTCAGCATTATGCCGCTATGATTGATGTACCACCTTAGAATTCCCGCCAGCAAGCTAGCCTCCACGGGGACTGTCATCTACGGATTCAATACTAGTGGGTCAAGACCGTTGGGAAAAATCCGGGTGAAGTGTCAACTCGAAGACTTGAAGTCTAAAGTCACCTGTTATGTAATCGATGCAGAGACTTCCTATAATTTAATGTTGGGTCACCCATGGATCCACAGTAATCTTATAGTTCCCTCTACCCTCCATCAGTGTCTGAAATATGTATAGTTCCCTCTACCCTCCATCAGTGTCTGAAATATGTCGACACTAATGATGAGGTCAAGACGGTGGTTGTGGATAAGCAACCATTCAAGGGGTTAGAAAATTACTTTACTGACTCCCTTCTTTATGGTGCTGAATCCGATACTGAACCATCAGCCCATGGTACGGACAGCGGAGAGGAAGCTGATACCGAAGCTGGGCTCGATTATAGTGAAGGTCTTGTGCTAAATGATATTGAATCTCTTGTAATCGATCTTGATGGTGGTAATTCGTCGGATGAAAGTTGTAACTGGCAGCTTGCCGAGGAAATAATAAATGATGATTTAGAGTACTCACGTTATCTCGATGATGTAATGCAGGAATTGTATGACGACCCTAGTCTACATATGCCACTTCGTTCGTCTTGTACGACGATGAAACACGTCCAAAGTTCATACGGAAGAACTATGATCCTACCCGCAAAGACAGGGGGTGAAAATGAAATAGTCTTCGGAAAAGGGGAACCATCCCCTACCCCAGATTTTTTCTTAGACACTAATTCGGATGATGAAGAATCCGGGCGACATTTCTCTCGGTACAGTTCACAAGCGAATGGTTACATGACGAGCCAAGGCTATGACCTCTCGCTCGGTGAAGGTCTTCATTTTGGTCAAGGCGTCAGGGTTCCACCCCATCCTGCCTATGTACCAAAAGGGAGACCTGATAATTATTACAGCTATAAAAGGGGTCTAGGTTATGTTTCGGCATCTGATGATGAATATTGCCAGCAGATCATTTGTCAGCTAATAAGTAAAAATGGGTATTCGTCCGATGCGTCAACATGGGATTCTGACGTGAGCATTGGAGAAAGATTTAAAACCCTAATGTCGAACATGGCAACAGTTGATCCTTCCACAACAGAAGGAGATGATCAGTTGCCCACTTGGGAAGATCCCTGGATACATTACATGAATATCCAATATGGCGATCGATTTGAGCAAAGAGAACCTCCTACTGAGGATAAAGTAATCCAAGTTAATATGGGTGATGAAAGTAATCTGAAACCTATATTTATTAGTGGTGATCTTCCGTCGGATGAAAAAGAAGAATTAATCGCCCTCATTAGAGAGTGTATCGACGTTTTCGCATGGAATTACGAAGATATGCCAGGACTCGATCCAAATGTCGCAATGCACAGCCTTAACATTAAACCGGATGTCAAACCCGTCAAACAACAACAAAGACGGTTTCGTCCGTAAATTATGGAAGCAATAGAAACTGAAGTCAAGAAACTGATTGATTCAGGTTTTGTCAGAGAAGAACAACATCCCGAATGGCTGGCTAATATTGTTCCAGTCCTTAAAAAAAACGGAAAGATCAGAATCTGTATTAACTTCAGGGATCTGAATACCGCCTGTCCTAAAGACGACTTCCCCCTACCAATTATGGATGTCATCATTGACAACACATGCGGGTTTGAGAGAATGTCATTTATGGATGGATTTTCTGGATATAATCAGATCAAGATGCATCTAGACGATGAAAAACACACAGCATTCAGAACACCCCTTTGTGTCTTTTGTTATACTGTTATGCCTTTCGGTTTGAAGAACGCCGGTGCTACGTATCAACGAGCAATGACAAAAATCTTTCAAGAGCACCTCCGGAAGATAGTCGAATGCTACGTTGATGACCTGGTCGTTAAGAGCCGTGATAAAAACGATCACATTAACGATTTGTAGACGATGTTCGATCTTATGAGGACTCACCAGTTAAAGATGAACCCAACTAAATCTTTTCTTGGAATGTCCAGCGGTAAATTTCTTGGGTTCGTCGTCACCACAAAAGGTATTCATATCGATCCTGATAAAGTAAAGGCGATACATGAATTACAACCCCCGAGGAATCTTAAAGAACTTAGAGGGTTGCAAGGTCGATTGGCATATATCCGTCGGTTTATATCAAATCTGTCTGGAAAATGTCAACCGTTCTCTAAACTCACAAAGAAAGACCTGTCGTTCGTTTGGGATGAAGCATGCCAAAAGGCATTCGAAGATATTAAAACATATCTGGCGAATCCACCTATTCTCGTTGCACTAAAATCGGGCAGACCATTTTGATTTATGTCAAAGCGACGAGCCATTCGTTAAGTGCATTACTCGCACAATACGACGATAACAGTCACGAACAAGCTGTGTATTATCTGAGTCGTACATTGGTAGGAGCCGAGTCTCGTTATCCGATGATTAAGAAAGAATGCCTCGCCTTGGTATTCGCAATCCAGAAAATGTGACATTATTTAGTTGGACAAACAATTTATGTCATTTCCAACATAAACCCTATCCGAGTATTCATGACCCAACCAGCTTCTATGAATTGGTGTTTAGCCAGGTGGGCTCTACTATTATCATAATATAACCTGTACTTCAAGCAACAAAAATCAGTCAAGGGACGAGCTATTTGCGATCTTCTGGCGGAAAACCCTACGAAAGATGTAGTCGAGTTGTACGACGATTTGTCGGATGAAACTCACGAAGTTAATACCACCTCACATCAACAAGTGTGGCAATTATACTTCGATGGGGCTTCATGCGCAACCAACGTGACGAGCGCGCCCGAATGTCCTAAAATCTTCTCAGGAGTGGGGGTCGTTTTAGTTTCCCCGGAAAAACATGTCTTACCTAGAGCATACTCATTGACCGAACCATGCTCTAATAATGTGGCCGAGTACAACGCATTAATAATTGGACTTAATTTTGCCAAAGAGCTGGGTGTCGAATACCTTGAAGCTTTTGGGGATTCTCAATTGGTAGTTAATCAGATACGAGGAGAGTATGAAGTCAGAAATCGGGACCTGATTCCATACCACCAGGTGGCCATCGAGATGGCAAGTTCGTTTGAAGAGTTTTTCATCGAGTATGTTCCGCGTCTCCAAAATGCATACGCAGATGTATTGGCGGCATTGTCGGTATCTCTGGCTCAGCCTCCCGAGACAGAACAATTAATTACAGTGAGAACTCACCAACTTATTGTTCCAATCTACGATTCGGTTGCCAAAGGAGCATACTCAACAAGAGTTGAACCCAAAGTTCGAGATTGGCGTTTCCCTATTATCGATTATGTCCTACATGGTATCTTACCTGAAGACGTGAGAGAAAGGGATTCAATTCGGCGGAGAGCACCGAGATTTTACTACAACGCTGAAGCACAAATGTTATACCGACGGTCGTACGATGGTCTATTACTCCGTTGTCTATCCAATAAGGAAGCGGAACAAGCACTTAAAGAGGCGCATGATGGGAAATGCGGTGCACATCAACCCGGTCCTAAACTCTGCGACCGACTTAGGAGAATTGGATATTATTGGCCAACTATGGTAAAGGATACAGTTGACTATGCCCGACGATGTCAAGTGTGCCAATTACATGCAAATTATATGCACCAGCCTCCAGAATATTTACACCCATCGGCGACATCGTGGCCATTTGAAACATGGGGAATGGACATTGTGGGTCCTATCTTTTCGCCTTCGGTTAAAGGAGACCGTTTCATTTTGGCAATCACAGATTATTTCTCGAAATGGGCAGAAGCAGTTCCACTAAGAGAAGTAAAGACGAGTGATGTGGTCAAATTCATTAAACACCATATCATATATCGGTATGGTGTCCCAAGGCGAATAGTGGACGATAATGGTCCTCAATTCATTAGCAACGCATTTATCAAATTTTGCGACAAATTCGGGATTAAGGACGTTTCATCGACTGCTTATAATCCCACAACTAATGGATTGGCTGAAGCTTTTAACAAGACTATTATCAAGATTTTGGCAAAACTTGTGAAAACCAATAAGCGAGATTGGGACGACAGACTCGACGAAGCACTATGGGCTTATCGTACAACTGTCCGTACGCCAACTGGAGCAACCCTATATTTCTTAACATATGGGTGCGAAGCCGTCCTTCCTTTGGAAATACAAATTCCTTCCCTCCGCATCGCTCTCGCAATGGGAATGACGACGGAAGAACATCATCAGAAATGTCTCGAGTAATTAGAGATGTTAGATGAGAAACGCTTGGAAGCTCAGCAACAGATCGAGTTTTATCAAGCTAGAATTTCCCGGGCTTTCGATAAAAAAGTCCGACGACGAAGTTTTAAAGAAGGAGATCTGGTTCTTGCTATCCGAAGACCTATGATTCTCAATTCTAAGAAGAAAGGAAAATTCTAACCCAAATAGGAAGGACCGTTCGTGATAGAAACAGTCTATTCAAACGGCGCGTATCGCCTGATTACCCAGGATGGCAGTAAATTAATGATGCTAATAAATGGAAAGTTCCTGAAGAAATATTATCCGTAATATGGTCAGGATAACCTATGCAAAACAGGAAGTTCCTAGAGAATCCTGTATAGGATATTTCGGGATAACCCGAGATCAGTCGATTGTTCTAAATGAGAAGCTGATCATTCGAATATTCTATTTTTGATTATCATAAAATCCCTTTACGGCTTTTGGTGAGATGAGGTTCAAATCTGTAAACAGTTAATCTTTTCTCACAAAATCCCTCACCGATCAAATCGATCGACGAAGGGTCCACTAAAATCCGTCATGGATTAAAATCTTTCAAACTCCCATTGTATCTGTTTTCTAGCATTCCCAATGCGGAAATTGTGACACAACGTCAAAATTCAGGGTATCGGTCCATATCAGTCACCGAACCATTTCGTGTCAAATTCTTGTGCTTGACATCAAAACTGCCCGCTGAGTAGTTTGTACAAGTCAACAAACTCATTGTTATTTGTACCTCAATCTCTTTCTTTACCTGGTCAAACCTTACTACAGTTAGGACCATAACCAAAATCCCCTCTCGATTCCTTCAATGAACGAAAGGTCCATAAATCGAGTGATCAAACCTTCTTATAGTTAGGATCGCCTCAAAACTCCCACTTGGTCAAACCTTACTATAGTTAGGACCACAACCAAAATCTCCTTTCGATTCATATTACGAACGAAAGGTCCACTTTTGAGTTGAATAGTCAAACCTTATGACAGTTAGGATTATTCAAACCAATCCAGATTCTCTAAGTGGAGATCCCACTTTGAGTTTCTTTTGCACCAGGAGATAGAATATAAAATTCTTCCTCTCCGATCTTGGGTTCATCTCTACCAACAAACAGGAGACCAGGAGATAGAATATAAAATTCTTCCTCTCCGATTTTGGGTTAATCTCTACCAACAAACAAGAGACCAGGAGATAGAATATAAAATTCTCCCTCTCCGATTTTGGGTTCATCTCTACCAACAGACAAGAGATTGAAAGATAGAATACCTAATTCTTTCTTTATAATCTTGGTTTCATTTTCCTGCATGGGAAATGTAACCTACTTACATTTCAAAATCCATGTCATTCACGCATGGGGTATGTTATCTCTATCCCTTACTAGAGATAAGCCTACATCTAACACATGTAGCCTACATATTCAATATTGTAGTTCAAAGTCTAAAAGAGTCTAATTCTTTTAGCCCAACGTTATATGTGAAACGGATTTAGATAATTCACATACTAGCCCAATTCAAACGGTCGTCGGTAAAGGCATATCAAATCCGTTGAGGGCTGAGGATTTGCCAAAAATTCTATAAGTACTATGGTTATTTATTCTAAATAAGAATGAGTAATCATAATAAAATCTCAATGAGTAAAAAGAGTTCACTATATTGATCAAAAGCGTTCAAACAAAACTAAAATAAAAATATATGTTCTAAAATTACAAAAGCTTATAGTGACGAATTTGATCTTCAAGTTTTGAAAGCTCTATCACATAAGCTTGTTCGAGTTCAGCTATCAAGCTAGCTTTGAAATTTCCTTCGTCAATACTTTGAAGTTTGATAAACTCTTGCTCCTTTTCAGCGAGTAGTTGATCCTGAAGATTCAGCTGTTGGGATAGATTAGACTCGGTGTGAATCAACGCTTCCAAATCGGACTTCAAAGCTTCCTGAGCATCTTCGGCCTTCATAAGTTGTTCCTTCAAACGGTCTATCTCAGCTTGACCCGACTCTAAATTCTGATGCAGGTCAATTTTGGCTTGTGCCTTTTTGGCAATACTTACCCTGATCTGCTTAATACGGGTTGATGCAGGTCAATTTTGGCTTGTGCCTTTTTGGCAATACTTACCCTGATCTGCTTAATACGGGTCCTTAATTTTTGGAGTTCGGACTCATACTTACCCTGATCTGCTTAATACGGGTCCTTAATTTTTGGAGTTCGGACTCAGCTGATTTCTGAGAATCTCGCCACGCCTGCAGCCTTAAATCCATTTGAGATGCAATATAAGACGACACGCCATTGACACGAAGATCCCTTAGATGTTCGACATTCTGTTGAAGGTCGGTTAAATAAGCTTCGATCAAATCGGTCAACTCGGCGTATCCGTCCTCTCTGATTCCTAAGACATGACGATCGAGAGATCTTTTAAAGTTCTCAAAAGGGGATCCTTTGAGGATGACTCGATCGACGATAGTGTTCAAGAAGAAAATAAAACCCTGAAGATCAGAGCAAATAACAGCTTTGTCCGGATCTTCATCTGCCAATAAAGCTTGGATACGATCGGACAATGGTAAAGGCAAAGCAAACTCAAACTGCAAGAGAGGGGTTCGGTTCTACCAGAGGTGAAAGGAAACTGAGTTTGGGGAGTTGAAAGACCGAAGATAAAGCTCAAAACCAAGAAGAATTCAAAACCCTAGATTTTGTTCAAACAAGAATCGCTCAAATATGAAGAGGTGAAGAGGGGAAAAGCCAAAAAATCTTTTTATAGGGTATTTGAGAAGATTTCGAACTCAGGGAAGTGGGGAAGAATGACCCGAAAAGGCCCAAAATTAGTCTTATAAACCCGACTGGCCGAGACTGTGCGTGGCAGTCGACACTGACGCGCTCAAGCGTGGCAGTCTACG
>NC_033796.1:98755959-98853921 GCF_001876935.1 Asparagus officinalis
CAGTCAATTCTGACACGCAGAAGCACCATGCATACACAATGATCCCTTGGCTCTAATTCAAGACATCGACAACGGCCACGCAATAAACGTAGCACCGAAAAAATTTTAGTTATTCTAAAAAGCACTGAGTAGACTAAAAGATGAAGAAGTCAAGAATTGAAGCTGTTCAGGAATTGAAGCTGTTCAAGAATTAAAGGTGTTCATAGATTATTCCATGTAATCTCCTCTACGAAGTACTGAAGAAATTGTAAGGAAAACTTATCATATCCAAAGTGTCCCAGACTCCTCTCTAAAAGAATGAGTCTGAGATACTTTGGAGGGGGTATCTGTAGGCGTCAAAAAATGCTCATAGATATCCAAACACAACTCAAGGCTGAGAAGAGAACAATGTGCATGCAACGACAAAATACACCGACAAGCAGCCCATAGTGACGCGCCTTAGGCGCGGCAGTCCATGGTGGCGCGCCTTAGGCGCGGCAGTCTATGGTGGCGCGCTTATTGCATGTC
Organism: Asparagus officinalis; assembly: GCF_001876935.1. Classification (NCBI taxonomy): domain Eukaryota; kingdom Viridiplantae; phylum Streptophyta; class Magnoliopsida; order Asparagales; family Asparagaceae; genus Asparagus; species Asparagus officinalis. Next base: position 98,756,467 of record NC_033796.1, read on the forward strand.
AATCCATGGTGACGTGCAAACTACAGGGAGCTACCGCGGTGGTTAAAAAAGTAGTTATACGATGATTTTCAAGGTCCACGTGGCGGCATATCAGAAAAAGAACGTGTGCTGATGTGTACAAGCGGTTAAACCACGAAAAAAGTGGTTAAAAGACATAGAAGAGTGGTTTTTAGCACGATCAAAACGTGGCTGTAACGGCCTCTTTGACCGCGCCAGTACACACTGGCACGCCAATAGCCGTGACAGTGTAGACTGGCGTGCCCAAAGAGCAGTTACCTCGTCAGTTATTTCGTCCCCGTTTCCACTGTTGTGCACTCCTATCCCTATAAATACCTCCCTAGACACGAAACAAAGGACAGAGAGCAGATTGGGGCATAGAGACTTGCGCTTTTGATAATTTTGAGGAAGAGAGAGAGAATTTTCACCTTTCATAAATAATGTTTGGTGATCCCTAGAGATCTAAGCTCAGACTTGATCTTTGGAAGAGTGAACATCTTACATTGATAAATTATTCACTTCAAATTAATACTTCGATAAGCGAAGGAAGAATCTCTAAACCCCCTTACAGTCTGTGAATCGGTGGTCCACGAGCTAACACACTCCCAGCACAGGCAAAGTCCTACAAAACAGGAGTCGATAAATGATTTCTGTGTTATTTTCTCGAGAATTGTAATTTTCTTATTTTTCATTGTAATTCTCTGTAAACGATCGAAGTTTAATGGAATCATCAATGAAACCGATTTTCGACGAAAACAGAGATGAGTCGACTCGTCAGAAACTGGACAAAACTCAAAAACCAGCAATAAGTCGACTCATGATAGTCATGAGTCGACTCAACCTGATGAGTCGACTCATGACTGTTATGAGTCGACTCACAGGTTGAAAACTAGATACTTCAATTCTTCTACTCGTCATCTTGTTCCATGCTTCCTCCTGCGTTCCCTTGTGCTGTTTGACACCTCTATTCTCATGCTATTATGAGAATCATCTATCCTCAAGCTCCCATGAGGATCACTAAGTTCCGAAGAGAAGATACACCCGTATCATCATCTATCCTCAAGCTCCCATGAGGATCACTAAGTTCCGAAGAGAAGATACACCCGTATCATGGGTCATCTCTTTAAGAACTTAAAGTCCCATTCAAGTTAGAACTTTTGCTGAGGAAACTCTCGAGCTCCTCCATCTTTTTTGCACCACCTGACCTTGCTAGGAATTCGGTCTCGATGTCTGATCGAAAACAACTCATTCGTCCCATGTCTCTTCATAGTCACCGTTCGCTCTAAGTTACAATCCTTTGTCGATGGCTTTTCTGAAAGTCTAATGCACAGCGAGACAAACTTCTTGGTTGCATTCACTAGTGTCTTTGCTCGCGTCACCGTCCCCAAGCTTGTCTCCTTTGAAAGAGATGCCGAATGAAATATGAACTTATCACCATCCTTAGTGAAGGTGTACTTCTGAGCCCGCCTCTTGTAGATCGCATATCTATCCCATAAGTACGGATTACCCAGTATAATCTGACAAACATCCAATGGAACGATGTCGCACATGACCTCATCAATATACGACTCGTGGAGAGTAAATCTGACAGTGCACTGATCAACTACACTCAGTTTCTCCTCCTTCTGAATCCACCCTAATGGATAGGGCTTCGGATGCTTGACCATCTTCAGACCCAGCTTCTGAACCAATGCCTCGGATATCAAATTCTTCTCGTTGTCCGAATCAACAATGGTATCAACCAAACTGGTCTTCACTTGCAACTTAAGAACAAAGAGTTGCTCTCTCGGGTCGTCATCCTCTTTCGTGGCCTGCTTCCCCGTTATAAGGTTGAGACTGTTGTTGGGCTCTGTTATCCTCGAGACTTCTTTCGGACTTTGAGCTATCATGTATGCCTTTTTCTCCTCCTTCTTCTTCAACCCTCTTGGCTTGAGATGAGGATACTTCTCCCAGCACCGATCAACTGTATGCCCTGTCTTCTCGCAGTGACTACAAATCAGCCCTGTCTTCTCTGGATCACCCTTCTTCTTCTCCTCCTTAGATTAAGAACCACTAGACTCGCCTCCCGTCTGTTTGGAGTCTCCCTTAGCCTCGTTGCCCTTCTTTTACTTGCCCTTGATGGCAATTGCCTTCACGCTCGCCTCTGCAATTGATTCCACCGTGAATAGTCTCATCTCCTTTCGGATGTGATCGCTCAATCCCACCATATACTTCATAAACACGGAATATTCCTCTGTCGCAATGTTAAGGACCATCGTCTGCTGCTGGAACTCCGTAGTGTATTCTTGAACGGTTTGATTGACCCTTTGGCACAAGCCGTACCACTTGTACTAACGTTCTTCAAGGAATCCCATCGGGTAGAACTGCTTCCTCAGTAACTCCTTGAACCTGTTCCACGACACCGCCTTCTTCTCCTGCTTACAGTAGGATTTCCACCACGTCAACGCGTGTCCTGAAAGCTTCAAAGTCGCGAACACAATCTTCTCTTTCGACGAATAGGCATAAAGAGTAAAATACGTCTCCATCCGCTCGATCCAGTCATCAAGCCTCTCGACGTCAACACTCTCATCATAAACAGGAATCTCTACCTTGAAGTCAACCTTCAGGTTCTGATAAGAATTCTTACCCCCTTGATGCAATGCAGTCTTAACGGTCTCCTCCTCCTCGTCGGAATCTGAATCTACCCTCTCCACATCGGACTCAACAATTTTCTTCGAAGAAGATTCACCTTGTTTGCCACCTCCATGGATAAGACTGACGAGTTGTGTGAGAGTTGAACCTATCGTCTCGATCTGCTTCTCCAATGCATCAATCCTCGCTGAATTGTCTCCTTCAGCCATCTTCTCCTTCCTTAAAACCTGGACTCCTTCCAATGAAATAAGGATCTCGCCAAGCTTCTTGTATTAGGATTGAGAAAGGACCATACACAGGATGCCCCTTCACCGAATCTAATGCTCTGATACTAACTTGATACGAGTCATCGTGCGAGCACCCTTTGGTCGCAGAATTACCAAAAGGTGGGTTGAGAAGAGGACGACCAAAACACAAGAATAATTCAGTTTGGCGAAGGAAAATACATTCTCTAGATTATGAAGAACAAAAGATTACAATCTCTCCCTCACAATCTCACTCTAGAATTGAAGAACAAGCTCTCCAAATCTCAATCTAGAATCTAATCTCTCTTGATTAAACTCTCTGATCTAAAAGATGTTTAGAAACCCTAAAACAATCCCTTATATAGGTGTACAAATGTGGATGGCAATCTGGTAAATAACTAGACCCAAAACCAACAGGAATTCGTGTGAACAGAAACCCAAATGAACCAGGAAACCATCGATGAGTCGACTCATGACTGAGATGAGTCGACTCGTCAGAAACTGGACAAAACTCAAAAACCAGCGATGAGTCGACTCATGACAGTCATGAGTCGACTCAACCTGATGAGTCGACTCATGACTGTTATGAGTCGACACACAGGCTAAAAACTGGATATTTCGATTCTTCTGCTTGTCGTCTCGTTCTACGCTTCCTCCTACGTTCCCTTGTGCTGTTTGACACCTCTATTCTCATGCTATCATGAGAATCATCTATCCTCAAGTTCCCATGAGGATCACTAAGTTCCGAAGAGAAGATACACCTGTATCAGGCTGCAAGGATTTGAGTTAGGGCACAACCCACTTAACTCTATTTGGTTTTGGGCCCAATTTTAGTATGCTTAATTTAACTAATTAAGCAATGAGGCCCTATTGAAGCTATGAAAATTTAAATTAATTAAATTTAAATTTAATTTAATTTGGTAGTTAATTAATTATTTAATTCAAATATTATGACACTAAGGTATTAAGGTTGTTTCTCACTCCTATTGATTAATTGAAATAAGAAGTTGCCAAAGTAACCTCTCTTGTGTAGATTGTTCATGAGAAATGTGAGATGTTTGTGTGTATGCTTTCGTGTAAATATTTAATCGGTCCAAAGAAAGGTTAATATTTATTTAAATTGCATGCACATCTGTGATGATAAACATGTGACAATTATAAGGTATACATGTGGATAGTGAATCGATCCAAAGATAGTTTCATTACTTGACATGTGTTATTGTCAGTGTTTGATTGTTGCAACAAGATATCACTTGCAATTAATATTACTGTCCATTGATTGTTGCAACAAGATATCACTTGCAATTAATATTACTGTCCAAAGACTTGATATTAATGTTGTACCGGATATCTTGGATGGGATTTGTCATTATTTGAATTTTAGTGATTACTAATTATGGTTATTAATGTGAGTATTTTTTTTGTTTTTCAGCTAATGCATCTGCTGCAATAATTTCTGCTAACATCAACTCAATTCTCATGCTAAATGGGACAAATTTCAAGGTTTGGAAAGAGAACATATTAATTGTTGTTGTTTGCATAGATCTAGATCTTGCATTAAGAACTGAACAACCTCAGCCTCTCAATGCGGATAGCACTCCTGATGCAAAGAAGGAGTATGAGAAGTGGGAGCGTTTAAATCGCATGAGTCTTATGATCATTAAGCGCGGCGTTCTGGAAACCTTCAGGGGCATAAAATCCGAAGGGATTACTAAGGCTAAAGATTTCCTTGCCGAAATTGAGAAGCATTTTGCGAAAAACGATAAGGTAGAAACAAGCACACTTTTAGCTCGCTTGATTTCGATGAAGTATAATGGTAAAGGAAATATCATGGAGTACATTATGGAAATGTCTCATATTGCTTCAAAACTTAAGGTACTTAAACTCGATCTTTGTGATGAGTTACATCTGGTTTTATTGTCTCTTCCTGCATAGTTCAGTCAGTTCAAGGTCAGTTATAACTGCCAAAAGGAGAAATGGACTCTAAATGAGCTTATTTCATACTGTGTGTAAGAAGAAGACATGTTGAAGCAAGATAAGACAGAAAGTGCTCATTTGGCTTATGCCTCTAAGGATAAGGGTAAGAAAAGAAAGAATGATAATGAAGCTGCTAAGGGTCCATTTCAGAAGAAACAACATAAGGATAATCATGGTTGTTTTTTCTGTAACAAGCCTAGACACGTAACGAAGGATTGTACCAAATATCACGCCTGGCGTGCTAATAAGGGTATGTTCCTTACTTTGGTCTGTTTTGAGGTTAATTTAGCTTCAGTACCTAGAAACACTTGGTGGTTAGACTCTGATGCTACTACTCACATAAGTGTTTCTATGCAGGGTTGCCTGAGCTACCGAAAGCCAAGTGATGTTGAAAGACACATCTTTGTGGGCGACGGACAATCAATAGATGTGGAAGCAATTGGGCACTTTAGGTTGCTATTAGGAACTGGTTCTTATTTGGATTTGAAAGATACTTTTGTAGTATCGTCTTTTAGAAAGAATTTGATTTTAGTTTCTGTATTGGACAAATCAGGTTATTCTTGTTCATTTGGAAACAATCAATTTAGTTTATCTTTTAATTCAAATATTGTGGGAACTTGATGCGGCATAAACATATACCAAAAAATATTGCAAGTACAAAACCGTGTCAAGTTATAGTATAAAGATATCGATCCCACGAGGAAGGTGTTTTGTAGGAGAAAATATAAAATCAGTTCTTATGTTGTGTATGTGATAAATAGAAGTGATGAGTAAATGTGATTGTGAAGAGATTAAGAAGGTGATAGTGTGTAAATAGGCACAAAATATAAGTGAGAGTGGATGTGACAATGAATGAATGATTTCCACAAGGAGAGATGAATAAAATCAAGAATCAAAAAGGAAAATCAAGAATGAAAATAAAATTCAAGAAAGTAAAGATGGCGGATTTAATTAAAGATATGAGTAATCTAGAATTAAATCCACTTCTTAGAAAATGATGATTCCCTAGAGGGTTCTAGCCTAAAGGCGAATCAAAGAATATAAAAATAAATAAAAAGAAAAACTAAACCCAAGAGGGTTCTGGCCTCAAGGTGAATAGTGCAAGAAATTAAAATCTAACTACAAAATAAATTGCAAAATCTAAACTACAAAATAAATTGTAAGAATTAAATGTAAGAAAATAAATCTACTCTATAAGAATAAAATAAATCTAATCTATAAGCATAAAATAAATCTAAGGCGAGAGGGTTCTAGCCTCTTGGCTATTTAAACAAGAAAATAAAATCTAATTACAAGCATGAAAATAAATCTAAACTAATAAGCAATAAAAGAGAAATAAGAAAAACAAACCTTCAAATTAATCTCCATCTTCATCTTCATCTTCATCATCCAACAAAGAGAAGAAAAGAAAATTTTAAAGTGGTGAATTTTTTTTTATTAATTGTAATAAAAAGTTACAAATTTGGAAAGTCTTCTCAATTAAGAGTAGTCCTCCTCTCCAAAAGGAGTTACAAAAAATTTTACACCCCTAACCCCTCACTTTCTACCCCTATTTATAGTAAACATCAGTGAATGAGAGCTATTGGATTAAAATCTTATCCAAAAATAATAAATTTCAGCCCTTAATTCGTAACAAACTGTACATCAGTATCGATACCAGCATTGATAGGAGTATCGATGCTGGCATCGATACCCAGTCCTCTCCTGTTGCTATCCGAGCTTTTCTCTTATTCTTAGACTTGGGCTCTTGGGCTTTTGGGCTTTGCTATTTCTTCTTCTTTTTAGCTTTGGGCTTTTGGATAATTTGGTAATTGATTTTCCAATGGGCTTCTATGCTTCATTTCTTCATTTATTCAAGGGTTTTTTATTGAGAGATGAGAGTTTGAGATTTATTCTTCATTAATCTGAATTTAAAAATAAAAGCAATTATTAGTGACATATTTATTCATATAAAATAGATAAATGATGGTATAAAATTGTAATAAAATGTGATTATCAGAACTGGTTACTTGAGTACCTATGACAACCTATATTTTCTTGATATAATTGCTTCTTATAATGAAACTTTGCATGCGGAATCGCTTGGTACTAACTGTAAATTAAATAAGGAAAATTCAGCAACATTATGGCATAAGCGCTTGGGTCATCTCTCAAAAGGTAGAGTTGAGCGTCTTGTGTCTGATGGCATTTTGGATTCCCTTGATTTTTCGGACTTCGACGTATGTGTTGAATGTATCAAGGGAAAACAGATTTAAGTTAAGAGATTAGGTGCCAACAGATCTTCGGATGTCTTAGAATTGATACATACGGATATTTGTTGGCTAGGTGCCAACAGATCTTCGGATGTCTTAGAATTGATACATACGGATATTTGTTGGCCATTCCCTACGGCATCCTGGAATGGTTAATAATATTTTATATCATTCATAGACGATTACTCACGTTATGGGTACCTATATCTTATTCATAAAAAATCTGAGTCTCTGGACGTGTTCAAAGCCTATAAAGCTGAAGTTAAGAATCAACTCAGTGGAAGAATTAAAACCGTTAGATCTGATCGTGGTGGTGAGTACTACGGCATATATGATGGTTTAGGTGAATAACGTCCAGGACCATTTGCTAGATACCTAGAGGAATACGGTATCGTCGTACAGTACACCATGCCGGGTTCACCTAGCATGAATGGTGTAGCTAAAAGACGAAACAGGACTCTTAAGGATATGGTAAGAAGTATGATTGCTCATTCTTCTTTACCAGAGTCACTCTGGGGAGAAGCACTAAAGACAGCAGCTTATATTCTGAATAGAGTACCAAGTAAAGCAGTTGCTAAAATACCTTATGAGCTTTGGACTGGTCGAAAGCCTAGTTTAAAGCGCTTACATATTTAGGGATGTCCAGCTGAGGCAAGGCCTTATAGGCCAAATGAAAAAAAAAATTAGACTCCAAAACAGTTAGCAGCTACTTTATTGGGTATTCTGAATGCTCTATGGGCTATAAGTTTATGATCCCACACTCAGCAATATTTTTGAGACGGGAACAATAATATTCTTTGAGGATGTTGAGTTTGGGGGGAGAAATAAGTTTAGAGACATTGCTTTTGAGGAGGAATTGACTTCAAATCCAATTCATACAGTTACTCTTGATAATATTCAGGTTCATATACCTGTTGTTGCTCAAGAAGTAAATCCGGAACCTCAAAATGACAATGTTGAACAACTCCCTATTCCAGAAGAAAAAACTCAAGAACCTCAAGAACCAGTGTCATTAAGGAGATCCACGAGAGAAATGAGAAATGCTATTTCGGATGATTATATTGTATTTCTCCAAGAACATGAGGAAAGTAATGGAATGTTGGAAGATGATCCAATCAATTTCTCTCAGGCCATGAAAAGTTCTAACTCTCAACAGTGGATTGATGCCATGAATGAAGAGTACAAGTCTAGGCAAGACAATAAGGTTTAGGAACTTGTCCCATTGTCAGAAGGTGCAAAACTAATTGGTTGTAAATGGATTTTTAAAACTTTTGCTAGTCCTCTAGCAAAGAAAATAAAAAAAAATTCTAACTCACTTTTGCAGGAATCGCGGTTGTATTTAGCGCATACAACAAGCCTTTAAACCCCTAGGTTACCCTAGTGGACGAGTTGTAGTCTCGTGAGGGTTTGCAGTGAATATACCCATAAAATTCGGTCAATCTTGCCAAGTTAAATAAGTCAGTAAATAACAGATTTTTCCTGATATATTTAAACATTCTAATTGAAGCTAGTTAATAATCAAGAAAACGTTTTTATATATAACTCCAATATAACTCTTTTAGAGAATCTTTTTCATTATAGCAATACAAAACCAAGTCAAATCTTAGAAATTTAATTAAAAAGTTTTGAAAAGAACATGCCAACTCTTTGTTTTAAATAACTTTCAAGTCTCTTGATCAAAAATTATTTTTCAAGACCATATATACAAAACAACAATATATAAAAACAATTGTTAGTGTTATATATATGTATATTTTTTTCACTCTCTAATTCTTGGTGATTGTTTTCTATTTTAACGGGCTTTCTAAGTGACCATTTAACGAGTTTTGGGCCAATGAATCCCAACCCAATTGGGCTTAGGTCATTAAGTATAGAGATACTCCTTGGGCTTAATTGCTCAGTCAACTTAGGCTTTATAAGATAGAATCACCTTGAATTTAATTAAGAGTTTTTTTTTGTGCCCATTTTTTGCACTCTTCTTTTATAAGGTTAGTTTTTTTTAATATATATATGAGTAAGTATATATAGTCTTGAAAAAAAAATGTAAATCAAGATAACTTGAAAAAAATATTTTCAACTCTAAGTTAAGCATGCAAAAATTTCATTATTTTAATTAAAAATCTAAGGTAAGACTTAAGTAAAGTATACTAGTTGAAAAATCATTTCTTAAGAATTTTATTTGGAGTTATCATAAAAGGTGAACTTGAATATGTCACTAACTAAGAACTAGAAAATTTAAAATCTATTAATTTGATCAATTATTACTTAACTCTATTAATTTGGCAAGTGACAATATTTTTATAATTTTTAAATTTTTTTAACAAAAAGAAAAAAAATGATAAAAATGCAACTAAAAAGGTAAAATAAAGAGGAAAATATGTACTTCTCACCCCCACACCTAAAATTTGCATTGTCCTCAATGTAAATTCGCTGAAGCACAAAATAAAGCAGATAAAATTAAAGAACTTACATTTGTTCGGTTGATAATGATAATAAGGATCTGCAATTACTGTTAGTATGAGGATGAAGAAATCAAATAAGAGGGGGAAAAATTGTAAGTTTTTTTTAAAGCCTATATTACTTATTCAAATTTTGTTATGTTTTTTTTAGGAAAAAAACTTTTATTTTTTTTCTAAGAAACAAAAGAAAAATTAGTTTTTGTTTTTGTTTTTTTTACAGATAATGAGGTTCATGAAGAACCAACACCTCTTTCTTTCCGAGCATAGAAAATTCTAAAAATGGTTTTAGACGTTGACCATTTATTTTAAAAATGTTACCATTTTTAGGATTTTCTATCTCGACAGCTCCATGTGAAAAAACTTGTTTGATAAAAAATAGACCTGTCCATCTTGATCTTAATTTTCCAGGAAAAAGATGCAATTTTGAATTGTACAATAAAACTTTCTGTCCTGGAGAGAAATTTTTTCGCAAAATTGATTTGTCATGAAAAATCTTTGTTTTCTCTTTGTAAATTTTTGAGTTTATGTATGCATCATTTCTAATTTCTTCCAACTCATTTATTTAGTGCAATCTGTTCTTACCTGCCGAGTTCTGAATCAAAATTTAACTGTTTTATCGCCCACATTGCTCGATGTTCCAACTCCACTGGTAGGTGGCAAGCTTTCCCGAATATCAGTCTGTATGGTGACATCCCCAAATTGGCCTTAAAAGCTGTTCTATACGCCCACAGAGCATCACACAATTTTACAGACCAATCTTTTCTGTTATGATTAACTGTTTTTTCTAAGATTTGTTTGATCTGCCTGTTTGTGACCTCTACTTGTCCACTGGTTTGGGGGTGATAAGGAGTTGACAATTTGTGTGTGATTGAATATTTCCTCATCAGAGCCTCGAAAGAACGGTTACAGAAATGTGTACCGTTATCACTGATGATCGCTCGAGGTACTCCAAACCGGGCAAAAATGTTCTTTTTCAAAAACTTGACAACGTCCTTGTTGTCATTAGTTTTGCAAGCTACCGCCTCAACTCATTGTGACATGTATTCAACGGCTACTAGAATGTAGACATTTCCAAAGGAATTTAGAAATGGTCCCATAAAATCGATACCCCACAGATCAAAAAGTTTAACGGATAAGATGGGTTATAGGGGCATCATATTTCTTCTAGTGACCTTTCCTAAAAGCTGACAGCGGTTACATATTTTACAAAACTCGAATAAATCCTTGAAGAGAGTGGGCCAATACAGCCCAGATTGGAGAACTTTTTTAGCTGTTTTTCTCAGCCCAAAGTGGCCCCCACAGGCTTGCTCATGACAAAAGAATAGAACACTCCCAGTTTCTTCAGTAGGAATATACCTCCTAAAGATCTGATCAGGATAGTATTTGAATAAATATGGATCATCCCAGTAAAAGTATTTTACTTGGGAGAGAAAACGGGATCTATCCTGTTTGGACCAATGAGAAGGGATCTGGTTCATGACTATGTAATTCACAATGTCAGCGAACCATGGGACAGATTGGATTTGTAGGAGTTGTTCATCAGGGAAATGCTCATTGATCGGAACGGTTGATGTTGGTGCGTTCGGTAGTCGAGAAAGGTGATCTGCTACGGGGTTCTCTGTTCCCCTTCTGTCAAGAATTTGGATGTCAAACTCTTGAAGAAGGAGAATCCATCTAATGAGTCGTGCTTTAGAATCCTTTTTGGTCAAAAGATACTTTAGTGCTGCATGATCTGTGAAAACTTTGGTTAAGGAACCGATGAGGTAGGACCTGAATTTTTCTAAGGCAAAGACTACAGCTAAAAACTCTTTTTCTGTGACAGAGTAATTTTGTCGGGCATCATTCAGAGTCCTACTGGCGTAGTAGATCACATGCGGTTTTCCATCAAACCGTTGTCCTAAAAATCATTCAGAGTCCTACTGGCGTAGTAGATCACATGCGGTTTTCCATCAAACCGTTGTCCTAAAATAGCACCGATCGCAGAATCAAATGCATCACACATCAGTTCGAAGGGTAAGGTCCAGTCCGGTGCATGAATGATAGGAGCTGTGGTTAGCTCCTTTTTCAGATATTCAAAAGCTTTGAGGCAGTCGGGAGAGAAGACAAATGATGTATCCTTGGCTAAGAGATTGGTCAAGGGTCTAGCAATTTTGCTGAAATCCTTGATGAAACGTCGGTAAAAACCAGCATGACCAAGAAACGATCTGACATCTTTGACAGTTTTGGGAGGAGGGAGATTGGAAATGAGATCTACCTTAGCTTTGTCCACTTCGATTCCCCTATTGGAAACTACATGTCCTAAGACAATGCCTTGTTTGACCATGAAATGACATTTCTCCCAATTGAGAGTCAGATTTTTCTCCCTACACCGTTCTAGGACCAGTTTAAGATGATGCAAACATTGGGAAAATGTGTCACCAAAAATGGAAAAGTCATCCATGAAAATTTCGAGAAATCGCTCTACCATGTCGGAAAAAATACTGATCATGCAACGTTGGAATGTGGCCGGTGCATTGCACAGGCCAAAAGGCATGCGTCGGTATGCGAATGTTCCATACGGGCAAGTGAAGGTGGTTTTCTCCTGATCTTCGGGAGCGATAGGGATTTGATTGTAACCTGAATATCCATCCAGGAAACAATAGAACTCGTGTCCTGCTAAACGCTCTAACATTTGGTCAATGAAAGGAAGGGGGAAGTGATCTTTCCGAGTGGCCAAGTTGAGTTTTCGGTAGTCAATACAGACTCGCCATCCAGTTTGGATCTGAGTAGGAATCAGCTCATTAGCCTCATTTTGGATCACGGTGATCCCAGATTTCTTTGGAACAACTTGGACTGGACTCACCCATGAACTATCAGAAATGGGATAAATGATCCCATGATCGAGATATTTCATAACGTCTTTCCTAACGGCTTCTTTCATCATTGGGTTTAACCTACGTTGAGGATCTCTAGTAGGCTTAGCATCATCTATCAAATGGATTCGGTGTTGAATAATGGTTGGACTAATCCCTTTTATATCAGCCATGGTCCATCTAATGGCTTCCCTATTCTCTCTTAAAACATCTAAGAGACTTTCCTTTTGACCGGTAGTCAAATCAGAAGAAATGATAACTGGTAAAGACTCGTTCTCTCCTAAGTAGGCATACTCTAGATTTTCGGGTAGAGGTTTGAGCTCTAACTTAGGGGGTTCCTCCACAGATGGGCAAAGCTGGACTCGGGGTTCTATCTCCAAAGGTTCTTGTTGCCAGCCAACAGCAAAAACATGATTGACCAGCGGTTCTATCTCTAGTTCGTCATCAGAAAACTATTCAATCATTAAATCAGATGCATTTGAATCAGACTCATACTCTCCCTCTTGTTGTTCACTGGATATTCCTTGAATGAAATTCACTTCCATGGGTTCATCAGATGGATCACTAGGCTGTTTCCCTAAGTTGAAGATATTGAGGTCAACAGTCATATTCCCAAAAGATAGTTTCATCTGACCGGTTCTACAATTTATCAAAGCATTTGAGGTGGCTAAGAACGGTCTTCCTAGAATGACGGGGATTTGACTTTTGAGATTGGAAACGGGCTGCGTTTTCAAGACAATAAAATCAACAGGGAAAATGAACTCTCCAACTTTGATCAGAACATCCTCTACCTCTCCTTTGGAAATTTTTACAGATCTATCAGCTAACTGTAGAGTGCATCTTATCGGTTTAAGTTCTCCTACACCTAGCTGTTGATAGACTGAATAAGGAAGGAGGTTGACGCTGGCTCCCAAGTCTAGAAGTGCCTTATCAATGTGAGTGTTACCTATGACGCATGGAATTGTGGGACAACCAGGGTCCTTCTATTTCAACGGCATGGGTTTTGAAAAAATTTCATTGAGGTTGGCAGCTAAGAAGACTTTCTTGGCGACGTTGGTGGTTCTTTTCTTAGTGCATAAGTCCTTCAAGAACTTTGCATAAGAAGGGATTTGTTCGATTGTATCTAGGAGAGGGATGTTGATCTTGACATGTTTAAACATTTCTAAGATTTTCTTGACCTGTGGGGAGTTTTTCCTAGGTTTGAGTCTATCTGGAAAGGGGGCAACGGGCCTATACCTATCTAGATCAAGCTCAATCTCAAGTTCAGCGTTTTGGTCATCGGAAGGAATTGCTTCATCGGAAGGAGTGTGTTGGATGGGAGAAGAGGTTTGATCCGGTGGAATTCTAACTTGATTGTCTATTTGTTTTCCTGATCTCAGAGTGTGAATTGCATTCAATTGAGCTGGATTGTTGGAACTGGATCCAGTATCTTTAGGGTTTGTAACAGGTTGACTTGGGAATTTTTCTTTTTCTCTCTCACTTACGGCAGTGGCTAGTTGCCCAAGTTGGGTTTCTAACCGGGCTATGGCTTGAGTGTTCGAGTTGAGCACTTGGCCGGTGGTTTGTATAAATAAATTTAGAGTGGTGGATGATTGGGTCAACATGTTGGTACTTTGTGTAGAAGCTTTGATCATAGCTTCTAAACCCTTTTCTAAGACACTCAAACGTTTGTCATGATCAGAATTTGATTGATTTGTGGGCTGGTAAGGATGAGGATGTTGGTTTGGAAAAACTAGGTTAGATTGTTGGAAATTATTTGGTGCGTTGAATGGGACAGTGTTTCCCCTAGGGAATTGTTGGTTCGACGCGGGAATGAAGTTTTGGCTTCCATGAGAATTTCCTTGGTTCCAAGCAAAGTTGGGATGATTTCTCCAACCTGGATTGTAGGTTGGAGAAAATGGATCATTTCTAGGGCGCTGGAATGCAGCGTTCATCTGTTCTAAAGCATGGTTGTTTCCTAGGAGAGGGCATTCCTTTGAAACGTGGGTAGAAGACTGACAGTTATGACATCCCGGGGTAGAAACATGATTGATTTGAGCCGGAGCTCGTTCCTTAACTTCCAAGGCTTCTAACCTCCGCAGAATCGTCGCCATCTTCGCTTCAGACGCAATGTTTGACTCTAGAGAAAGACCACTAGACTTAGATTGGGGAACAGATGAAACCCTGTCATCACAGTTTTCCCACTACATTGTTTTCTCGGATAGACTCTCTAGGAATTCCCAAGCTTCATCGGTGTTTTTCCTCATAAAATCTCCCTGATACATCGATTCTAAAGATGTTTTTGAAGAATAGTCTAACCCTTCATATATGACTTGGCACAATCGCCATGTTTCTAGACCATGATGAGGACATTGGATTAAAAGATATTTAAATCGGTCAAACTATTTCCAGAATGGCTCCCCTGGGATAATTTTAAAGTTTTGAATACTGTTCCTAAGTTTTACCATTTTGTAAATAGGGAAAAATTTCTTAAGAAAAACGGTGACAAATTCCTCCCAAGTTGAGATGGAATTTGTCGGTAAGCTGTACAGCTATTTTTTAGATTTGTCCTTAAGGGCAAATGGAATAAATCTGAGCTTAATTGCATCTTCGGTTAATTCTCTCATTTTAATCATAATACACACTTCCTCAAATTCCGAGATAAAAATATATGCATCTTCTGTTTCATTACCTAGGAATTTGGGAATCATGTTTATGTAATGCGGTCTAAGCTCGAAATTTGCTCCATTTACTTCGGGGAGTCTTATGCAAGATGGAATTGCATTTCTGGTGGGGTAACACATATCCTGGAGAACGGGTTGATTTGCCATTTCTTGGATTGGTTCAATACGGATTAAACGATGAGAATTATCCTGAACCCAAGTTTGCATACACCAAAACAAATATTTTTTTTAAGGAAAGAAAGAAAATAAGTTTTTTTTATGAGAAGAAAAGGATAAAGAAAAATCCTAACTAAAATAAATCAAAGCAATCACTTTTTAATCACTTTAATTCTATGGTTTAGCCTAACTCACTAGACCAGCTCCTAACCAAAAACTCCTACAGTGAAAAGATCAAAGTTTTACCCAGGTAGTTAGCCAGGTAAGGATAGTACTAGAGGGTGATCAAAGATAAATTAAGTACCTCTTTCCTTGCGGAGCGCTTTACGCAACCCCTAAACCTTACCTTAGACACCAACTAATCTGAGAAAACTTAAACCGGTTCACTTAAGGATTTCTTGTTCCTTATTGAGCTCGAATCCTTAGGGGCCAACGTCTAATGAGTTTTATTAGGCTTGGGTGGTGTAGTGAGGAATTAGTGATTTTTGGTTGCCAACATGAAAGGGGCTCGGTTTGGTTCGGCTGACAATATTTTTCAAAAGGGCTGAGCATTTTGAGACTCTTCAAACAGAGGTCTTCATAGGCTTGCTTGGTAGAACTTTCCTAGCTTTTTTGCTTGGATTGTTGAAGTAGACTCAATCTGAACTCTCAGATTTGAGACTCTTGGCTCTTTGGAAACTCTTAGATATTAGCATTCTCTAAGCATTCGGCCTTGGGAATCATTAGGCTCGGGTATTATCGAACTCAATCATACAAGATCTTCTACTATGTACTAAAGCTCAACCGTAATTTTGATCGTATCGTCCAAGGGAAGCAAACTGATGCGACATAATTATGTACCACAATTGCAAGTGCACAATTGATCAAGTTATAGTATAAAAATATCGATCCCACGAGGAAGGTGATTTTAAGAGATTATTAGAATAGGTTCTTATGTTGTGTGCGTGACAATTAGGAATAAAGAATAAGTGTGATTGTGATGAGTGATTGTTGTGAATATATGCAAGAGACAATAAATTATATTTTAGAGGAGAGAAGAAAGAATTAAAGAATAAACTAAATCACAAGGCAAGAAAGAAGAATGAATAAAATCAAGAAATAAAACCAAGAATGAGAAGAAAATTTAAGAAAGTCAAGATGGAGGATTTAAAAGAGGTAAGAAATCTAGAATATAATCCACTAACCAATTTCAATTACAAAATATAAACTATTCTCTTTTTATCATATTTCAACTTAGATTTATTAAGCATAGATTATCAAATCATTTAAGGAAAGTATAACCTATCAAATTATCATCTAAGTTAAAATTACTATTCATGATAAGAACAACAACATGATAATAATCCTAGAATTCATAAGCATAACCTATCAAACCATTTAAGATAAGCATAGATTATCAAATTCTTCTTCTACCGATTAGTTCTCTAGTTGATTATCCTAAACATGAATATTTTAAGTAAAAGAGAATAATTCATACAAAATAAAGGAAATTAGACTAGTTTCATACAATTCTAATATTTCTACAAGAATTAATTTCACATCTTAAGAAATAAAAGCAAGAAGACAAAGACTAATTACAAACTTAAAAAGAAAAGAAAAATCTAAACTATGAACAAGAAATAAATCTAATTACAAAGAAAATAAAAATCTAAACTACAAAATAAATTTCATTAAATGCAAGAAAAATAAATCTACTCTACAAATTAAAGTGCAAAAAGAAATAAAAAAGACAAGAAAATAAATCTACACTACAAGCATGAATTTAAATCTAACTAATAAGTAATAATAAAGAAATTACTAAAAAGAAATAAAAGAGAAAAGAAATGCAAACCTTCAAATTGCTCTTCATCTCCATCCTCATCATTCAACAAAGAGGAGAAAGAACAAATTTAAAGTAAAGAAAAATTATTATTATTAATTACAACTAAAGTTACAATTTTTGGAAGGCCTTCTCAATTAAGAGTAGCCCTCCTCTCCAAATAGAGTTATAAAATTTTTCACACCTCTAACCCCTCACTCTCTACCCCTATTTATAGTAATCATCAATGAATATGATCCATTGGATTTGTCTTGAGCCCCAAGCAAAGCAATCTCCACCTTTAAATTTGTTAGTGAAGAAATGGGTTGGAATTTCCATGTTTGCATTTTGTTCTTCTCTAGCCCAACGTAGGAGGCCCAATACACTTACATAAGATTTAAAAAAAAAGAAAATGAAACCCAATTCTCTGCAGCAAGTCCAGTCCATGAAGAGTTCCCTTGATACATTTACATATGATTTTCAAAAATGAAAATCCACATCTCTTGCAGCAGGTCCGGTCTATGAAGCAGTCCGGCCCATTCATATGATTAAAATCCAAATCTGCAGCCTAAGTCCGGTCCATTCATGGGTGTAATCATTTTTTTGATGGGATTTGTGTTAGACCCTAGAGGGGGGGTGATTAGGGTCTTATGCTAATCTAATCCCAATTAAAAACTAATTAAAATTGTGTTGATCAATTTGATCTTGCAAGAAGAAATATGATATGGATATGAAATATAAAGATGAATGAAAATACGCTAAGCAAAACACAAACGCACGATATGTTTACAAGGTTCGGTCACCACGACCTACGTCCCCGCTCCTCACCTCGAGGAGATATCCACTATCACAATCCGGTTTGGAAGCCAGAACTTCTACACACTCGGTTTACAAGATCACCGAAAACTCTCTTGGAAGCCAGAACTTCTACACACTCGGTTTACAAGATCACCGAAAACTCTCACACTACACAAACACTATAAAATCACACTTTACACACTAAGTGTAGAAACCTGCCCCGTGTCCTCCTCCTCAAGTGCTCGATTACAACCTCTCCCTAGGTTCGTCAATTGACGCCACTCCTATTGGATTTGACCCCGTGTCTCGCCTCACACTTCTCTCGGTGTACAAGTGTATTACAAGTGATTCTCACAAATAAAAGTTAAATACAATAATTTGTTCTCAAATAACAAGTGAGAACTCAATGAAGCTCACACTCACTAAATCACACCCCACAACCCACACTATATGGTATGAAAATATTAAGCTCAATAAGTGTGTGTGATAACAGTGAATGAAACTCAATAGATATAGCTAAATGAAATGAAAATGAAATAATAAGCTATATAAGAGTTTAGAAGACTTCTCAAACAAGAAGAACAGTAGAGATGATTCCAATAGGATTGAATGCCACTTCTTGTTGTAGAAAAACTCCTCTTGAAAAACTGATTGATGAAATCAACTATTAAATAGCTCTTAAACACAATTAATATTTTGTTAAACACCAAACTTGGATTTCTTAGTTGTAGAGAGGAAGAACAGCAATGGGGTATATATAGCACCCCAATACAACAACAAAATATAAGTAAAAAGACCAAAAAACCAGTTTGAAAACATACAGAAAAACTAGTCGTTACAAAGGTTCTGACACCTCGGTGGTCGACCGGTCCGGTCGACCGCTAAGCTCAAAAGCTCAGATAATGAGGGTTTAGAGCTGGCGGTCGACCGACGGAATTTTCGGTCGACCGAATGTTCTCTCGGTCGACCGGTGCGGTCGACCGCGAGCATGAGCTCAGAAAACCACTGTCGGTCGACCGGACCGGTCGACCGAGAACTGATATACGCATATGACAGGTTTTTGGGGCTGTTTGAAAATTTATTAAAAATATCAAATCAACTCCAAAAATAGTGAAACTTTGGGGAAAGTTTCTAAATGATAAAATAAACATGTTTGAAAAGAAATTTATGGAAAATCAATTTTCGTTTGTGAAAACTCCCTATTTTTGAAAAGTGTTCAGAAAACCTGTTTTTCATGAACATGAAAATTGACATAGAGCTTGTAAACATGTTTGAAAAGTGTTCAGAAAACCTGTTTTTCATGAACATGAAAATTGACATAGAGCTTGTAAACATGTATATATATATTGTGCATATATTATATGTATATAAAACGTATATATATATTGTGCATATATTATATGTATATAATGAAGTATGAAAGAGCTGTAAACATGAGATAAATGTTATTGTAACAACGTTTGATAAAAAATCATTTAAATGATAGAAAACGTTAAAAAACGTGTTAAGTGTACATATATTGAGCTTAGATATAATCATACAATATATGTAAGTAAACTAAACATATACCTAGGTAAATCCACACATATGAACTTGAATCTTTAACGCTTGATTGATGTGTGTTGAAATACCTGAAAAGAGAACATAAACACAAAACACTAGAAAACTTATTAGTAATAAATTGTTTGTCAAATCATCATCAAAACTATAGGGTCAACAATCTCCCCCTTTTTGATGATGGCAAACAATTTATACATGAATATGAAATATAAACTGATAACCCACATATAAGCCAAACATAGACAAATCATACATGAATGATCACATAAACCATATATGAATATGAATAAGTATGTGAGCTATATAAGCTATATGTGGATTTTTCTCCCCCTTTGACAACATCAAAAAGGAAAAAAAACTAAAAGATAGGAGCAATGCTCCCCCTGCTTATAAGCACAGATAATAAAAAAAAATGTATGCCAAAAGCTCCCCCTGTCAAATTGACTAAATGACATCTATTGAACATATATAGGAGCTAAAACAACAATTATCCAAAAAAATAAGCATAAACAGTATTAGCAACTCAATTTCCACAAACAAAACATGAACATTGTTTTTAACAATGCATTGATCATAGAAAAGATAAACTAATCATAATAAATCACAGATCATCATTTAAGCATTTTTTATCATCATAGATGTGCATAAATATAGTTTGTTCCACAAGACATCAACAAAACATAAAAGGTCACATAAATCAAACATAAAAGATCACATAAATCCATACTGATATAGAGTTATTACACTTAAACAAAAAACATAGTTATCAAGTTTTACAACCCAAAAAAAAATGAAATCACATAAAAGAACTCCAATAATCAGCAAGATCAATCATCACCATTACCATCATCATCATCACTATCACCATCACCATCAGAAGATCCTGATCCTTCAGCAGGGCCCTCCTCAGAATCAGACTCAGAGCTAGAAGAGGGATCCGGAATCCCGAGAGACTGACGCTGATAGGAAAGAATGGTCCTAACATCCCTCTGGATAGTTGAGACCTGCTTCTGAACACTTGAGAACTGAGTCTCAAGACGATCCAGACGGTCACAAATATCAGAAGAGGAAGAGGTGGAAGCTCTAGATCGAGAGGATGATGGCACAGCAGGATCAGATAGGGAGCTCGAAAGCTGCATACGAGAGAGAGAGAGACCCTATCAAAGAAATCTTTCTTAGATTCAATCTTGGGTTCATTGGTGAGGTCAACATCGAAGTGTTGAAAGATGAGGGTGAGAAAGGAGCCAAATGGTAGAAATTTGGTATGCTTCGATGCCATATTATTGAGAAAAACAGTTGCCCAATCTACTTTTATTTTGGCAAATATGGCATATACGGCATTTATCTTGTCAGAGGCAAAGTGATCGAAACTACCGGTTTTAGGAATCAAGTTTTGAGCAACGATTCTAGCAATGAGTTTGGTATTTAGATTGATAGAATTGTTGTTCATAGGATAAGAGAAACCGGGTTTAAACATGAGTTGGTTTACAGCTGGATCACTAAGCTCAACAGACATGAGATCAACGTCACCTGTTGGGATTTTAAGAATCCCCGCAAGTTCGTTGGCAGAAAAGGATATTACAACATTTTTAACAGATGAAGTAATGGTCAGACTACCATCAGCAGAGGATGTTGTGGACAGGGTGGCATAAAACAGATAAACTAAAAAAGGATAGAAAGGAACTTTATGTCCCTCATCTAGCAATCTATCTAACCCAACATTATGAAGGATAGACTAAGTGTCATACATGATTTTTTTGAGGATGAACTAGACTCAGGTTTAGATCTCTTTTTGGGAGGCATGATAGATTATGAACAACTAGGGTTTTGATCAGATATGAGATAAATTAGAAACCCCTGGAAACAACAAAAGGAAATGTAGAGCAAATTAAGAACTACCTCTAAAGCAGAAACCCTAGATTGAAAAAATATAAACATAAGAACACAGAAATCAAGAGATAAGAGAAGAGATTACCCACAATTTTGATGGAAAACGACGGAGAGGAGCGGCGGTCGAACAAAGCGGGCGACCGAAGAAGAAAGTCGGAATTTCTAACCCTAGCTCTGCGATTTTGAGTTGGGAGGAAGAAGAGAAGTCGGATGTTTTGAGAGAGGGAACAACAGCTGGGATTGAGTAGATGATAGATTCAATGGTGATGTAGAGTTCGGGTTCAAAATAGATATCCAATAACAAAACTGAAACCCGATAAAAACACAAAGTTGCTACAGTAATTCCCTGTCGGTCGACCGACGCGGTCGACCGAAACGATTACAGAGAGTTCGTCGGTCGACCGGGTCGGTCGACCGCGAGAAAGTGAAAAAGACAAGTATTTTAGAAAATTTGTTTTGAGTTTTTTTTTTTAATTTAGACCTTTTGGAGATATGTTTTATGATATACTAAAAGTTTTATAAGATATATGTAAGTGTTTTTAATTATAAAAACAAACAAATAATTTATTTTAGCATAAGGAATACAATTTGTCATTAAAAGCTCAGAAAACTAATTATTCAAAATAATAACAAAACAAAACAAAAAATAGAAATAGTATAACAATCATTTTGGTACCCAAATCATTTTGGTACCACTAGAACTTGGGACATGACCCCTATCATTTAAATCCAAGACCCTAGGGTTATGAACCCGTTTGGGCGTATTTTGTGCACCGATACGATCAAAGCAAAAATTGTAAACGTGACCCATACGATTGCAATTTGTGCGATGTAGAGGTTTGAATGGTTTGCGTTGACCGAAATGGAATGCACGTGGTTCATTTGCAAAAATAGATTTTTCTTTGTAATTATTTTGCAAACGAGAATTTCTTTTCAAATCAAAACAAAACATGGCCAAATGACCAAAACGACCACAATAATCACATTTATACACATGAGCATGTTTATGATTTACACCATGTGTGTGTACATGTGTATGTGATGAGGAAGCTTGATGGGATGCACAATCATGAATAGGCTTATCAATTTTTGGTGTATTATGACAACATTGATCTAAATGGCCTTTAAGACCGCAAATAGAATATTTGTGAATTTTGTCATACATATGTGCATAGTGAATAGGTTTCTTAGAAGAATTAACATTGAACTTTGCACATAAGTTCATAAGCTTCTTATTATTAGCAATACAAGTGTTTAGTGTTGAATCTACGGTAGATATATGTTTTCTCATTTGATTCAACTCATCATTTTGCATATAAGCATTGCTACTAGAAGTAGGATAAACAAGATTACTCATCATAGATTTCAACTTATCTACTTCTAGCATGGCATCATGTTTTTCATGAAGCAAACTAGCATTTTCAATTTTCAAATTTTCATTGCATTCTTTAAGAATTATATTTTCATTTGCAATAAAATTAAACTTAGTAGCTAGTGTTTCATGAGTGGATTTCATATTAACATACTTACTCTTTACATCAATATAACAATTGTGTAATTTTTCAAACTCAAGAGCAAGTTCATCAAAAGTAATAATGTCATCGTTATCGCATACCTCACTAGGGTTATCACCTAGTGGTATTGTACATGGAGATGAGGCTTCCTTAGAACTCAAAGCGGGATTTTCCAACGCTTGTTGAATAGCCTCCAATTTTCCTTCATGTGCTTCAATAAGTTTCCATAAAGCGTAAGTACTATCAAAATTAGCAAATTTGTTAGAAAACGATGAATGAAGAGCGTTAATCAAATATTCTAACAAAAGCTTATTCATGTTAAACAATCTTTTATCATTCTCACACGATTTGGATTTTTCCAAAGTGGACAACATAGGCATCCTTAATAATTTCCCATAAATCAAATTGATTAGATTGAACGAAAAGTTTGAATCTAATACGCCATTGAGCATAGGGAAAAATATCCAAACGAGGAGCAATATTAATAGCATATCCTAAGCAAGATGAATCATACATATCCATAAAGATGAAATGCAAGAAGCACAATGTAATCAAAATTAGATTAGCACAAATACAATAACTTGGATCTTTAACTCAAGGCGGTTAGTCCTTAAATCAAAGAGCACCAAGCTCTGATACCAATTGTTAGATCCTAGAGGGGGGTGATTAGGGTCTTATGCTAATCTAATCCTAATTAAAAGCTAATTAAAATTGTGTTGATCAATTTGATCTTGCAAGAAGAAATATGATATGGATATGAACAATAAAGATGAATAAAAATACGCTAAGCAAAACACAAACGCACGATATGTTTACGAGGTTCGGTCACCACGACCTACGTCCCCGCTCCTCACCTCGAGGAGATATCCACTATCACAATCCGGTTTGGAAGCCGACCTACGTCCTCGCTCCTCACCTCGAGGAGATATCCACTATCACAATCCGGTTTGGAAGCCAGAACTTCTACACACTCGGTTTACAAGATCACCGAAAACTCTCACACTACACAAACACTATAAAATCACACTTTACACACTAAGTGTAGAAACCTGCCCCGTGTCCTCCTCCTCAAGTGCTCGATTACAACCTCTCCCTAGGTTCGTCAATTGACGCCACTCCTATTGGATTTGACCCCGTGTCTCGCCTCACACTTCTCTCGGTGTACAAGTGTATTACAAGTGATTCTCACAAATAAAAGTTAAATACAATGATTTGTTCTCAAATAACAAGTGAGAACACAATGAAGCTCACACTCACTAAATCACACCCCACAACCCACACTATATGGTATGAAAATATTAAGCTCAATAAGTGTGTGTGATAACACTGAATCAAACTCAATAGATATAGCTAAATGAAGTGAAAATGAAATAATAAGCTATAAAAGAGTTTAGAAGACTTCTCAAACAAGAAGAACAGTAGATGATGATCCCAATAGGATTTGAAGGCCACTTCTTGTTGTAGAAAAACTTCTCTTGAAAAAACTGATTGATGAAATCAACTATTAAACAGCTCTTAAACACAATCAATATTTTGTTAAACACCAAACTTAGATTTCTTAGTTCTATGAAGAAAGAGCAGCAATGGGGTATATATAGCACCCCATTGCAACAGCTAAAAATAAGAAAAAGACCAAAAAACCAGTTGAGAAACAGACAGAAAAAATCTAGCCATTACAAGGTTCTGACACCTCGTGAGGCTCGACCGGTCGTCCGACCGCCCCTTAAACTCAAAGCCTCAGAATGAATGAGGGTTTAGGCTGGCACGGCTCGACGACGGAATTGCGGTCGACCGATGTCTTCTTGCTCGGTCCGACCGCGTGCGGTCGACCACGAGCATGAGCTCAGAACACCACTGTCGTCGACCGGACCGGTTCGACCGAGAACTATATACGGCATATACAGGTTTGCGCGGCTGTTTGAAAATTCAGATTAAAATATCAAATCAACTCCAAAGAATTAGTGAAACTTTGCGGAAAGTTTCTAGAAATAAGAATAAACAGTTTCGGAAAGAAATTTTTGGAAAATCAATTTTTCGTTTGCTGAAAACTCCCTGTTTTGAAAGTGTTCAGAAAACCTGTTTTCCATGAACATGAAAATTGCGTAGAGCTTGTAAACATGTATATAATATATATAATATATATATATATATAATATATATATGTACTATATATATACTATTATATATATATATAATATATATTATATATATATATATGTAATATTATATATATATATATATATAGATATATATATATATATACTATACCTATATATTAGTATATATATATATATATACAATATATATATATATAATATATATATATATATTATATATTATATATATATATATTATTTATATATATATATATATATATATATAGTAGAATATATAGTTATAGTATATATATATATATATATTATGATACTATATATAATATGTATATTATACTTATATATAATTATATATATATATATATATATATATATATATACTATATATAATATAGATATTATAATATATCTAGTATATATATACATGGTATATATATATATAGTATAATGTATATATATATATATATATGTATATATATATATATATGTATCATATCATACTATATATTTATATTAGATAGTATATATATATAATAAATATATAATTATATATATACTATATATATGATATATATATTGTGCATATATTATATGTATATAATGAAGTATGAAAGAGCTGTAAACATGAGATAAAGGTTATTGTAACAACGTTTGATGAAAAATCATTTAAATGATAGAAAACATTAAAAAACGTGTTAAGTGTACATATATTGAGCTTAGATATAATCATACAATATATGTAAGTAAACTAAACATATACCTAGGTAAATCCACACAAGTAAACTTGAATCTTTAACGCTTGATTGATGTGTGTTGAAATACCTGAAAAGAGAACATAAACACAAAATACTAGAAAACTTATTAGTAATAAATTATTTGTCAAATCATCATTAAAACTATAGGGTCAACAATTTGGGCCTTCAAGCTCACTTGAGAAAAAAAATGAGGAGCTGCCATGGACGTTTTGGCTTTTGGGCTTTTTAAATTCAAATATTTCACTTGAGAAAAGAGGAGGAGCTGCCATGGACGTTTTGGGCTTTTAAAATTCAAATATTTCACTTTGGCTTCTTGAATTTCTCTTATTTCTTCATTTACTCAAGGGCCTTTGTTGAGAGATGGGATTTTTAAGATTTATTCTTCATTAACCTGCAATTAAAGATAAAAGCAATTATTAGTGGTATATTTATTCATATAAAATAGATAATGAGGGTATAAAATTATAATAAAATGTGATTATCAGGCTATAAGTTTATGATCCCACACTTAGCAATATTTTTGAGACGGGAACAATAATATTCTTTGAGGATGTTGAGTTTGGGGGGAGAAATAAGTTTAGAGACATTGCTTTTGAGGAGGAATTGACTTCAGATACAATTCATACGGTTATTCTTGATAATATTCAGGTTCATATACATGTTGTTGCTCAAGAAGTAAATCTGGAACCTCAAAATAACAATGTTGAACAACTCCCTGTTCCAGAAGAAAAAACTCAAGAACCTTAAGAACCAGTGTCATTAAGGAGATCCACGAGAGAAAGGAGAAATGCTATTTCGGATGATTATATTGTATTTCTCCAAGAACATGAGGAAAGTAATGGAATGTTGGAAGATGATCCAATCAACTTCTCTCAGGCCATGAAAAGTTCTAACTCTCAACAGTGGATTGATGCCATAAATGAAGAGTACAAGTTTAGGCAAGACAATAAGGTTTAGGAACTTGTCCCATTGTCAGAAGGTGCAAAACCAATTGGTTGTAAATGGATTTTTAAAACCAAGCGGGATGCAAATGGTAATGTGGAGAGGTATAAGGCACGTCTTGTAGCTAAAGGATTTACTCAAAAGGAAGGCATTGATTATACAGAGACTTTCTCTCCGGTTTCATCGAAAGACTCTTTGAGAACAATCATGGCATTTGTTGCTCATTATGATCTTGAGTTACATCAGATGGATGTTAAGACTGTATTTCTCAATGGAGACATTAATGAGATGATTTATATGGTGCAACCAGAAAATTTTGTGTCAAGAGACCCAAAGAATATGGTTTGCAAATTAAGGAAATCCATCTATGGACTCAAGCAAGCTCCTCGTTAATGGTATTACAAGTTTCAACAAATAATTATCTCGTTTGGTTTTGAGATGAACATTGTTGATGACTGTGTATATCACAAGTTCAGTGGGAGTAAGTATATTTTTCTGGTTCTGTATGTCGATGACATATTGCTTGCCACTAATGATATAGGCATGTTGCACGAAACCAAGAGATTTCTATTAAAGAATTTTGAGATGAAAGATCTTGGGGACGCCTCTTTTATATTAGGAATCCAGATACATCGAGATCACTCTCGATGTATACTTGGATTATCACAAAAGAGCTATATCGTTAAAGTACTTAAAAGGTTTGGCATGCAAGATTGCAGACCAGGAGACACCCATGTGGCTAAAGGAGACCAGTTTAGTCTCAATCAGTGCCCTAAAGGCAACCTTGAAATTCAGAAAATGCATAAGATTCCTTATGCTTCGGCTGTAGGAAGTCTAATGTATGCTCAGGTATGTACGCGTCCGGATATTGAGTACATTGTTGGGATGTTAAGTAGATACTTAAGCAACCCTTGTATGGATCATTGGATAGCAGTAAAAAGGGTTATGAGGTATCTTTAGAAAACAAAAGATTATATGCTCACATACAGAAAATCAGAACAGCTGGAGGTCATTGGGGTACTCTGATTCTCATTTTGCTGGATGCCAAGATAGCATGAAGTCTACATCAGGCTATATTTATATGTTAGCAGGAGGAGCTATATCATGGAAAAGTGTCAAACAAACACTTGTAGCTTCCTCCACTATGGAAGTAGAATTTATAGCTTGCTATGAGGTATACAATCAGGGAATATGGCAGCGAAATTTTGTCACTGGACTGCGCATTTTGGAAAATATGGAAAGATCATTATGGTTATATTATGATAATAAATCTGCAGTAATATATTCCAATAACAACAGGAGCTCAACTAAGTCAAAACATATTGACATTAAGTTCCTGGTTGTGAAAGAAAGGGTACAGAGTGGACAGATATCTGTAGGCGTCTAAAATTACCTACGGTCCCTCACACGCAGCTCGAAGCACAGAGAAGACGACGAACGTTACTATCCGAGTCACAGAAACTTAATCAATAGCGATAAATGCACAAAGTGAGTCGACGGATCATACGAAGCAACGGAACTTCGGAATAACGGAAACAAGAGCTGATCGGAAGCCCCGCATCATTTATGAAAGACGGAGCACCCCTCGTGTCTCATTTACTCTACATATGATTCAATCATGGGAGCCTGTAGATCTCCTCGTCGGCTTTCCAACGTATCTTGAACCATATAATTCTGAGTCCGAATGACAAATTTACGGTGGAAACAAACTCAACACGCCAAAACCAGAAAAAGCCAAACCGAGACACCCCGTGGTGTCTTGGCTTGACCGAGACACTTATAAGTGTCTCGGCCAAGCTGAGACACTTCCAAGTGTCTCGGCTTGGCCAAGACACTCATAAGTGTCTCGGCCACGCCGAGACACTCACAAGTGTCTGCAACACGAAAATGCTGATTTTGGTAGTTTTGGGTGGTTTTTCGATCGTTAACCATCTGGATTTGCTCCAACTAATTTGATAATATGATTAAGTGGATTCAACTGAAGATAAGAGGGAATCAACCATTCTTATCCGAAAATAGAGGTCCTGAAGCCTATAAATACAGCTTCAGGGCCTTCATTTTTTTAGGATCTGGAATTCCCGAGCGTTAGCGAAGCCCTACTGGACTAAAGACTAAAGGTGCATGAATTTTAGAAAAGAAGAGGAGATTGATCGAGTTCTTCAATACCGGAAAGAAGAGTTCGTCAGATCTGCAGTTCCCGTGTTCGTCCCTTAAGATTACCCATTTGCGGTGATCTTAAGAAGAGCAATTATCTCGTCGTCACCGAGATAAGCGCTTCGGCTTCTTAATTCCTTCGCGAATTAATGAAGTTTCGGATCTGATCTGATCATCAGGTGGTCCATGGATATTGACATCCCCGTCACCAGCCAAAAACCCACACGAGCAAAAGACGATAAACGGACCTTGTGTTATTTTCGAGAGAGTTGTAATTCTTTTATTTTTATTACTCGAATTCTTTGTAAATGACTAAAGTTATAATGAAATCAGTAATAAAATTAGTAATGAATTGAGGACTGAAGAACCACGAATTTCAGAGAGGAGGAGGAGAGATCGGATCGAGTTCGTTAGCATAAAGAAGAGGAGCTCGTCAGATCTGCAGTTCCTATGTTCGTCCCTTAAGATTACCCCGTTACGGTGATCTTAAGAAGAGCAATTATCTCGCTGTCGCTGAGATAAGCACTTCGATTTCTTGATTCCTTCGCGAATCAATAAAGCTCCGAATCTGATCTGATCGTTTGGTGGTCCACGGATATCAACATCCCTGTCACAGGTCAAGATCACACGCAAGCAGCGGACGATAAATACTCGTTGCGTTTGTTTGAAGAGAGTAGTATTTTTCTTATTTTCATTGTGTAAGAAAGTCTTATAAAAAGACTAATTTGTTAGACCCTAGAGGGGGGGTGATTAGGGTCTTATGCTAATCTAATCCGATTAAATGCCAATTACCCAGCTCCTTGGCGAAACTGAGTCCAATGAGAAGTGCATTGTATTCGGCCACGTTATTGGAACACGGACTAGTCAATGAATAAGCTCGGGGCATTACATGCTTTCCCGAGGAAATTAAGACGACTCCATCTCCAGAGGAGACAGTGGGACATCCCGGGGTTATTACCCTATTAACTGCTCTTGAAGCACCGTCAAAATATAATTGCCATACTTGCTGGTGCGATGTAGTGTTAACCTCGTGGGTTTCATCCGGCAAGTCATCATATACTTCTGCCGCATCTGCGGTCGGGTTTGCCGCCAAAAGATCACAAATCGCTTGTCCCTTGACCGACTTTTGCTGTTTGAAATGCAAATCATACTGGGACAAGAGGATGCAAACGCCAGTTCATCGAACCCGGTTGTGTCATAAATACTCGCACGGGATTAACATTGGAGATAACATAAATTGTCTGTCCCACTAAGTAATGCCGCATCTTTTGCACTGCAAACACCAACGCGAGACATTCTTTCTCAATCATCGGATATCGAGACTCAGCGCCCACCAAAGTCCGACTTAAATAATAAACTGCCTGTTCGTGACCATTATCATCATCTTGTGCTAACAAAGCACTTATCGAATGGTTCATCGCCTTGATGTAAATCAAGAACGGTTTACCTGATTTTGGTGCAACGAGAACAGGAGGATTTGTCAGATATGTCTTGATATCCTCAAACACCTTTTGACAGGCGTCATCCCAAATAAATGACACACCCTTCTTGTTTAGCTTAGAGAAAGGTTGGCACTTCCCAGAGAGATTTGAGATGAACCGCCTGATGTAAGCTAAACGCCCTTGCAATCCTCTGAGTTCTCTCAGATTCCTCGGGGGTTGCAATTCATGTATCGCCTTCACCTTATCGGGATCGATATGTATACCCTTAGTGGTGATGACGAACCCAAGGAATTTTCCGCTGGACATTCCAAGGAATGATTTAGTGGGGTTCATCTTCAATTGATGACTCCTCATGAGATCGAACATCGTCTTCAAATCCTTGATGTGATCTTCTTTGTTGCGGCTTTTCACAACCAAATCATCAACGTAGCATTCGACTGTTTTCCTGAGATGTTCTTGGAAAATCTTAGTCATCGCTCGCTGGTATGTGGCACCGGCATTCTTCAGACCGAAAGGCATCACCGTATAGCAGAAGACGCCGAGGGGTGTTCTAAACGCCGTATGCTTCTCATCCTCTGGATGCATCTTGATCTGGTTATATCCCGAAAATCCATCCATGAAGGACATCCTCTCAAATCCACATGTATTGTCGATAATGACATCCGTGATTGGGAGAGGGAAATCATCTTTCGGACATGCTTCATTCAGGTTCCTGAAGTCGATGCAAATCCTGATTTTGCCATTCTTCTTCATGACGGGAACGATGTTGGCTAACCAGTCTGGATGTTGTTCCTCTCGGATAAATCCTGATTCGATCAACTTCTTAACCTCTGCCTCAATGGCTTCCATAATCTGCGGACGAAACCGTCTTTGCTGTTGTTTGACAGGTTTGGCATCCGGCTTGATGTCAAGGCGGTGCATTGCCACATTAGGGTCGAGTCCTGGCATATCTTCGTAGTTCCAGGCGAAGACATCAATGTATTCTCTGATTAGGGCAATTAATTCCTCCTTCTCATCTGGAGGAAGACTACCGCTGATGAATATGGGCTTTGGATTGGCCTCATTGCCCATATTAATTTGGACTACTTCATCTTCGGTTGGTGGTTCTCTCTGTTCGAACCTATCACCGTATTGCATGTTTAGGTGATGAACCCATGGGTCTTCCCACGTTGGCATTTGATCGTCATCCTCCAACGTAGATGGATCAGCTGTAGTCATGTTTGACATTAAGGTTTTGAACATTTCTCCCAAACTTGTGTCGGAATCCTCAGCTGAAGAATCTGGCAAGTACCCATCCTTAGCTTTGTTAGCAATTTGATCGATAATTTGCCAACCACATTCGTCATCTGATGAAACATAACCTAAGCCTCGCCCATATTTATAATAATCCTCAGGTTTCCCTTTTGGTACATATACCGCTTTGGCTGGATTACGAGGACCTCGATCGAAGTATAAACCTTCTCCGAGTGTGAAATCGTACCCCTGCTTTTCCATGAGCTTGCGCGCTTCCGGACTATATTTAGATAAATGCCGACCAGGTTTGTCATCATCTTCGTCTTCACTTAGGAAATGATCTGGTAACGGAGAGCTTTTTCCTTTACCATAAATTACTTCTTTTGCACCTCCTACCTTGTTCGGGATGATCATGGTTGTTCCGAAAGAATGCTGGAGGCGCTCCTTCGTTACATAAGACGATCGAAGCGGCATATACAAGTCAGCATTATCATACAGTTCTCTTACCACATCATCAAGAGACAAGGAGTACTCTAAATCATCTTTTATTGCAATATCGGCAAGTTGCCAGTTACAACCTCCATCTGACGATTGTTCATCGTCAAGATTGATTACAAAGGGTACAATGTCATTTAAAACAAAACCACCATCGTAATCGAATCCGGCTTCAGAATCAGCTTCTTCTCCGCTGTCTGTGCCCTGGGCCGATGGTTCAGTATCGGATTCGTTACCATAAAGGAGAGAATCGGTGAAATAATTCTCATACCCCTTGAATGGTTGCTTATCCGCGACCACCGTCCTAACCTCATTGTCAGTGTCGACATACTTCAAACACTGATGGAGAGTAGAGGGAATTATCACATTACTATGGATCCAAGGCCGACCCAATAGTAAGTTGTACGAAGTCTCCGCATCGATCACATAACACGTGACTTCTGTCTTCAGATCTCCCATCTGGCACTTCACCCGGATCTTACCCAAGGGTCTTGACCCACTAGTGTTGAATCCATAGATAACAGTGCCTGTGGACGCCAACTTGCTTACTGGGATGCCGAGGAAATGCATCAATCGAAGCGGCATAATACTCACAGCAGAACCCGGATCCACTTGGATTCGGTTGACTTGGCTGGAGCCAATGTATCCGACGAAATATAACGGCCGATCGTGGTTCGAATTCTTCGTCTGCATATCTTCTTTGGTGAAAGTAATGCAGGGAAGGTTCTTAGTCGCTATGTTGCACTGTTGACTCAGCGGTTCTGGCTGTTCAGGTATCGGCTTGACTTGAGTCAGAAATACCTCTGCATTGGCCAAAGCTTCTTGTAGGGCCTCCCTGGTTTCTTTGGATAATCGCAGCAACTCATACAGCGTTATCCGTGCAGGAATGTTGGCTAATTGCGCCATAATGTCGAAGCTATGCGGAGTCTTCGAGCTTTCCGGTTTGTCTCTTCCAATTGGACGACTGAAACGAGACTGCTTCGGATTCTGTACCTCTTGGGGATTCTTCTCTTTTGGTTTATTCACCGGTTGTCGTAGAGCTTCTTTACCCGGTGTGGGACTTGCAATCACTCCCATCTCCGTGAGAGTTTTGGCTGGTCCCCGCTTGTTCACCCCCTGCTCACTAGGTGGCGGATAATTGTAGTGGTATTCATTTCCGCTCCGTGTCGCAAAAGCTTCTTGTTCTTCTTCAGAGAGCAGGAAAGTGGAGATTCTTTCGTCATCTTCCCCTGGGATAGCAGAGACTCCATAACAAGACTTCCCTTTTCCTTTAGACTTCCTCCCGGATGACGAACCGGCCCATTGTTCATCTCCAATCAGATCTGGATGAACCCAAAGGATTTCGCCATTTGGGGTTGTGTGCGGCACAAGTCCCTTTTGGCGCTGTCCGTGCGGATCGTCATTCACCGTCTTCATCCCGACTTTGGTGACGCGTTTTGGCTCGAACCAAGTTGTAGGCACCGACCCAAAACTGATTGACACTGCGTTGGCCCCCACATTCTTGGCTGGTTTCGGGGTTATGACTCCTACGTCGATTAACGCCTGGATCTTGTCCTTGAGGTGGTAGCATGATCTCGTAGGGTGGTGGACCGCTCTGTGGTACGCGCAGTACTTTGGATCCGTCACTTTGCTGGCCCCTTCTTGATCCACGATCGCCGGCAACTGGATCTTGTTGTTCTCCAACAGGTATTTGAAGATGCCGGGAACTTCATCATCCTTGAAGGAGTACACTTTAGGAAACCTCGGCTCCGCAGATTTCTGCTTCTGAGGCCGTTGTTGCCATTGTCCTCGAGATTGTTGGGGTGCTTGTTGCTGTGGCTGCTGTTGCTGTGGTTGCAATTGAAAGGTTTGATTAGCATCAACTGCATTAGCTTGTGCCTTACCTTTCCCCCGTGGGACGAAGTTTTGCTTTGGAACACTCGTCGCCGGTTGGCCTCTTTCCGCCTTCTTCCTCTTGAGGAATCGCTCAGCTTGCTCTCCCCGGACTTTCAAGTCCTTCCATGTATTGGATGGTGCTGTCCCCATTGCTTCTAGCACGTCCAACGCGAGGTTGTTGTGGCAGGTCTGGAGGATGAATTCCTCGGTGATCGGGTCCCGGCAATTCATCGCCTTGTTCCGGAATCTTTTGACGAAGGTATCGACTAACTCTCCGTCCTTCTGCTTCTCATCGAGCAACGATCCGATAGATATCTCGGTGTCGTCGTCGAAGAAGTTGGCCAGGAACTTGGTCTCCATGTCATCCCAGCTGTTTACGCTGCCTGGCTTGAGGCGGCGATACCAATCGAAGGCGGCTCCGCGAAGAGTGCCGACGAATGACCGCACCATCAGAGGCTCATTACCAGAGATCACCCCCAAATGCGATTTGAAGTAAATCAAATGCTGGGTAGGTGAACCCATCCCATTAAACGGCGTGAAGTTAATTAGATTAAACTTCGCCGGATATGGGATCGATTCCCATTCTCTTGGGTATGGGCAAGGAATGCCTGTTTTCTTCGTCTCTTGAGCGGAAATTAGTGTGTTGATTTTGCTCTCGAGGTTCTTGATCTTCAGGTTTTCGCCGGTTTCTTCGCCAGCATTCTCATTACCACCCCCTGCGTTGACGGGAGGATCATTGGTGTTACGAGCATTTGTATCCTCATCTTCCACATTAATCGGGTTACGATGATTCTGCTCGCCTTGTTGGTTCGCCAATGCTTGGATCTGTTGGTCATGCATTTCTCTCATCTGCTGCATGGCCATCTCCATCTCAAATTTGAAACTTTCTTTCTGCTTAGCCAAAGCGTCTTCAAGCATCTTGGCCATCTGCTCCGCACTTATCATCAGGGCCTCGCGGGGTTGTCCCTCGCTGGATACTGTATTATCTGATGCCACCGCGGAGCCGGCATCAGATTCTTCATCTTCTGAAGGGCGTCTTGTCCGAATCCTACCATAAGTTGCTCGCTCTATGGTTCCGGACTGCAGACGGGTTCTAGGTCGGGAAGCTTTCAGAATCGACTCGAAATCTTCTCGTGCCGATGTCCCTTTGCTCGTCATGTTGGTGGTGACCCTCGGAAATTCTCCGTCTTCAATCACCCTTCTTCTTCGTTGGAAGCGCCTAGGCCTTGGTTTTGGCGTTTCCGCATTAAGTCTTTCAAAAACTGAAACTCTTTCGGGGACCGCCTTAATGCAATTGCATTCCGACAATACCGCCCGAATGAGTTTGGAACAGGGACATTGAATTTCCCGTTCTCGGGGACTCCTCTTCCTGGTTCTATTCGTACCCCCAGCACGATAGTACAACTCGTCATTTTGACAGTCAGAGTAACCTATCGTGTGCGGGCACGCCTTCTCAGGTACAACACAATCATTATCAGATGATAATGTTTCCATCTGAGGTTGACTTGCCTTCTTTGGGCTTTCAAAGGTTACCCGCCTCAAAACATGCCTTTTTGGGCGTGAATTTTCGGCGTGATCTTGGACTTCAATGCGCAAATTGGTGCGCGCAGCTGCCTTGAGGTCTTTGTCATGCTGGAGGTGATGGCGACCCCCAGTATGTTGAGTCGTTCTGGGCTTCTTCATCGGGCCCAAACGCTCGTGAATTGGAGCTTTGCCTCTCACGTCAGGAATTGGACCGAGGCGCTCCAAAATTGGTTTCTTCTTGCGGGATGACTCTGCATGATCTCCCGGAGAAGTTATTGGGATTGACGGCGACTTTGGTTGACTCGCCGGAGTTTGACCTTCCTTAGAAGGCTGCACTGGTTGCTTTTTGGCCTGAGTCGCCACTTCAGACTTAGGCTTCCAGACTTGTCGTGTTGGTGGTGGCTTCTTCTCCACCTCCTTTTGCAGCTTTCTACGGGCTTCCTGAGCTTGAGCCCGTGCCTGCGCTGACATCGCGCGGCGCTTGCGAATGCGCTCCTCGAGTGTCGAACGGTTCCGTTTGACGCGGACCCATTCTTTCTTTGGCGGCTTGGAAGAGTCGCCATTCATTGGTGGTTGAGGCTGTTTGCCTCTTCTGTTCTTCAACTCCGCGTGGTAGCGGAATCCGTCCGTAGACTCCATCGCCTTAGCGAATTGCCGCGCAAGGCGTTGACGACGCCTCTCTTCACCGACATTCCGCCAACCTCCATTTGATATGATCGTTATGGCGCAATCCATCCAACCTCCAACATATATTGTTTGCCTAGAATTAATATAAAACACAAACACTAGACAAACAATATTAGATGTAAATTGTTTGTAAATCATCATCAAAATAAGAAGGCCAACATAATTTTACTTTGAATATGTAATTCATAAACGTGTAATGGATTCAGCAATGAAGATATCAACTTTCACCGCAAACAAACTGGCGACCACAGTGGGAGCCAACAGCCTCACTACCGAGGCTATCGTGCCACAGCCGATGATCAAGATCCCGATGTTCGAAGAGGTCGAATACGAATTCGACCAGCAGAAATTCAAGGAATATATTTCCTCCTCCTCCTCCAGATCTTCTTCTTGCAAACGCAGGAAAACCACTGTCGTGAAGAACGTGCCTTTAGATCCGAAGACCAGGGCTAATGATCTGAACCTGAATGCAGTGCAAGACCCCTCTCCGGCCTCCAAAGAAACCAGAGCCAACGTTCTTGACAACTCCTCGAAAGTAAAAGAGTTGTCTGTTGAAAGTGCACCAGTGCTGACGAAGAGGGCTCGTCAAAGGCGCCGTCAACATCTCGCGCGCTAATTTGCCAAGGCTTTGAAGCCTATTGACGGGATCTGCTATGATGTAGATCTGAAACTCAGAAGGCGCCAAGTGTTCCAGCAGCAAGCTTCGGGAACCTCCTCCCAACCACTTACTAACGAATGGGTTAGTGTTAAACAGAACCGTTCCACTCTTGAGGAGTGCATTCAGAAACGTCGCGCACTTCTTACGCATGCCCAGATCCTGATGCGAAAAGCATAAGAAATGCAAAAGGAAGAGGCGGTTAAGAGATCGCCGAGATCCAAACAAATTTGGATGCAAAGGCTAAATCAACGCCTAATGCAAAAGTAGGCGACGTTGCTCCCCAGCCTTCGTCAACTTCGGATCCCGCTCCTTCCGCTCCCATGCCTCCTGTAGAACCCTACGGCGGTATGGACCTCTCCAGAGTTAGAATTCCATTGAAGGATCACCTCGGTTCTCTACCCAAAGATCGAGGCAAGGCGCCTGTTAAGGAACACTTAGGACCGTTGAAGGAACCCCGAGCAAACATCCAGACTGGGGGTCGTACGCGACCTCCTAACAAGTTGATTCCTGTAACCACCCTGTAAGGACCGTGAATTCTGATACTAGTTAAAATAAATTTTTAGTATTTTAAATTATTTAATTACTATTTTTAAAAGAGTACTTATATTTTTCTCGAATTTCTACAATTTTCTATGATTTAAAGTCTAAGTTTTATATTTATTTAAATGATTTAAATATTTATAAATTTATTTAGTGCAGTAAAAGTTTCTAGAATTTATCTGTTGTGTTACCGATACTATTACGTATCATTTTGAATAATACGTGGTATTATTATTATTACGTATATTTTCATATAATATATTGTATTATTAATTACGTATTATTTATGTAATTTGTTGTATTACTTCTACTGTTGCATATTATCTGTTGTATTAGTATAACTGGTATGTTTTTTCGTGTAGATAATTATTCTATCGTGTAGATAATTATTCTATAATTATTTGATTTTTAAAATAAGTAATTATATGTTTTATTAATTATTCATATTTAATTGTGTAATTTCTTGTATTATTTCTACTATTGCGTATTTTTGATTATAATACCACATCTGGTACGTTTTGATGTATAGATAATTTTCACATATTTATTTATGCAAAACCCAGCCTACGAAACACATACTCAGCTGATCCCGCCGTCGCCACATTCTTGTTCATAAATTTTTGTACCCTCCTGAGGAATTCCACCGCATCAGCTGCAAGGAAACCAAACGTATCGAACGCGAACGGGATGAAACTGTGTTGGTTGTCCTTGCAAGCTTGATCATGTTTGCCCACCTTCGCCTCTGCCGCCCTATCCGCTGCATGCCCAACAGTGAACACTCCATTACCAAATCCCACCAATGGAGACACCCCCGTGAGATCAACACAAGCGTGCTCCCCCCCGCTCCAACTGTAGACAAGGACATCTGCCGGCCTTAAAGTAGATCTAGCATCTCCAAGAGGGGTGAGGAAGTTGACCGGCGCTTCCTTCTTTGATGGGATCCATGCTCTTCGGAGGATATCATACAAGATATCTCTGACTAAGTCGTGCCTGTACTTGAACCCTGGCTGCTTCTGACAGTGGATGGCATGCTCTCTGTAGGCGTCTAAAAATACCTATGGGTGTCCGTACACGACTCGAGACAGAGAGAAGATGATAAACATCGTTATTAGAGTCGCAGGAGCTCGTTTGACAATGACAAACACATGAAGTGAGTCGATGGGTCATACGAAGCAACGGAACTTCGGAATAACGGAAACGAGAGCTGATCGGGAGCCCCACGTCATTTACAAAAGGCGGAGTACCCCTCGTGTCCTATTTATTCTACATATGATTCAATTATGGGAGCCTGTAGATCTCCTCGTCGGCTTTCCAACGCATCTTGAATCGCCTCATTCCGAGGTCGGATGAGTGAGTTAAGGCTGTTACAGTACCCGTGGGTCGGAATTCTGCTACAGTAGCGGGTCGGAAAATCTGCTACAGTAGCGAGTCGGAATTATGCTACAGTAGCGGTCGGAATTTGCTACAGTAACCGCGGGTCGGAATTTGCTACAGTGATTTGACCGCACAAAGAAGTGAAGTTTTGACTATGCTGCGATTTGAATCTGAAAAATCTCAAAACATAAAAGTTGTAGATATCTTCGTTAGCTTTCCAACGCATCTTGAATCAGCCTAATCGGAGATCGTACGAAAGCGTTATGACCAAAATATCACAGATATCTCAAACTGACCCGCGCTACAGTAACAGCGGGTCGGAATTTTCCGACCCGCGCTACAGAAACCGCGGGTTGGATTTTTCCTGCGCACGCTGTTTCGACCCCAGTTCGGTTTTTGACGGTTTTTCTCAGGATTTGGTCGTTCCTGAGCATCCAAACTGACTTGATATCATCCCCTAGCATGGTTAATCAGTTATTAACTGAAGATAGAACCAAATCACTTGTTCTCATCCAAATAACCGCTTCTGAAGCTTATAAATACGAGCTCGGGTGCTCATTTCTGAGGGGCGGTTGATTATCAAGACGAGGAGGTGCTGCCGGATTGTGGAGTCAAAGTAGCACAAATTTCAGAGAGGGTTGACAGATCTTGGCGAGTTCTTCGGCATAAAGAAGGAGAGTTCGAGAGATCTGACGCCCGTTCCCGTCCGTCCCTTGAGATTAGGCTTGGTCTTAATCTCGAGAAGAGCCCTGATTTCGCTTGGTCGATCTCAGTGCTTCAAATCAAATACTTCCTCGGTGAAGACGAAGCTCTGCCAAATTTTTCATCAACCGGATCCAGATCAAAGGCGGTCCACGGATAAACCCCGGCACAGGCAAAGATCCCACGCAAGCAGAAGACCGATAAACGATCTCTGCGTTTGTTTTGACGAGAGTTGGAACTTTTGTTTTCATTGTGTAAAGATCTTATAAAAAGATTATCTTTTTGTTTTCATTGTAACGACCGAAGTTGTAATGAATACCGCAATGAATACATTAACTTTCGACGCAAACAAACTGGCGACCACAGTGGGATAAGTCAAAACAGGAAAGTTGTAGATATTTTTGTCAACTTTCTAACCCATCTGGAATCAGGTCATTTGGAGGTCATATGAGGAAGTTATGCCTAAAATAACGCCGAGACACCCAGAGGTGTCTCGGACCTGGTCGAGACACCCAAAGGTGTCTCGGAACGTGTAAAGCTGTTTTGACCATGATCCCGTTTGAATATGAAGAAAATCAAAACAGGAAAGTTGTAGATATTTTTGTTAACTTTCCAACCCATCTGGAATCAGGTCATTTGGAGGTCATATGAGGACGTTATGCCTAAAATAACGCCGAGACACCCAGAGGTGTCTCGGACCTGGCCGAGACACCCAAAGGTGTCTCGGAACTTGTGGAGCTGTTTTGACTATGATCCCGTTTGAATATAAAGAAACTCAAAACAGGAAAGTTGTATATATTTTTGTCAACTTTCAAACCCATCTGGAATCAGGTCATTTGGAGGTCATATGAGGAAGTTATGCCTAAAATAGCGCCGAGACACCCAGAGGTGTCTCGGACCTGGCCGAGACACCCAAAGGTGTCTCGGAACTTGTGGAGCTGTTTTGACCATGATCCCTTTAGAATATAAAGAAACTCAAAACATGAAATTTGTAGATCTCTTTGTCAGCTTTCCAATGCATTTTGGATCAGGTCATTTGGAGATCATACGAGAAAGTTATGTTCAAAATACTCGAGACACTCACAAGTGTCTCGGCCTGGCCGAGCCACCTGGCCGAGCCAGCTCCGATCTGGGCCCAGATCCGCTTTCAATGCCTATAAATAGAGGGCTGTAGGCTCATTTTTGAAAGGTTGGATTTTTTGGAGGCGAAGCCCTGCTGGATTGAAGACTCAGATCTAAAAAAGATTCAAACTTTAGGACTTCGAGGACTTGCTCATCCAGATCTGGTGCTCGGCGATCGTCAACGCCAAATAAGGCAAGAGTTCGAGAGGACCGGATCTTAGATCTACGTAGGCACACTCCGGATCAAAGCTTGGTCTTTGATCCCGAGATTTGGACGACTGTTTCCTTGGTGAACCAATCCCCCCCGGCTATTATTTCCTTGGTAAAATAATACCCGTTGTACTGCGTAGATCCGACCGGATCTAGATCTCGCGGTGGTCCACGGATAAACCCCGGCGCAGGCAAAGAACCCACAAAAGCGAGCGTGGTGGTCCACGGATAAACCCCGGCGCAGGCAAAGAAACCACACAAAGCGAGCGACCGCAAAACAGGAGCTCGCGATTTGTTCGACACAAAAGGAGAAAGTTGTAATCTTTGTTTATTTTTCTTTGATTTTCATTGTAACCGGATCTAAAAAAGACCGGATCTTTTGTAACTCAAAAAGATGTTATTTAAGATTACAATGGAATCAATTACAAAGAAAGACACGATTTTCACCGCGAACAAACTGGTGACCACAGTGGGAGCCAACAGCTTCGCTGCCGGAGCTGTCGTGTCGCAACCTCGGATCTGCATCCCGGTTGAAGAAGTGGTCGAATACGAGTTCGACCAACTGAAGTTCGAGGAATATCTGTCGTCTTCCTCCTCCAGATCCTCCGCCTCTCTAAAGCAAAGGAAGATCAACGCCCCCGTTGTTGCGGTAGCTGAACCTTACAACGCCCTTCCGGCCACCAATGAGTCCGGATCTGTAGATCTGAACTCCTCCTCAATCAAGGAGTTGAGTACAGAAAGCACGTCCATTTTATCGAAGAGAGCTCGCCAAAGACAGCGGCAACGCCTTGCGCGCCAACTCGCTAGGGCTTTGGAGTCAATTGACGGGATCCGTTACGAGACGGATCTAAAAATTAGGCAACATCAAGCGCCCCAACAGCGAACAAATGCCCTCTCCTCCAAATCACCAACAAGTGAATGGATACAAGTCAAAAGGACCCGTTTAACTCTTGAAGAGCGGATCAAAAAGCGTCCAAATCCGACCCTCCACTTTGCGGGTCACTTGAATCCGACCCTCCAACCTGTCGGTCACTTAAATCTGACCCGCGCCAGAGTCAAGGCAGAAGATGTTCTACACCTGTTT
Source organism: Asparagus officinalis (assembly GCF_001876935.1). NCBI lineage: Eukaryota > Viridiplantae > Streptophyta > Magnoliopsida > Asparagales > Asparagaceae > Asparagus > Asparagus officinalis. The sequence continues at coordinate 98,798,170 of NC_033796.1, forward strand.
CGTCGATCCCTGTGAGTTCCGTACCTCCGGCGGGGCACCGTGACAACGTGGATTTGTCCCGATTCAAAGTGAGGATAGTCGATCGCCTGGGTCCTTTGCACGAGGATCGAGGCAAAGTTCTGATCGAAGAATGCTTGGGTCCGGTGACTGAACCCCGAGCGACTCGTCGAGCTGGAGGTCGCACACGCCCTCGCAACAATTTCAAGCCTTCTCATAAAGGGAAAACTCCAATTTCCGCCCGCCTGGGGGTGTGTATCCAAAACCAAGGGCCTGTTGAGATCCTGCGCTCCCAAAAGCGTAGTTCTAAACACGTGACTCTTAAGAATGCTGATAAAGCGGCAAATCCCCTGAAAGAAACGTATTCATCTGACGATGACAACGTTATACTTGGGGAGTTGTGTCAACGTACGATAGGTTGCTCCGGTCATCTGACCGATGAGTTATACTATCGGGCTGGGGGTATGAACAAGTCTCGAAAGAGATATACCCGAGAAACAAAATCTTACTGCCCGAACTTATCAGGGCAGTATTATCAGCGTGTAGCTGCCCCAAGACCGCTCTGTAGAGGGTCTCAGTATTTGAGAGGATCTCCAACGTAAAGGATAAGTCAAACCAAAGCGTCTCCGTAAAAAAGAGATCGGTTGTTCAAGGTGACGAACTCCCGGAAGTCACAATAAATATGGCTGATAAGGGAAAGTCGATTCGACCTTCTAGCTCTGACCCGCTTATATCTCATCGTCTAACCCGGTTGTGATCAGGGACCACTAGACGCAGGGACTACCAAAGAATGTAGAGAGGGTTATCCTCGGACGATGAAGCATCGGATGCTAACTCTGCAGTCGCTTCTGACAATACGGTATCTAGCCCAGGGCAATCCCGCGAAGTGTTTATGATTAACACCGAAGAAGTAACTAAAATGATTGAGGATGATTGAGGATGCTCTAGCGAAGCAGAAGCAAGCATTTAAATTCGAAATAGAAATGGCTATGCAGCGGATGAAGGAAGAGCACGACCGACAGATTCGGGCTCTTTCCAATCAAATGGGCGAATCCACCGACAGATTCAGGCTCTTTCCAATCAAATGGGCGAATCCAGCCGTCGCAACGCTGCTAACCAAGTAGGTAGTGATTCAGATGTGGATGAACGCCTTAATGTTGATAACCCTCTCGTTGACCAAAACGCTGGGGGTGGCCCCACTAAAGACGACAACGCTGGGGGTGGCCCCGTTATTCCTCTTAAGAATCGTCCAAAGCCCGATACGAGCGAGGATGAGAAAATGAAAGATCTCGAGAGCAAAATCAACGCTCTAATGTCTGCTCGAGAGGTGAAAAGGACCGGCATTCCATGTCCCTATCCAAGAGAATGGGATTCGATCCCGTATCCGGCGAAGTTCAACCTGATTAACTTCACGCCGTTTGACGGGAAGGGTTCACCCACTCAACATCTGATCTACTTCAAGTCCCACTTGGGTATGATCTCCGGCAATGAAGCCTTGATGGTTCGGTCATTCGTTGGCACCCTTCGCGGGCCGGCCTTTGATTGGTACCGCCGTCTCAAGCCCGGAAGTATTAACAACTGGGACGATATGGAGAACTCATTCCTTGGTAACTTCTTTGATGACGATGACGAGGTATCCATCAGGATCCTTTTCGATGAGAAACAAGAAGATGACGAGACAGTCGACGACTTCGTCAAGCGCTTTCGGAATAAAGCAATGAACTGCCGAGATCCGATCACGGAGGACTTCATCCTCCAGACATGTCATAACAACCTATCTATTGAGATATTAGAAGTTATGGGAGTCGCACCGTCCAACACTTGGAAAGAGTTGAAGACGCGCGGAGAGCGGGCCGAACGCTTCCTCCGAAGGAAGAAAGCCGAGAGGAGCCAACCAACGGGGAATCTTCCGAACTCAAACTTCGCCTCCCGTGGTAAAGGAAAGGCACATGCAGCGGTTGTAGACGTTAACCAGACATCGCAACAACAACCCCGAAGGCAGCAAAAGACTTCGGATCCGAGACTCCAAAAAGAGTACTCCTTCAAGGACGAAGATGTTCCAGCTATTTTCGAGTCCCTCCTTGAAAATAACAAGATCAAGCTACCACCTATCCCAGATCAGGAGGAAGCTGATAATACTACGGATCCGAAGTACTGTGCGTACCACAGGAGGATCCTTCATCCTACCAAGGCTTGTTTCGCTCTTAAGAATAGCATCCAAACCTTGGTTGAAGCCGGCGTTATATCGCTCAATTGATCCGAATGAAGACTCCGACAAGTATAAGAGTATAAACTGCTCCTTCTCACACTCCGACAAGTATAAGAGTATAAACTGCTTCTTAATCCTCCAATCGGTATATGAGGTTAAACTGCTCCCTGATACTCCAATAGGTATATGAGTCTAAACTGTTTCCTACCGTTGACGGGAAGTTCCTGGAGAATTTTTATATGTAATATTCTTAAGGATAACCCGATCATGTAACCGAATGCAATGATAAACCCAGTTTCGCGAAGAAGCTGGGGGTAGATGATTCATGTAACGGGAAGTTCCCGGAAGAATACTATATGTAATTTTCTTAGGGATAACCCGATAATTACGAACAAGGTGATAAACACTAAACCCCCACTATGATTTGTACTCCCACTCTCACTGTCTACCTGGTCAAACCTTCCTATAGTTAGGACCACAACCAAAGTCCCCTCTCGATTCCTTCCATGAACGAGAGGTCCACTTTCAAATTGAACGATAAAGCCTATAAAAGGTAAGATCGTCTCAAAACTCCCACTTCCACTGCTTCCTTGGTCAAACCTATAAAAGTTAGGGCCACAACCAGATTCTCCTCTCGATTCCTTTCATGAACGAGAGGTCCACTTTCAATTGAGCAATCAAACCTATAAAAGTTAGGATTGTCTCCAACTTTACTTAGTCAAACCTGCAGATAGTTAGGACTAAGATTGAGTTATCCTTTTCGATAAACGAAAGACTTCCATCTTTTCCTTTTTCCACCAAACCTATAAAAGTTAGGGTCGAAATTGGGCTTTCTCCTCAATAAATGAGGGACTCTTTTTGGATCGAATGACCAATCCTATAAAAGTTAGGGTCGTTTGAATCTTTCCGATTCTCGGAGTGGAGATCCCACTCTTAGTTTCATCATTTCGGATTCTGAGGGTGGAGATCCCACCTTGAGTTTCCTTTCCAACTGGAGATAGAATATAAAATTCTTCCTCTTCAGTGCCGGGAGATAGAATATAAAATTCATCCTCTTCCATTTTCCAGTCTGTCTTTACCCTGAGAAAAGACACAATTCCCAACTTCCAATCCGTGCACTTTGTGCACGGGGAATTTTATCTCAACTCCTAAATAGAGATAAGCCTACGCCTAACACGCGTTGCCGGTTTAGTCTTTCACCGATTGAAAAAGACACCAGAATCCAGTCTGGGGCATTTTATCCCGAAGCCTAAGTAGGGATAAGTCAACGCTTAACCCGCGTTGCTGGGTGGTTCGTTCCCGTAAAAATGACCGAGTCTACGTATTCAGCATCGTAGCAACAAAAATCCATGCCTTTTATGCATGGGGAATTTTATCCCGAATCCTAAGCAGGGATAAGTCAACGCCTAACACGCGTTGCCGGTTAGTCTTTTGCCGTGAAAAGGACAAAAGCCCACATATTCGACATTATGGCAGGCCGTTATTAATAACGCGAAAATCCACGTCATACACACGTGGGGAACTTTATCTCGACTCCTAAATAGAGATAAGCCTACGCCTAACATGCGTTGCCGGTTTAGTCTTTCACCGATTGAAGAAGACACCAGAATTCCAATCTGGGGACTTTTATCCCAAAGCCTAAGTAGGGATATGTCAGCGTCTAACACACGTTGTCGGGTAGCCTATTCCCGTAACAATGGCGAAGTCTACGTATTCAATATCGTAGCATCAAGTCTAAGGGAGTTCATTCCTTTAGCACAACGTCACATGCGGAACGGACTTAAACAATCCGCATGCAAGCCCGATTCAAACGGTAATCGGTAAAGGCACATCAAACCCGTTGATTCCTTTAGCACAACGTCACATGCGGAACGGACTTAAACAATCCGCATGCAAGCCCGATTCAAACGGTAATCGGTAAAGGCACGCCAAATCCGTTGAAGGCTGAGGGTTTGCCAAAAACCTTAAAGTCTACGTCTGATACACGTCGCTGTTTAGTCTTTTCACAGGAGAAAGACGAAGTCTACGTATTCAATATCGTAGCACTAAAAGGGTTAACTCTTTTAGCTTAACGTCACATGTGGAACGGACTTAAACAATCTGCATGCTAGCCCGACTCAAACGGTAGTCGGTAAAGGCACATCAAACCCGTTGAAGGCTGAGAATTTGCCAAAAATTCTATAAATGCGAGTCATTGACGCACCAGCTCCATTAGTTGGTCTCGTGACTTGAGCATCCAATGACTTCAGGATAAGATCTATACATGCAGATGAATCAGCTTTAACAGTTGGTCCTGTAGCCCGATATTTAGGACCCCCACGTTCCAATACCTTAAGAGCTTAAACCGTGTAGACTCCAGCAAACGTACGGGTATAAACTGTGTTAACGCCGGTCAACGCGTTACAGTAAAGATCGATGCCGGTCAACGCATCAGCAATTTCGCCAAAATAAGGCAAAAGATGACTCCAAGGATTTCAGTTACAATCAGATATGAATTCCCGACGGAGAGGATCAGTTCAAAATCAACTCAATGACACGAGTTAAGTTCAGAAAGTTACACACCAATCTCAGTTCAAGATTTCGACAGCGGTCAGACGATAAACGCAGCGCCGGAAGAACTTTACCTATTCGACGAAACAATGAATAGATTGAAGACTGAAGAAGTTAAGAATTGAGATAGTTCAAGGTCACTCTACGAAATTGAGGAGATGGCCTATCTTATCCAAAGCATTCCAGACTCCTCTATAAAAGAATGAGTCTGAAATACTTTGGAGGGGGTATGTGTAGGCGTCTAAAAATGCCTATGGGTGTCCGCACACGGCTCGAGACAGAGAGAAGATGATAAACATCGCTATTAGAGTCGCAGGAGCTCGTTTGACAATGACAAACACATGAAGTGAGTCGACGGGTCATACGAAGCAACGGAACATCGGAATAACGGAAACGAGAGCTGATCGGGAGCCCCACGTCATTTACAAAAGGCGGAGCACCCCTCATGTCCTATTTATTCCACATATGATTCAATTATGGGAGCCTGTAGATCTCCTCGTCGGCTTTCCAACGCATCTTGAATCGCCTCAAATAGCGGGTCGGAAAATCTACTACAGTAGCGAGTCGGAATTATGCTACAGTAGCGGGTCGGAATTTTACTACAGTAACCGCGGGTCGGAATTTGCTACAGTGATTTGACCGCACAAAGAAGTGAAGTTTTGACTATGCTGCAATTTGAATCTGAAAAATCTCAAAACATAAAAGTTGTAGATCTCTTCGTTAGCTTTCCAACGCATCTTGAATCAGCCTAATCGGAGATCGTACGAAAGTGTTATGACCAAAATACCACAGATATCTCAAACTGACCCGCGCTACAGTAACAGCGGGTCGGAATTTTCCGACCCGCGCTACAGTAACCGCGGGTCGAAATTTTCCGACCCATGCTACAGTAACAGCGGGTCGAAATTTTCCGACCTGCGCTACAGTAACAGCGGGTCGGAATTTTCCGACCCGCGCTGCAGTAACCGCGGGTCAGATTTTTCCTGCGCGCGCTGTTTCGACCCCAGTTCGGTTTTTGACTGTTTTTCTCAGGATTTGGTCGTTCCTGAGCATCCAAACTGACTTGATATCATCCCCTAGCATGGTTAATCAGTTATTAACTGAAGATAGAGCCAAATCACTTGTTCTCATCCAAATAACCGCTTCTTAAGCTTATAAATACGAGCTCGGGTGCTCATTTCTGAGGGGCGATTGATTATCAAGACGAGGAGGTGTTGCTGGATTGTGGAGTCAAAGGAGCACAAATTTCAGCGAGGGTTGACAGATCTTGGCGAGTTCTTCGGCATAAAGAAGGAGAGTTCGAGAGATCCGACGCCCGTTCCCGTCCGTCCCTTGAGATTAGGCTTGGTCTTAATCTCGAGAAGAGCCATGATTTCGCTTGGTCGATCTCAGCGCTTCAAATCAAATACTTCCTCGGTGAAGACGAAGCTCTGCCAAATTTTTCATCAACCGGATCCAGATCAAAGGCGGTCCACGGATAAACCCCGGCACAGGCAAAGATCCCACGCAAGCAGAAGACCGATAAACGATCTCTGTGTTTGTTTTGACGAGAGTTGTAACTTTTTTTTTCATTGTGTAAAGATCTTATAAAAAGATTATCTTTTTGTTTTCATTGTAATGACCGAAGTTGTAATGAATACCGCAATGAATACATTAACTTTCGACGCAAACACTCTCCAAAAGCATCCATCTGCGCACTACGACAAACTGGGCACATAGTCCCCTCCACGAACAAAGGAACCAACAACCTGTACCTGAGAATGGCCTGGTACTCCCCCGGTGTCATACGTTGCCCTAATCCCTCAATAGGCGTGGCCAATAAGAAATCATGGGCGTGCTTTGCCCGCATGCAACCAACAATAGCCACCTGCCTCTCTGATAGATCAAACTCCGTCGATAGATCTCTACAAATACCACCAAAAAAGGTGTCTGCCAAGTAATGCATTGGTTTTGGGGGGACAGACCCTTTAGTGGTGATTTAAAGAAGGTCAACCTCCGGTAGCTTAGCCTGAAGAAAGGCCCGGGCGGAAATAAAGTGCTCGCCTAAAGAGACATCGCCACAACCTCTCAAAATGTGGTCTTGGAGCTCGATGGAGTGAATCCGTGAGGCCACAAAAGCAAACTGTATGGCATCGGCCGCTGCGTATCCCCCCAGCCCGCCAGCCTTGATAGGTAAAGTGGCTAGCCTCCATTGGAGATCCCCGAAGCCTGGGCCATCAGATGTGACTATGCTCTCGACTGACCTCCGAAGCGCCATATCAAACTGAGTCGCCGCCTTAGCATATAGCTGTGGCGGACAAGTCCTCAAGGCAAAATACAGCTTGGACAAGCCCGCACAAGCCCTTAAAAGGACGAGCTCGCACTGAGGATCCCTAAGTTGGTCCAATGCTTCCATTAACTGAGTCGCCTTAGCCACCCTTTTGGCTGCTAACCCACCAACAAACTCCTCCTCCATGCTAACCGCTCCACCTAAAAGCCTCACCCCATCGCGAGGCCGACTGATATCCAAGGGAAAAAGCCCCTCCAGCAAACTCCTAGGATCCTGGGAGGGTCAGAATATTTCAGTTTTGGTGACATTGAGGTCCAACCCGAGCCTTGGGCCTTCAGTCTCGATCACCGTATATGCCCTAGCAATCTCCAAAGTATCCCCGACCAATGACCCATCGTCCAAGTACCAAGCTTGAAGAGCCAGCTTGCACTCTTCCTGCACTCGTAGAATCAACGGGTGAAGCGTGAGGGCGAACAACAGAGGCCCTAATGGATCCCCCTGTTGAATCCCCCGAGCAGACCAAATAAAATCCGCCCCCAAGTACAGTCTAGCGGGCTGCACATAGAGAAATTCCACCCAAGGAGAGATCGCTGAACACTTAAGGCGCACTTCCCGTAATATGTTACTCCTGTCCACCAAATTAAATGCATTGCGAAAGTCGACCAAAAGCATGGAGAGCGAGTCATCCACATGATGGACACCAACGTACCTATTAACCGCATGCAAAACTGCTTCCGCCCCTCCTGAGACTCCTACCCCAAACTGAAAATCGGCCAAATAACTCGCCATGTCCTTCTCCACCTTCTTCATGGCCACTTTAGAGACGAGACGCCTCCAAATGGCACCTACCGCAATCGGCCTTATGCCCCCATCACCCTTCAACAACGGAGTGAGAGGAGCACTAGCAATAAACTCCGCCAATGAGGCCGGACAATGCCCTTGCAACCACAAATTAACCAATGGAGTGAGAGACGCGAGAAGGTCTTTAGCAATATTGGACTCCGGACCACATAGAGCATCTAACAAATGTTGGGCTCGAAGGCCATCTCGGCCGCAAGAGGTCCCCTTAGGGAAGGACCGCAAGCAATGGAGAACCTCCCCGCAGTCCACAGAGAGCGGCTCTTGGTCATACCCCAAAGCAGGCAACACCGGTGGAGGCGCCGAAGGGTGCTTGTCCTCAAGGGACTGACGTGTCTGCGGAGTGTCAGGTGCAACTCCCGAGGACATGAGGACCTTCACGGCCGCTGTATAGTGCCCGTTCGATATCTTCCTCAAACACTGTTTAACATTGATAGCCGTTGGGCAAGCACTGGGGTCGTCTTTCCGGACAGAGGGGGGAGAAGGAAGCTCTCTAAACATGGTGTCAAGGAGTTTATGGGGGCCTCCAACCTCACCCCAGATGGACAATGCATCCAAGATATGCCGTTGCTGAAGAGCCTTTCTGTTTCCTGACCTCGAACTCTTGCGATCATGGGTTTTAATAACCCTTAAAGTACAACATGGCAAGATCAAAAGCCGTACCCAAGCGTCACAAGATTGTGGGTTGGAAGACACCCCGGAGAGCGAGGCTTTGAGGGCAGCCGAGAACGCCAACCTACAAGATGGGAGGGACACTTTTAACTGTTCGAAAACCCCAGTTAAACCCTCTTTCAACTGTACCGCTGTCGAGCTTGCAATGCTGTGGACCCAAAGAAGGGATATGTGATACAGACTAGAGGATAGGAGGGGCACTGGGCCGAGGGATATCCACAATGGTGCACCCCACATTTCCCTCGCCATCCTCTAAAGGTGGTGGGACAAACACTCCCCTGTCATGTTTACAATGTTTACTTAGAGCATGAATCCTCAAGCACGTACCACACATCCATTGCCCCATAGCTCGTAGTGTGGCCTCAAATGAGTTGAAAATGGTAATGTCACGGCGTAACAGCCCCTTGCATTCCTCGACCTTAGACTCCGAATTGAGATGTTGTTTGCGTAAGTGAACAACCAAATACGCAGGGGTGAGCCCTCTACCCTCAGAACCCCCTGCCGTACATCCGTCAAGTCCCTTGAGAGGGCAGCGGACAAACACCTTCTGCGGCGCCAAAGGAGGGGGGCGAGGGAGGGACGAGACTGAGGGGAGAACCACTGAATCTTGGGGGGGAGGCATGCTAATTGTTATGTTATATTGTAATACAGGATGCCCTTTTGGTCACTTGCGACAATGAAGCTTTCCTAACTAGTAGCAATCGAAATGATTAATTGTCGCAATCGGAATGATTAATTTATTCTAATTTATCAGATAACAAATGTAATACAATGTTATTTATTCTAATTTATCTTTCTTAATTAGTAGCAATCGGAATGATTAATTTAAGACAACTCATTAAGAATAAAGGGACCTTGTTGTAATTTTAATTATTTAAGGGACTAATTTTGAAAATCATTAAGAATGGAACCTAATACTAATTTAAAGATTTGAGGGGCTAATTCGAAGTATGAAAGATTAAGGGACTAAGTTTAAAAGGAAAAGAATAATCTATGGTCATTATAATCTCACGAAGGACCGTATATATGGTTTTAACTATTACTAGTATGCTATACGTGCGTTGCACGTGACGCATATTAAAAAACTACAATAGTTTAAATATTTGAAGGCCAAGTTATTTTTCACTCACTAATTTTACAATTATTTATTAAATACATTCTTCACATAAAACATATGATAATTGCACATTGCTTGAAGTTTTAATCAATCATCCACTAAATAAGTTTTCATGTGCAATTATCATATAGAAATTTCAGGCTTCACAATTTTCTCATCATGAACTGATATCATTCGGTAAGCCTATAGATTGTAGAAATTAATTTTATGAGCAAAATTTCATAGGTAGATTGAAATCATCAATTTCAATCTTATGTGCCTAGCTTTTGGAACATTTGAGCCAAAGATAATACATGTGCATGCTATGACGCAAAACTTGCTGGCAAAGCTTTTTTCAAACTCATACGATAGTGGCTGGTTTTGAATTTTTTTGTTGAGTTCTCTTGCTTTGGCTGCTCATGATGAAAAACATTCAGGGGAACATAATTTGCAACAATATACGTGATGGTGATATCACGTGCAAATTTCTTTCAGCGTTGAATCATAGAATATATTCCTTATCTTCCACATGTTCTCTCTTTGACCAGTTATGGACACATTTTCATAATCCTCGGTTAATGATTTATTTTAGCAAAAGACAATCCCCTCAACATCCATCTCCTCGCCTAGACGTCGACATTTCCGGTGATCCCTCTCGCTGACGGCAGCCCCATAGCCCCGTCAAACTCCCCGCGGTCAGCCCCTGCGTACTCGTCGCCTCCTCTACCGCCGTGCCGCTACCCTGTCATCAACATCGACCCACTCAGCCAGATCCATCACCCCTTCAGCACCGATGCACCATGCCGACAGTGTCGATGCGTTCGACAAAAACCCGAGGTAAGATCCCGAACATTGATTACTTTATTTTAATTCTTAGTTTTATCATAAATTATTATGTGACTCGTCATTCAATTTCTAGATCGGTTATGAGTTAATTAATTAGATTAGTCTGTGATATATTATTACCTGTGTGGGATTGATTGACATGAATAGCTGTGTGGAAGCTTGCTATGTTATCAATTAGTTGTTATCCAATAGGAGAGACTGTACATGAAGACGACTTCTGTTAAAAGTATGATGTATAAGTGTGCTTCAAAGCATGGCTATACTCGCTCGACATCGATATCCTGATGTGAGGAGTCCCGAGTTCCCTCGATATCGATATCCCGGTATGAGGTTTCCTTGATTATTACTATTATAGCATTGACTAGACGATACACTCTTGATCGGACGTGTAACAGGTCATGGTTATTTTCATAGTTTTACAGAAGTCGTTCCATGGTAACTCCGTGGCTAGTACACAATATTTCATGTACAGTTGCATAATTAACATGACAAACATGGGGTTATAAAGGGAAATTGGACGGAGAATATAGCATGTATATAAACGGGAACAGCGCTTTCCTGTTATCGTGATATCATGAGTGTTATATATATGGGCCAGATGGCCAATACTTGACTTGAAGGCAGCCCCTGACAGGTTTACGGAGACCCGATTATATACATCAAAATATTCTTCCCCAATTCAAATAACATATAAAACAAGAATAATATGCTTGCGTGCTTTATGGTGGACTTTGTTAGTTTTGTTAAGATGTAGACCGGTGTTGTTCTTTTTATACCTAGATTAGAATTAATATTTAATTATCTACAATTTGAGTCATATGGTATATACATGAGGGTTTCCTTGTTTGGATTATTTCGCTCGACGTACTACGTCTCATGTTATAGATTTTTAGGCATTAATTCCATCTATTGTATGCCCTGTTACTTGGATGATTAGACTGATCGCTAGCTACATGATCTCGTTACCTGGTCGATTTTGGATGCTTTATGTTATCATGATTTAGTAGTGTTTTCATGTTGATTTGTGGATTTCAGTTGTATGTTCTTTTGTTATTTCTGTTATCATATCGCTTTCCGCATTAGGTTTTAGTTCGCTTTCTTTTCTTTTGTGGGGTCTAGCCGTGTGCCATACACGCTGACGTACACCTGTTTTCTCTGGTGTACGTCAAACTTAGAGGAAGAACAGGAGATTCTCAACATGAGTGCCTTGTAGACGGAGCAGAAGAAGGAGTCGAAGCTTATTCTTTGATGGTTCCAGTTTATTTTTGTAGTTCTTTCTTTTTCCATTGATCGATGTATTTTTGTATCTCTTCAGTATTCATTTGTTCAGTTTTGTATATGGGCATGTTGACCCAAATATTATATCTCGGATGTTATCCCATTTGTGATATAATATTTTTATTCTGAGTTTGTCTATTATATTCTTGCTAATTTTGATCGGGGACATGTGACTTCGCATTGTATTTATTTCCAGACGCTTAGCGTATTGGATTGAGAAGAAAAGAAAAGAAAAGAAAGATAGTATATATTTCTTCTCAATCTAATACGTCGCGGGCTTGTTCACGTTCTGATTCCTGGGTATTTTGGCAAGCGGGGTGTGACACGCCCGCTTGGGGGTGCGTACAGAAGGCCAGGAGCCCATTAAGGTTTCACCCTCAGAAAAGTGTGATTCCAAATGTGTGATTCCTGCAGACACCAACAAGGGGTTGCGTCAGACAGACGAACGCGTTATACCTAAGAATTCATGTAAACAGCCGATAGATTGCTCCGGGCATAATGCCGATGAGTTGTACTATCGGGATGGGGATACGAATAAATCTCGAAAGAGAAGTACCCGGGAAACAGACTCTCATTGTCCGTATACCAAACTTATCAGGACAGTATTATCAGCGTGTAGCTGCCCCAAGACCGCTCCACAGAGGGTCTCGGTGTTCCAAAGGCTTTCCTCTGAAGCGTCGAAACCCAAATCAAGGCGTTTTCACAAAAGAAGATCAGTCGTTTGAGATGACGAATTCCCAGAAGTTACCATTAACATGGTCAACAAGGAAAAGTCTTCGATGGTTTCAAGTGGATCTAGCCCTAACTTTTCTCCAGGAAGAAGAGTCAATTCGGGAATAGCTCAATTAATGTCTCGGCTCCAGCTAGAAGCTGTAGGACCTAAACAATCCGTGGTCACCATCAACATGGCTGATAAGAGAAAGTCTATTCGACCTTCTAATTCTTATCCCCTCATATCGCATCGTTTGACCCGTTTGCGATCGGGAACCACTAGACACAGGGATTATCAAAGGATGAATAGAGGATTATCCAGCCCAGGGCAATCCCGTGAAGCGCTCACCATCACTCCTGACCAAATAACTCAGATGATCGAAAATGCTCTCACTAAGTAGAAAGAAGAGTTTAAGGTTGAAATAGAACTGAACATACAACGGATGAGGGAGTTACATGACCTGCAACTTCAAGCTTTATCAAGACATATTGGCGAATCCAGTCATCATAACGCTACCGTAGAACAAGTCAATACAATAGATAGTGATCCAGAACTAGATGAGACTATCAACTTTGATATCCCTCCCGACAACAATAACACTGGGGGTGGTCCAACCAAAGATAACAACGCTGGGGGTGGTCCCGTTGTTCCTCTCATAAATCATCCAAAGCATGATACAGATGACGAAAAGATGAAAGACCTCGAGAGTAAAATCAACGCTCTGATGTCTGCTCGAGAGGTAAAGAAGACCAGCATTCCGTGTCCTTACCCGAGAGAGTGGGAGTCAATCCCATGTCCGGCCAAATTCAATTTGATCAACTTCATGCCGTTCGACAGAAAGGGCTCGCCCACTCAACATTTGATCTGCTTCAAGTCCCACTTGGGCATGATATCCGATAATGAAGCATTGATGGTTCGATCATTCGTTGGCACCCTTCGTGGGCCTACCTTTGATTGGTACCGCCGTCTCAAGCCTGGAAGCATCAACAGCTAGGACGATATAGAGAGCTCATTCCTCGGTAACTTCTTTGATGACGACGCCGAGGTATCCATCAGGACACTCTTTGATGAGAAGCAAAAAGACGGAGAAATAGTCGTCGACTTTGTTAAACGCTTTCGAAACAAGGCGATAAATTGCCGAGATCCGATCACGGAGGAATTCATCCTACAAACTTGCCACAACAACCTCTCTTTGGACGTGTTAGGAGTTATGGGATTAAACTCGTCCAAGACTTAGAAAGATTTGAAGATGCGCAGTGAACAAGCTGAACGCTTCCTCAGAAGGAAGAAGATCGAAAGAAGCCAATAGTCAATGCCTACGGTTGCTAGTGATAATAATCAGACGTCACAACAACAACCTCAAAAGCAGCAAAGGGCTCCAGATCCGAGACTCCAAAAAGAGTACTCTTTCAAGGATGAGGAAGTTTCAGATATTTTTTAGTACCTCCTGAATAACTGTAAGATTGAGCTACCACCTATTAAAGATCAGGAGGGAGCTAAGAGGATTACAGACCCAAACTACTGTGCGTATCACAGGAGGGTTCTCCATCCTACTGAGATTTGTTTCGGTCTAAAGAACAAGATTCAAGATCTAATCGACTCTGACGCCATAAAGCTAGAATAAGCCGAATGACGGTGCACCACTCCAAAGAGTATACGAGTATAAATTGCTCCTTGATACTCCAATAGGTATATGAGTCTAAACTATTTCCTTTCTTTCACGGGAAGTTCCTGAAGGGTGCCATGCATGGTACTCTTAAGGATAACCCGATCATGCAGCTGAATATAACGATAAACCTAGTTTCGTAAGAAAAGCTGGGGGTGGATGGTTCATGTAACATGAAGTTCCCAGAAGAATGCTATATGTAATTTTCTTAGGGATAACCCGATCATTACAAACAAAGTGATAAACACTAAACCCCCATGGTGATTTCTGAATACTCTTTTTCTGAGATGAGATTCGATCACTTCGTTGGATCAATCTTTCCTCACAAAACTCCCATTGGTGTTTGACGACTCACAGTCTTCTACCACAAAATCCCCACCGATCAGACTAATTAATGATGAGACCATTAAAATTCCTTTCGGTGGAATCCACTCAAACTTCCAATGCGTCTGTGCACTTAACATTCACATTGTTAATACTTGGAATTTTAATATCCTGATCATTGACGATTATCGAGCCTCTCTGTGTTAAGTATTTGTCACTTAACACCAGGAACCCCCTCTGAGTGACTTGTACAAGTCAACACTCCTACTGTGATTTGTACTCCCACTCCTACTGTCTACTTGGACAAACCTTTAAACAGTTAGGACCACAACCAAAATCCCCTCTCGATTCCTTCCATGAATGAGAGGTTCATAAATTGAACGATCAAACCTTTAAACAGTTAGGGTCGTCTCAAATTCCCATCTTGGTCAAACCTTTAAACAGTTAGGACCACAACCAAAATCCCCTCTCGATTCCTTTCATGAATGAGAGGTCCATAAATTAAATGATCAAACATTTAAACAGTTAGGGTCGTCTCAAATACCTATATTGGTTAAACATTTAAATAGTTAGGACCACAGCCAAAATCTCTTCTCGATTCCTTCCATGAACGAGAGGTCCACAAATTGAACGATCAAACCTTTAAACAGTTAGGGTCGTCTCAAATTCCCATCTTGGTTAAACCTTTAAACAGTTAGGACCATAACCAAAATCCCCTCTCGATTCCTTCCATGAACGAGAGGTCCACAAATTGAACGATCAAACATTTAAATAGTTAGGGTCATCTCAAATTCCTATCTTGGTCAAACCTTTAAACAGTTAGGACCACAACCAAAATCCCCTCTCGATTCCTTCCATGAACGAGAGGTCCACAAATTGAACGATCAAACATTTAAACAGTTAGGGTCATCTCAAATTCCTATCTTGGTCAACCTTTAAATAGTTAGGACCACAACCAAAATCCCCTCTCGATTCCTTCCATGAACGAGAGGTCCACGAATTGAACGATCAAACCTTTAAACAGGATTCCTTCCATGAACGAGAGGTCCACGAATTGAACGATCAAACCTTTAAACAGTTAGGGTCGTCTCAAATTCCCATCTTGGTCAAACCTTTAAACAGTTAGGACCACAACCAAAATCCCCTCTCGATTCCTTCCATGAACAAGAGGTCCACGAATTAAACGATCAAACCTTTAATCAATTAGGGTCGTCTCAAATTCCCATCTTTGTCAAGCCTTTAAACAGTTAGGACCACAACCAAAATCCCTTCTCGATTCTTTCCATGAACGAGAGATCCACTTTCGATTTGAGCAATCAAACCTATAAAAGTTAGGATTGCTTCCAACCTCACTTGGTCAAACCTGCAGATAGTTAGGATCAAAATCGAAATGCCCCTTTTCGATAAACGAAAGACTTCCACCTTTTCCTATTCGGCCAAACCTATAAAAGTTAGGGCCAAAATCGGAATTCCACCTCAATAAATGAGGAATTCTTTTCTTGGATTAAGCAACCAATCCTATAAAAGTTAGGGTTGCTTGAATCTTTCCGATTCTCAGAGTGGAGATCTCACTCCTAGTTTCACTTTTTCGGATTCTTAGGGTGGAGATCCCACTTTGAGTTTCCTTGATAACTGGAGATAGAATGTAAAACTCTTCCTCTTTAGTTTCGAAAGATAGAATATAAAATTTTTCCTCTCCCATTTTTTCAACACCATCCTTCAACTCCATAATCCGTGCCTTACACGCGCGGGGAATTTTATTCTGAATCCTAAGTAGGGATAAGTCAACGCCTAACACGTGTTACCGGTTTAGTTTTTTACCGATTGAAGAAGACACCAGAATACCAATCTGGGGTATTTTATCCCGAAGCCTAAGTAGGGATGAGTCAGCGCTTAACCCGCGTTGCTGGGTGGCTCGTTCCCGTGAAAACGACCGAGTCTACGTATTCAGCATCGTAGCAACAAAATTCGTACATTTCATGCATGGAGAATTTTATCCCGAATCCTAAGTAAGGATAAGCCAACGCCTAACACGCGTTGCCGGTTAGTTCTTAACCGTAAAAAGAACAAAAACCCACATATTCGACATTGTGGTAGGTTGTTATTTATAACACCATAATCCATGCTTTACACGTACGAGGAATTTTATCCTGAATCCTAAGTAGGGATAAGTCAACGCCTAACACGCGTTGCCGGTTTAGTCTTTTACCGATTAAAGACGACATCAGGATCTCAGTCTGGGGAATTTAATCCCGAAACCTAAATAGGGATAAGTCAGCGCCTAACATGTGTTGCCGGTTAGTTCTTGACCGTAAAAAGAACAAAAGCCCACATATTCAACGTTGTGACAGGTTATTATTAATAACACCATAATCCGTGCCTTACACGCGCGGGAAATTTTATCTCGACTCCTAAATAGAGATAAGTCAACGCCTAACACTCATTGCCGGTTTAGTCTTTCACCGATTAAAGAAGATACCAAAATCCCAATCTGGGGAATTTGATCCCAAAGCCTAAGTAGGGATAAGTCAGCGCCTAACACGCGTTGCCAGTTAGTTCTTGACCGTAAAAAGAACAAAAACCCAAATATTCAACATTGTGGCAGGTTGCTATTAATAACACCATAATCTGTGCCTTACACGCGCGAGAAACTTTATCTCGACTCCTAAATAGAGATAAGTCAACGCCTAACACGCGTTGCCGGTTTAGTCTTTTACCGATTGAAGAAGACACCAGAATCCGAGTCTGGGGATTTTTATCCTGAATCCTAAGTAAGGATGAGTCAGAACCTAACACGCGTTGTCGGGTAGTCTATTCTCATGACAAAGACAAAGTCTACGTATTCAATATCGTAGCACTAAGAGAGTTAACTCCATTAACACAACGTCACATGCGGAACGGACTTAAACAATCCGCTTGCTAGCCCGACTCAAACGGTAGTCGGTAAAGGCACGTCAAATCCATTGAAGGCTGAGGATTTGCCAAAAATTCTAAGTCTACGTCTAACACACGTTACCGGATAGTCTATTCCTGTGAGAAAGATGAAGTCTACGTATTCAATATCGTAGCACTAAAAGAGTTAACTCTTTTAGCACAACGTTACGTACAGAACAGATCTAAACAATCTGCATGCTAGCCCAACTCAAACGGTAGTCGGTAAAGGCTAATCAAACCCGTTAATGGCTGAGAATTTGCCAAAAATTTTATAAATATGAGTCATTGACGCATCAGCTTCATTAGTTGGTCTCGTGACTTAAGCATCCAACAACTTCAGGATAAGATCCATACCTGCAGACGAAACAATTTTAATAGTTAGTCCTGTAGCCCCCAACATTTGGAACCGCCATGCTCCAATACCTTAAGAGTTTAAACTGTGTATACTCCAGCAAACGTACGAGTATAAACTGTGTTAACGCCAGTCAATGCGTTGCGATAAAAAAGTCAACGTCGGGCGATTCGAAACCCTAGGTCAACGCCGGTCAACACGTAACCCTAGGTTAACGCCAGTTAACGCGTTGCAATGAGAAAGTCAATGACGGACGATCCGAAACCCTAGGTCAACGCCAGTCAACGCATAACCCTAGGGCGTCGCCAATCAATGCGTTGCAATAAAAAGTCAATGCCGGACTATCTGAAACCCTAGGTCAACGCTGGTCAACGCGTAACCCTAGATCAATGCTAGTCAACATGTTACAATAAAAAAGCCAACATCGGGTGATTCGAAACCCTAGGTTAACGCCGGTCAACGTGTAACCTTAGGTCAACGCTAGTGAACGCGTTGCAATGAAAAAGCCAACATCGGGCGATTCAAAACCCTAGGTCAACGACGGTCAACGCGTAACCCTAGGTCAACACCAGTCAACACGTAGCCCTAGGTCAACGCCAGTCAACATGTTACGATGAAAGTCAACACCAGTCAGCACATTGTGACGGAGATAGTTAGTTCAAAGTCAACACAACGATACGAGCCAAAATCAACTCACCAGTTTTTTATTCGAAACTTCGACGACGGCCAGACAATAAACGCAACGCCGAAAGAACTTCAGCTATTCATCAAAATAGACTGAAAATCGAAGGAGTCAAGAATCAAAGCTAACTATAGGTCCTTTTATACCAACTAAAGGTTAGACCGATCACATCCAAAGTATTCTAGCCTCTTCTATAAAAGAATGAGGCTGAAACACTTTGGAGGGGTATCTGTAGGCGTCTAAAATTACCTACGGGCCCTCACACACAAATCAAAGCAAGAGAAGATGACGAACGTTACTATCCGAGTCACAGAAACTTAATCAACGGCGATAAATGCACAAAGTGAGTCGACGAATCATACAAAGCAACGGAACTTTGGAATAACGGAAATAAGAGCTGATCGGAAGCCCCGCGTCATTTATGAAAGGCGGAGCACCCCTCGTGTCCTATTTACTCCACATATGATTCAATCATGGGAGCCTGTAGATCTCCTCGTCAACATTCCAATGAATCTTGAACCACGTAATTCTGAGTCCGGATAACGAATTTACGAGGAAACAAACTCGACACGCCAAAACCAGAAAAAGCCAAACCGAGACACCCCGTGGTGTCTTGGCTTGGCCGAGACACTTATAAGTGTCTTGGCTTGGCTAAGACACCGAGACACTCACAAGTGTCTGCAACACGAAAATGCTGATTTTGGTTGTTTTCGGCGGTTTTTCGATTGTTAACCGCCTAGATTTACTCCAACTGATCTGATAATATGGTTAAGTGGTTTCAACTAAAGATAAGAGGGAATCAACCATTCTTATCCAAAAATAGAGGTCCTGAAGCCTATAAATATAGCCCCCGGGCCTTTATTTTTTCAGGATCTGGAATTCTCGAGCGTTGGCGAAGCCCTGTTGGACTGAAGACTAAAGGTGGATGAATTTCAGAAGAGAGGAGGAGATTGATCAAGTTCTTCGGCGCAGGAAAGAAGAGTTTGTCAGATCTGCAGTTCCCGTGTTCGTCCCTTAAGATTATCCCGTTACGGTGATCTTAAAAAGAGCAATTATCTCGCTGTCGCCAAGATAAGCGCTTCGGCTTCTTGATTCCTTCGCGAATCGATGAAGCTTCGGATCTGATCTGATCGTCAGGTGGTCCACGGATATTGACATCCCCGTCACCGGCCAAAAACCCACGCGAGCAAGAGACGATAAACGGATCTTGTGTTATTTTTGAGAGAGTTGTAATTCTTTTATTTTTATTACTCGAATTCTTTGTAAACGACTAAAGTTATAATGAAATCAATAATGAATTAAGGACTGAAAAGCCACGAATTTCAGAAAGGAGGAGGAGAGATCGGATCGAGTTCGTCAGCATAAAGAAGAGGAGCTCGTCAGATCTGCAATTCCCGTGTTCGTCCCTTAAGATTACCCCGTTGCGGTGATCTTAAGAAGAGCAATTATCTCGCTGTCGCCGAGATAAGTGCTTTGATTTCTTGATTCCTTCGCGAATCAATGAAGCTTCGAATCTGATCTGATCATTTGGTGGTCCACGGATATCAACGTCCCCGTCACAGGCCAAGATCTCACGCAAGCAGTGGGCGATAAACACCCGTTGCATTTGTTTGAAGAGAGTTGTAGTTTTCTTATTTTTATTGTGTACGAAAGTCTTATAAAAAGACTAATTTTACTTTGAATCTGTAATCGATAAACGTGTAACGGATTCAGCAATGAAGATATCAACTTTCACCACAAACAATATCCATAGAGCACATTAGGACAAACTCCATAATAGCAGATCCTCTTACTAAGGAATTGCCACCTAAGGTCTTTTATGAGCACACCGCTCGTGTGGTGATATTAGAGGATATCATGATTTAGTGGGAGTTTGTAATTTTTGATGCTTTATGTTTGGTTGTATTGTCTGATCAGAATAAAGTATTCAGTTAAGACACACTGTTACATTATGTTTGGTTTTGACCTCACTAAAGTAGGACCAGTTGAAAATAGACATGTACTGATCACATTGCATGTAATTTTCATGCTGCACATCTATAATTGATCTATATCGTTTGATTATATTGGTATATGTGACCATTGATGGGTCGAGTCACGATAAATATGACGAAGACCGCTTTAATCCTATATTGATATAGTCAATGGACGAGATTGTTCAGAAATACCTTTTCAGTGATAGCAATTTTGAGCTCATAAGGTTATACACAATTTAAGGAATCATATGGTGCCCAAGTGGGAGATTGTTGGATTTAAATCTAATTAAATCTATTTGTGGGCACATATGATTAATCTATGTGTATTGCTATCTTTAAGGATAACCCACTTAAAGTGATCAATCAATTTGTGTTAATGGGTATTTAAATAAATCATGGGGTTATATGTACAGATATCAGGTTGTAATTATAATTTAATGAGGGGCCAAATTACAAATGTACAACACCTATATATATGGAGTTATGGTCCCTAATCTAGGGTTAGCCACTCTCATTCTCTTATCCCTATCTAAAGAGATCCATCAGGGAGAAGCTCTAAGGTTAGAAGATCATCAAAACCCTAATCAGGTTTTTCTCAATGGATTCATGTATATGCTTCCGCACCTTTTGATTCTTGTTAATCTCTTTGAATTAATCATGGCTTTAAGATTTAGATCTCAAATATTAGATCTAACATCGACTACTCATTCTCAGCTTCAACTTACAAAAACTTAAGTTTTACAATATAGTCAACTAATACCTTTAGTAGTCAACTACTAACCTGTTTCTTGACTTCACAGAATCTAAATAGACTCAATGTAGTCAACTACTAAGCCTTGTAGTCGACTACAAAGATAGTTTTTCTAACTGTTTTGAATTTGAAGTAGTGATCATTTATAGCTATTTGTAAACGTTAATTTGGTTTAAATTTTGAATATTTATAATGCTATAAATAGATCAGAACATCAAAATTTTATGAGTGACATTAGTACATACAAGATTCGAACTTTGATCAAATTTATTCTCTCTTGATACAAATTCTCATTCAAATTGTCAAGAAAAGAAAATTCTGAGATTACCTTTGTTCTCCATCATTACTAGAAATTGTTTAGACAATTTTTCAAAGAGTTTAAATTTCTAAGTCACTGTTGCACTTCACATTCACATCATGGCTTATAGGGATTTATACATTTCTTCAAAGAAGGTTTCTCTCGGGTTTGAGAGAAGATCTTGGTGTAGAGATTGATGTTGTAATTTGCAGGGACTTGCAAATTGGTCAGGTTTGATTTTGTAATTATGTTCAAAATCATAGTAAAAATCTTAAGCGGGATTTGCTTGGGGACTGGATGTATAAAACCTCTTGTTTGTGATTGTTTATTTTCTAAGATTGTTGCTCATTGTTCTTGCAAGTTATAATTCATCTTGTAAAATTTTAAATAACACTATTCACCCCCTCTAGTGTTTAGTGCGTGCTTCCACAAATCCTACAACTATATCTTTTGTAACTAATTCTAATTACAAATAATATCAAATCCCGAATCTCTTTGAGCCGTTTCTTCCTAAACGAAATTTTCTTTTTTCGGTTTCAATTAATCTAGAATTTTTTTTTATTTTTAATCTACAACTCGCAACACTTTTGCTTGGAGAAAAAATTTTAGGTATTTATTCTATGACCTTTAAATAGTTTTTTTAATATTTTTAATTAATTTTTTTATACATAACAGTTGTGGTTTTAATTCTTCTTGGAAAAAAGTACTCCAAGGAATAAACTTTCGATTTGTTACCTTCAACCCACAATGCTTTTTTGCTTGCAGAAAATAAATCTATGTAATTCTTCTACTACTGTTGAATATTTATTTTTATTTGAATATATTATTATTTTTATACCTAATAGTTTTAGTTTTAATTTTTATTCAGGAAAAAAATCTCTAATTCTTTTTATCTTCAACCCATGACACTTATTTTGCTTGGAGAAATAAATTCAGGTGTCTATTCTAGAACCATCGAATATTTATCTTTCTTTTGATTTTTTTTAAATATTTTTATATCGAATAGTTGTTCTATTCATAATTTGATGTATATTTTGATCCTAATTTCTAGACTTGATTTATTGAATATATTAGAATAAAAAGATATTGAATTTTAAAATTATCATATTAAATTTTTAATTTTAAAAATGTAACTTTAATAAAATTATAAAATTTAGATTGTGTTCCTATTTTTCAACTTATTTTCAATTTAATACCAATTTGAAAATAAATTAATTCCAAACATTTTCTAAAACAAAAATTATGAAATTAATTTTTTGATATTAGTTTAATTTTGTATTTTTGAATTTTAAATATTTTTAAAATTTATTTTTATACCAAAGTTAATACTATTTTGAGTCTAAATAATACCAAAATTTGAAAATTTTCATATTACCAAATTAATGCTGCCAAACTAATTTGAAATTTTCGTGTTTTAAATTTTAAATATTTCTTAAAAATTAGTTTATTCACAAATTTTTATTTTTTAAATTTTTTATATTAATTTGAAATTTTGGGATTTTGTAAATATTATTGAACGTAAATTTTTTTACTTACCAAACTTTCAATAAATTTCATACTGCCAAATTTATGTTACTAAATTTCATACTATTTTTTAGTTAAATAATATCAGAATTTGAAAAAATTAAATTACCAAATGATGTAACGAAATCAATTTAAATTTTTTGTGTTTTTATTTTTTAAATATTTCCTAAGTTTTATTCACAGAGCTTTATTTTTGAAAATTCTGATATTAATTTGAAATTTTAGTTTTTAAAATATTGAAATTAAAATTTTTACGGAAGTTATTCAGTTTTAAAATTTCGATATTTTAAATTGAATTTTATGTTTTTTTAGACAGTTGTGAAATTTTATTTTTATACATAATTTATTACTAATTTCAAAATTAAATAATACCAATATGTTACCAATACTTTCTCGGGCGATAGTAACAATAAGCTTGAATCAAGTACACATTTCCCCCAGTCTCAACTTTATACAGTCTATGTTTCTTTCTCGATCTGAAAACATGAATTGTTCATGTCCTTCTAGTGTTTGAACTTTGTTATCTTGTTAAATACAGATGGCTGCTATATTTACATCATTTTTACTCCTTCAAACTTCTCTTTATGGGTTTAAAAGCAGCCAACACAACTGCAATCTTGCAGGTGAGAAACCCTGCAGCACCAATAAACAGCTCTGCTGGACTCAGTGCCATAGATGAACCTCCAATCCCATACTTAACTGCAACAATGCTACTAGCTAAGATCAATGCTATACCAAACAATGGTCCCTTCAATCCACCAAATCCCTGAGCAAAATCCTCTAACTCACCATCAATAGGTAACCCATCAACTGATCTCTGCAATAGTAACAGATACAAGAAACCAACAATTCCACCAGCGAAGAAAGAGTAAGCATATCTCTCATCAGAAAAGGTTAACAAGATCGAGGAGCCAGTGAAGAATAGGATGAAGTCATAGAAGAGCAAAGAGAATTTGAGGTCGGAGTACTCCTTCATGCTTTCTTCGTTAGATAGTTTTCTATAATCCAAGGATGAAGTTGATAATGAGAGGCTTACGTGCTTCAAGAAAGTTGAAAAGCTTTCTGTTGGAGATTCAGTAACAAGAATTGGTCTGAGCTCGGCTACAGATACTCCCCCCTCACCAAGAAGTATGTTGTTTGATTCGAATTTATATTGGATGACATTGATTTGGCCATCTTCTGAGGGTTCGGGGCTGTTGATAATTGTGAACGTTATGCCATCTAACCTCCATGAACCTGACCTTGAACACAAAAAGGAAAGCATGCGAATTGTTACATCAATTTATTGACACTTGATGCATCAATATAATGCAGTGTTATTAGCAAAGAACAGCAGTGACGTGAACAGGATAAAGCTGATTACAGAGCAAGCTATAAGATTAGCTATCCAAATAGAAATTCACAATGTCCATAATTGATTTCGGTACCTAAAGATCAAAAACACGCATGCATTAGATAACAAATGGATGTTATCAGGAAGGAGCTAATTAGGTCCTGGATGTAAGCAATTCAAATTGATCCTACCAACTTATTTCAGCTATGAATCACAAATCATCATAGAGTTTTATAGAGCTGCCTTCTCTAATACCATACAGATCTAACCAATAAAAAAAATATTCCTCATCTTTAATTTCCCTCCACAGCACCAAATCCGAAGCTACGGTGAGAGTTGAGGGTTATAATTTCATATTCTGACACCTTGTTTGCTAGATAAAATAAGAAACCTCAACAAAAATTAGTTTTTACTATTTTTAGTACTCGTGAACTTATATAGATCTGCTCATGATGGGAATTTTTAAGTTCAATGGTCTAATCAAAACCTTATTAAGTCAAATTTCCCATAATAGCTTATGAATCAAAACAAAAATTCTGAGTCGGAATTTGAAAAAAATTAAATGCAAACATGCTTCTCTAACGTCTTCAAGATTCACCTGATTCAAGGCCGATCCAAAGTGACTCAATTTTTCCTAGTTTTGGTCCCTTGAATGTGACTATATCTACTGAACCTCTTTGGAAGTGGATACTTTCACTTGTGTTGTTCTCATGATCCAAATTTTGCGATGAAACTGCAGATATTCTCTGAAGTATGGCATCACCATTAGAATTTATGAGGCTAAGAAGAATTGCAGCATTTAGATCTCTCAAACAAGAGCCAAACTCTTTGCTTGTTCTAAATTCTGCCAAATAAAATGAGGTAGACTTATCCAATTCCAGTGAAGAAAATATCTCATCAGATATGTACTCCGTGCATGTATTTGCTTCCTCTGCTGGCAAAAGACGCGAAGGCTTCATAAAGCCCTGAAAATCTGCGACATATAAATAGTGATTGTGAACAAACAAGAATGCGTGATTACCATGTGAATAATGAACCTTACAGCTCCTGCATAACTTCTTAAATTAATCATTTAAAATTTTAGCAGAATCATTTAACCAACAAAAGGTTCAAGAAATTGTCCAAGCTTACAGCAGCATATTCCAAATGTCCAACATATAGAAAGTTGAAAAACCACAAATAATAAACAAAAGCAAAATTTTCAGCTCATGTTTTCCATGGCCACATATGCAGGCTATCCATTAACAATCAACAACCATTAGGTCAAATAATTTAGTGTGACCGTGTTCGAGCTACAATGGACCATAAACTTTACATGCTTATGCGATTTGAAACAGCATATTCAGATTAAGGTTTCCCCACAATTTAATGATGCTATAATAAGTGCACAACACTAAACTAGCTACAGGTTAGAAGCTTATTGTAATTTAACAGCCATTGTACTAATTACATTGATAAATCACAAATTACTACTATAGGGAAGAAAAAAATGTTCTCATTATTTGAAAATAAAGTAAAACTGCAACTATGGCCGCCATATTACCTTGATACATGGATCTTTTTGATAGTGGAATGATACAAGAAAAGGCCAACTTCTTATTAGCTCTTCTTTGGAATAATGGAAATCCTAATGATTCACTGGATATGTTATTGCTCAAGCGCCATCTCTTTGCTAAAATTGTATGAGTTGATGGTATGAGATGTTTCATGAAACGGGCCTCCATGTCTGCGACATAACAATGCATCAGAGTATTATATTATTTCAAGATAAAAATTCTAAAAAAACAAAAATAAAGCACAATGTACAAGTAATCGAACAGAACATGAAGGACAGCTAGGACATGAGCTTTCTGATTAAAATGGGCATTCATTTCAGTATTGCCTTTCAAAATATAAAATGCATCTAGTTTCTATTTCGAGTTTCAACTCTGGTTAGTGTACGTTAACACGCAGGCGAAGTGTCTATGACCACTAAATACATGACTAACTTTAATTCTTTATATGCAGTGACTAAGGAGCACATAATGCAAACAAGCGAGTTATGCGAGTGCAAAACTAAGAAGTGATTTCAGGATGCTCTACATCAAGAAGTAATAAAAAATCAATTCGTCTGGATGTTGTTAACTTAAAATATAATCAAAATTCAAATTAGGGTTAGTTGCACACCAGTGCCCTCATGTTTCACTGATTTTTAGCATATATACCCTGAAGTTTAAATTTGCAAAATAAATATCTAGCAACAGTTTTAAGGATGAAGTTTACCCTATCAACTTAACGGAGAGGGTGAGAGGGTAAAATGATTAAAATCCCTATTATTGGCTGTAAAGATTGTGAACTAGGGGTTTCTTTCACAATAGCTCAATACCAAATTCCAGTCATTTCCGTTTGGGGAAATGCAGAAATGGATTAATTCTTTAAATATCAATGGATTTAAGTTTTAAATATCTGAAGAAGGAAGAAAGAGATTTAGGGAGAGTTTCTTTTCAGTTCAGCGATATAAGAGTCTAAACATTACCACACGCTAATCAGGCGATGCGTTTTAACTGGTTTCATGGTGATGTAACGAAAGGTATGCAAAGTTAAAAGTGGATAAAACTTTGGGATAATTTTGGGTAAATTTAAACTTCTAGGTAACAAAATTAAAAGCTAGTGAAACTTCAGGGTGCTAAAGTGCGCTAAATCCTTAAAATTGTAATCAAAAGTAAAATATAACAAATGAAAGTAGAGTGGTACTTATGGACTTGGGATGACAATGAGCTTAAAATAATTACTAACAAATAACAACTATAATTATTGGAGAATAATGGGCATCCTTGTCGTACAAGGGATTCGCTCATACGACAATGATGTGGTGCATCTCAACCAAGTAACAAGGGAGGAGAAATGCACCCCATCGAGAGAATCCCCTCATATGACATGTGATTCTCGTTAACCTCTAATTATTAACCCCAATTTCTCCCTTTAGGTTTGAAATTTATCACAAGTTTCAATAGTCACCAATGGGATTGTCTTATAGATATTGAGGGAACCTAGGCAAAAAGAATCATTGTTGAATTGTGAACATGAAACCCTAGCACACGTGCGAATGCTTCACTTTAGAGTGATCATATCAACTCAAAACTGATTGAATAAATAAGTTAAAGAACCTCACAACTATTTAATTTTGTGTATCTAAACTTCAATTAAAACTAAACTCAAATAAAAATAGATGATAAGTATATAATTCTTACCTTTGTCTTCAGTTAGATGAACCCAGCTCCCTTTCTCGATAGATAAAGAGAACCCATTTTGTTCCCTTTTAATTATTTGCGTGAAAAACCTGGGAACTGGGCTTTACATATTTTTGTGGCTGTGGCCTTCAAAGCTTTCAAGCGTATCATTTCAAACTCTTTTGAGTGTGGGATTTTAATTGGCCCAGAAGTCTAGCACGCCACGTGGAATTTTTCCAGCGGCCCTTTATTTCATTTGTTTTTTCCCCCTTCTCATGTTAGACCCTAAAAAATCCATACATTAGGTCCCAAAACTTCGTATTTGTAAACCAGTATTCAACACGTGTGTGTTTTGCACGCGATGCATATTAAGTAATGACATGAGACTAAAATATTTGAAGGTCATTTTACATTGCACTCGCCCATGATTTTTTTTAAAGAACAACGAAGAGGACTCAAAGAGAGCCTCCAGCCACCCACTGACCATGGATTTATCGGCACTCCCATGACTTTTTTTTAAGAACAACGAAGATGACTCAAATAGAGCCTCCAGCCACCCACTCGCCATGGATTTATCGGTATTTATATTAGTTTTTTCTCTACACGAAATTGCATACATGTATAACTAATTGAAATTTTTTTCATGAATTAGAGGTGAAACCGGTTGCAGATCTATTAGTTTCCTAAAAAACAATACAATTTTCTCTCTTAATTATCGCTTGTAAAATCTTATTGACTGCAAGATATCATGGTTACTATAATTGAGGGACGGACTCCATTGCTAAAATTCTCTCTTCCTCCATTCTTTTTCTTTTGACTCTTTTAGTGTTTCCTTTTGTGCATTTGAGAATCCATATATAGCATATCTTTATGCAAGTCTTGTCTAAGTGGAATGTTTATGAAAGTAGACAAGTCGTAAAATTATTAGTGCATAATTAATGAAGAGAATTTGATTAGTCAGTAAGAGAATATACATGAATCCTTTAATTATAGATTTATTTTCTCACTAAAATTCATATTAAATGAGCTATTTCTAGGTTTAGAAGAGGAGATGCCATAAATTATTTTATTAACTAGGATTCAATTATTGTATTGTAAATAGTTTTTTCAAAAAAAATATTAAGATACATCAAAAGTAATCTGAAAACCCAGAAGCACGGCAAAATAATGAGGATTAACACTGCTCTTGATTAGATTGTAAAACATTGTGTGAAAATGATGGTGAGTCTTCGAGCAATACCACAAAATCATTAATTTTCTTAGCTCTTCGGACCAACACATGAGCCGTTATATTCTCCATTGACGAACTATCTAAAAATCTCATTCCTTGAATCATGTGCAACATCGTTGAATATCACAAAGTGTCCAAAAATTGAGTTATGCTCCACACCATTATGGATATTTCTAATTACAGCATCCTCATCTTCTTCAAAAATCATCTTTTCCCATCCAATGTCAAGAGCAAATGTAATAGCTTCCCACACTACTTAGAATTCTACATGCTTAGAATTACCTCGTATCCAAATACTATGATAAGTATATCGCAATAGTTAGTAATGTATATTATGATAATTTATATGATATTTCTGGAATACACCAAGAGGTTAACATTTATATTGGTATTCCTCTCCATGGATTTTTTACACATCAGATGCACATATCAATATATTATAGTATCAGATTAGATGTTAGATGTTTAATTAAATATTTAATTATCATAAATTATGGTATAATTTATAAATATAAGTTATGATATTATTATCTTATGTATTATAATTATATATCTACTGCATAATATCTAATATCTAAAGTGAAATATTTATCTTATTAAACATAACACTAATATTGGTAAAATTTATAATATATCAGTTCTTAGTTTAGTGTAAGAATAATTATAGTGTAATAAATAGAATGAATTGAATAAAGTTTACTATTAAAATTTATAATATATATTTAGTTCTTAGTATTAGTTTTCATATTTATTTTAAGAATAATTATAGTGTAATAAATAGAATGAATTGAATAAATTTTAAGGCATTATTGTGAATTATCAAATTTTATAAGGGTAAAGGAGGCAATCAAAAGTTTTAACGCCCAATCCTCTTTTATAAGTAGTATAGATATACTTCCTTTTCTGACCTTTAAAAAAAAATTATAGAACCAACTATAGTACAAGATTCCATGTGTCATTTTATTGGTATTTTAGTCAAGAGACGCATCACATATCTCTTAATTGGTCCAATGACTTTCGGTCCGAAATTAAATTTTTTTTCTTTGTTAAATTACGTAGTGTTGGTTTTTTTTAATAAAAAACAAGGGTAAATTTCACAATCCCCACACCACATGGGCACATCCGAGAAAATGCTTTGTGTGTGTGTGAATGACTCGCCCCCAAAAATCTTTCAGAAATTCCTGATAAGCTCCCTACTTGTAAATGACTAATAACTAAAATGTTCTCCAAGAGAAAAATGCTCAAGTTAGTCATTTGTCATTTACAAACATAACACACCTCTCAGTCCTATTAGAGGGTTTTTCTAAACATTTTAGTTATTTAGAGGGTTTCTCTAATCCATTAGTTTTGGGTATTTTGTGAGACACCCAAAATTTAAATTTAGAGGGGATTTGGTGGTAAAATTAGGGGGTAACAAAGGAACCCTCGAAACTTTTCTTTTGCTTTTTTCTTTTTTTTTTTTGTGTGTGTTCTTTTTTTTTCCATTTTTGGGTGGGTGGGTGGGTGTGCTGGTGGGAGGACGAAGTTCGCCTTAAGAGCAACCTAATGGATTTGAACTGTAAAGAGGAAGTTTTCTCCTGGCATCTCTTCCATAGGCCGGCTTCTGAGTGTTTGCGTTATCAAATATGTGCATTCATAGCAAACTCACGTATCAGCCTGTGGCATTATTCCAGTAAATTAATTTGGTTGCATGCATCTACATGTGCAATAAATATCAGAGACGTGTTCATTTTTCACATGTGATCAACAAGTGAATATGGTTATAAACAATAAAGATTTTAGGATAAATTTCACAAAACTCTCCTGAACTTGGGGCGATTTTGTATAAAAGCCGATGAAGTTTATAAATCATAGAAAACCTCCTTGAATTTTTAAAATTATACTAAATCCTCGGCGCTACTGAAAATTCTCATAAATGACGATAATAGTAGAGTCAAAAGTATGGACTGCCCTTTTTTTAAGTTATCTAAAAAAGAGTATCATAGAAATTATATTTTGCAAATAGGAGTAAAAAGTCAGTCATGATAGTTAGACAAGGGAGTTCTTGAGAAATGGGACGTAGATGAAGACGATTTCTGGTAAAACTACCCAAAACAAAGTTATCTAATTAGACGGAACTAGTACGTTAGCGAAAAATCCAAATAAGAACCACCCATGTATATACCATATGTTCCGAATGATTAGGAGCTAAGTGTTGAGTTACTCATTCTAGCATTAAATATAAATGTGGCTAGACAATATATATAGACATAGATGCAAATGCATATAAGCATATTCAAATATCAACAATTCTTACCTGTTCAAACAGGTGTGGGTAGTCGTGACGTACATCCTCCTCGCGCTCCCAAGAGGCTTCTTCGGCTCCTTGTCGGTTCCACTAAACTTTCACTAATGGAATAACTTTGTTTCTAAGATTTTTATTCTCTCTAGCAAGAATGCATACCAGAATCTCTATGGTAATCAAATCATCCTGGATCTCGATCTCTGATGCATCAATCACCCTCTGTTGCTCCTCGTCACACAAATGCTTCTTGAGCATCGAAATATGAAAGACATCGTGTACACTCGACATCGATGCTAGAAGATCTAATCTATAAGAAACAACTCCAACACGCTCGATAATTCTGAATGGACCAACATATCTCGAGGCAAGCTTTTCTCGTCTACTGAATTAGTGAACGCCCTTCATCGACGATACTTTTAAATGACAAGGTCTCCAACCTAAAACTCTAGAGGTCGTCATCTCTGATCCACATAGCTTTTTTACCGACTCTGAGCGGCAAGAATACACTCTCTAATTAATGCCACCTTCTCTGTGGTTTGTCTTACAAGCTCCGGCCCAAACAATAGTCTATCCTCTGGCTCTGCCCAACAAATAGGCGATCTGCAAGGTCTCCCATACAATGCTTCATATGGTGCCATACCAATGGTAGCTTGATAACTATTATTATAAGCAAATTCAATCAATTGGATGTGATCCTCCCATCTACCTTAGAAATCTATAATGCATGCTCACAGCATATCCTGTAACACCTGATTCATTCTCTTTGTTTGACCATCCGTCTGAGGGTGGAAAACGCTACTAAATGACAACTGGTTGCCGAATGCATTCTGGAAACTCCTCCAGAAATAGGATGTGAAGATGAGTCTCGATCTGATACAATCATCTCTAGCACTCCATGCAATCGAACTATCTCCCGGATGAAAATCCTCACATATGTCTCTGTTGTATAAGTCGTCTTCACAAGTAAGAAGTGCGCCGACTTCGTCAACCGGTCTACTATCACCCAAATAGAATTATTTCCTTTTTTTAATTTAGGCAACCCTACGATGAAATCCATAGAAATATCTGTCAACTTCCACTCGGGAATGGGTAAAGGCTATATGGTTCTTATAGGTCTCTGATGTTCTGTCTTAACTTGCTGACACGTAAAATACTTAGCCACATACTCTGTAATCTCTCTATGCATGCCACTCCACTAGAAATTCTTCTTCAGGTCCTTGTACATTTTCGTCTTTCCTGGATGCACTGTATACCTGGTACGATGCGTCTCGTTAAAAAGTTTACTCTTTAGCTATGGATTATTTGGCATGACTAAGGGACCCTTCATCCGAAGACCTCCATCTACTCCAATAGTCTAATCAGCCTTGGGTTTTTTCGAGATCTCTCCCTTTCGGATTTGAATCCAAGAATCCTCTAGATGAGCTATGACCACTCTATCGATCCAAGATGGATGCACTGATAAGGCTCCTAGGAATGAGCGGCTCCTACCAATCTCTAGCCTAAAATCATAGTGGCTAAGGGTATAAAGGTCTTGATTTAATGAACATCTCAAAGCTGCAAGTCCACGATGACGCTTCCTACTCAACGCGTCCACTACAACATTTGCTTTTCTTGGATGATATTAAAGTGCAAAATCATAATCTTGTATAAACTCGACCCATCGCCGCTTCCTCTGGTTGAGTTCTTTCTGTGAAAAGAGATATTTTAAGCTCTGGTGATCTGTAAATTATTCAAAGTGTACTCCATACAAATAATACCTCCACGCCTTTAATGCAAAGACCACTGCTGCTAGCTCCAAATCATGTGTGGGATAGTTCTGCTCATGAGTCCTCAACTACCTCGAAATATAAGCCACAACTCTCTGGGTCTGCATCAGAACACCTCCAAGACCCAATAATGACTCATCCGTGTAGATGACAAAAGTTTTATCACTTCTGGGAATAATCAATACTAGCGGTGTGGTCAATTTAGCCTTTAAAGTCTCAAAGGCTTCTTGGCACTCTGTGTCCCAAAAAAATGGTACATCCTTCTTAGTAAGGAGTGTAAGCGGCATCGCGATCTTTGAAAAATCTTGAATAAACTTTCTTTAATAGCCCGTCAGACCTAAGAAGCTACGAATTTCTGTAACGATCTTCGGTGGCTCCCAATCAAGAATGTCCTCCACCTTAGCCAGATCTATTACAATGCCTTCCCGGCTGATAACATGGCCTAAAAATCTGACCTCAGATAACTAAAATTCACACTTGCTAAATTTTGCATATAACTAGTGCTCCCGTAAAGTCTGTAGTGCTAACCGCAAATGCTGCTCGTGCTCGGCCTCCGATCTCGAGTAAATAAGAATATCATTAATGAATACTATAACGAACCGATCCAAGTATGAACAAAAAACCCAATTCATAAAATCCATGAATACCACGGGTGCATTGGTCAGCCCAAATGGCATGACGAGAAACTCAAAAGACCCATATCGAGTCAGAAAGGTGGTCTTGGGAATATCCACCTCTCGGATCCGCAACTAATGATAACTAGAACGAAGATCTATCTTCAAGAAACACTACGCTCCCTACAACTAGTCGAACAAGTTATCAATCCTCTGTAGTGGATACCTATTCTGAATAGCGACCTTGTTTAACTCGCGATAATCGATGCACAATTGCATACTACCGTCATTCTTCTTCACGAAAAGGACCGGTGCCCCCATGGAGAATGACTCCGGTGAATGAAACCCTAATAAAACAACTCATCTAACTAGATCTGGAGCTCCCTCATCTCAACAGGCGCTATACGGTAAGGAGCTCGGGAAATCGGTGCGGTGTCGGGCTGCAACTCTATGCAAAACTCGACCTCTCTCACTAGAGGTAAACATGGTATGTCCTAGAAGACGTCCTGATACTCGGAGACCACTCGTGTCTCGCTCAAGTCTGCGCCCCAATCCCTAACATCACCTCCTCAACATATGTCAGAAATGACTCCACAAACTGGTTGCCTCTAGAGGTCGTTACCACCAACTCAGATCCATCATAAGCTCGCAAACTGACTGTCTTCACAAAACAATCGATACTCACATGGTAAGAAGATAGCCAATCAATGCCAAGGATAACATCGAACTCAAAAATATGTAACACGATTGTAAGGATCATGAATTTTGATACTAGTTACAATAATTTTTTTAGTATTTTAAAATATTTAATTATGATTTTAAAAGAGTATTTATATTTTTCTCGAATTTCTATAATTTTTTATGATTTAAAGTCCAAGTTTTATATTTATTTAAATGATTTTAATACTTATAAATTAATTTTGTGTGGTGAAAATTTTTGGAATTAATCTGTTGTATTATCGATACTATTACATACTATTTAAAATAATGCATTGTATTATTGTTAATATTACGTATTATTTCATGTATTATGTTGTATTATTAATTACGTATTATTTGTGTAATTTATTATATTATTTCTACAATTACGTATCAACTGTCATTTTAACACAACTGGTACATTTTATCGCATAGATAATTATTCCATAATTATTTGATTTTTAAAATAAGTAATTATATTTTTATTAATTATTCTTGTTTAATTGTATAATTTATTATATTATTTCTACTGTTGCGTATTATCGATTGTAATACTACAACTGATACGTTTTGAAGTGTGGATAATTTTCACGTAATTAATTAATTTTTTTGTGATTATTAATATTTTTAATTATTTTTCAAAACCCTAAATTTTTTGACCACCCACCCCCATCTCCGACCACCACAGCCACCAACCTCCACCGCCTCCTTCCCCGTATTATATAAACTCCTCTCTATCTCTTTCTGTCTCATGTCAACCCCGCCGCGCTGCACCCGCGTGAGATTAGATCCGCGCCGCGGACGCTACACACAGCCGCTTGTCGCCGTCGCCTCACCCGTAGCCTCGCGCGTCGACGTCGAATCATTCGACACAACCCCGAGGCAAGATCCCAAACCTCGATTATTTTCATTTTAATTCTTAGTTTTATCATAAATTATTATGTGAAAGATCCCGCTCTCCCTATTTCATAGTTTGAATATTTAAATTTATTATGAATTATTTGCATAATTTATTCATAACGTATTTATCTACATGGGTTATTTGGTAAATAATATTGATTTAAATCATAGTTGTGTGATAAATGGTATTTTCTGAATAATGATAATAAAGTGAAAGAATTTATTTTGATAACAGAATCATTTTAGAGAATTTATAATATTTAAAAAAAATATTTTGAGAAAAAGAATTATTTTAGATTAATAATGAGAAATAATTTTAAAAGAATTTTTTTTGAGAAAATGAATTATTTTCGAATAATAATTGATGAGAAATAATTTTAAAGAATTTATTCTAGAAAAGAGAATATTTAAAATTATTATAATGAGAGAAAATTTTAAAAGAAATTAATTTAGAAAAGGAATTATTTTCTGAATTACATAGTTGCTGTTCATGATTACATTTTATGTTTTGTGAATAGTTTACTGTATTCGACATGTCATGATGTAGTTGTGTAAAATTAGTGTTATTATTATCTCCTTGTTATGTTTAAGAACCTTAGTAGTTCATGACTTAGTGGCCTCGTGCGTCATGAACAGACCTGATATGTGTGGGTGTGTTGACTGAGTTTAGGTGGTGAACCAGAGTTTCAGTGTGGAATACGACTATTGATTTAGAAAAACGAGAAGAGTTGGGATGGAGAAGTTAACGTTCATGTGCTTGGATGTGACTATTGATGTATCTTCCAGGCTCGCGCCAGTGAATTCGTATAGTCACTGGGATTGGTTTGTTAGGCTAAAGTGAATTCGTGTAGTCACTTTAGTCCATGACCTGTTTCGTCACCTTAGCTTTGCCTGAGTTCGAACCAGGCCGAGATCAGATTGCGTGTAGTTCTCTGAACGATTCGTGTAGCAGTATTGGATGCGCGTAGAGGGTTTCCTTGTTTGGATTATTTCGCTCGACGTACTACGTCTCTAGTTGTAGATTTTTAAGTATTAATTCTATCTAGTTGTATGACCTTGTCACTTAGATGATTATTCTATCACTAGCTGCATGACTTCGTTACCCGATTGATTTATGGATTCTTATGATTATCATGTTTTAGTAGTAAATTTGCATGTTGATTTTGTCGGATTTCCAGTTGCACGTACTTTTGTCATTTCTGTTATCGTATCATTTTTCGTTTAGGTTTTCGTTCGTTCTATTATTTTGTGGGGTCTTGCTGTGTGCCATGCACGTTGACGTATTACTTGTTTTCTCTGGTGTACGTCAGACTTAGAGGAAGGACAGGTCCAGCTTGGAGATGTGCCAGAGCCAAGATTTTCTCAGCATGAGTGCCTTTCAGATAGAGTTGAAGAATAGGCCGAAGTTCAGTATCTCATCTTATTTGATGATCCTAGTTGTTTTTGTAGTCTTTTCCCTTCTATTTCTGTTGAACAATGTATTTCATATTTTTTTAGTATTCATTTGTTCAGATATGTATAAGGGCATGTTGACCCGAATATTATGTCTTGGATGATATTCACTTGTGATATGGATCATTTTTTTTTTGAGTTTGTCTATTATATTCTTGCTAACTGTGATTGGGGACCTATGACTTCGTATTGTATTTATTTCTTGACGTTTAGCATATTAGGTTGAGGAGAAATGTTTATTTTTATTTATTCTTCTTAATCTAATACGTCACGGGCTTGTTCACGTTTCGATTCCTGGGTATTTTAGAAAGCGAAGCGTGACAGGTTTTTTGGTGGCCCATGCAGGTCACGGTCCCGAGTTCTTATTAGTAAGAATATAATGAATAATTTAGATACATATCATGATTTCATCCGTGAGACTATTCTTGAGCCCTTATCCTATTTTCTTGATAGATTTTGTTTTGTCCCTATCTTATCACTCTTTGACTCTGGAGTTTTTCACGGGTCTTATCTCATCGCTTCACGATTACCCTCTCTTTGTATAACTTCTCTTTCCTCGTGCCGATCATTATTTTATATGTTATTATTTTTACAACTATATTTTTTTAGTTTGAATTATATATCGTTTAATTATATTGATTCTTGTATTATTTATTATATTATTTTATGTATCACATACAGTGTTATATTGTATGTTTTTATTAAAAATAAATATCATTACTTATACATTTTTAATTGTTCAAATCATATCATTAATTATTATCCTTTTATAATCAATATAAAGATAATTCCAATAGTGTTTGTGGGTATGTATAGTATTTATTCATGGTTTGTTTATAGCGTATTTGCATATTTGTTGTTTGTTTGCTTCATTTTTGATATGTATTGTTTTATCATTGTGACAATATACATTGTATACACGTGCTATTTTTCAGTATTTATTTTATGGTATTTTTAGATTTTTTACGTCTTTTATTGTGTTATTAGTTGATGTTCATTCTCTATTTATTAATTTGTTGCTTGTGTTGTGTTTTACTTTCTCATTGTTTTTATATTTACTATTCTCTTTTCATTATAGTATATTCATGTAGATTATTATATTTACGATGTTTATTTTAATTGATTTATAGTCATTCATCATTATTAGTATCAATTGTGTTTAAATCGTGTTCTATTTCATGTATTATCGGTGTTTTATGTTCACATGTTCATCAATCATTCATTGTACGTTTATTTGCAATATATCGGTGTTTTTATTATGCGGAATTATGCTCTTTCTATATTTTCATTTGCTTATATATCTATTTTACCTTTCATAGTTTTTGTTTTTATATATTATCCTTCTTTATCTATTAGTATGTTTGTGAGTGTCAGTATTATTAGTAAGCATTTATGTTTCACTGAATTCTATAATTTTTGTATGTGTTAATTTATTTTGAGTTTTATATTGTCAATTTGTTCGTTACTTATTTGAATGCACTGAGTCCTTCAATTATGTTTTTTTGTCATATTGGTATTTTTCATTATTTTGACTTGTGTTATTTTACATTGTGTTACTGTTTTGTTTTTCTTATTTTTGTATTTTTTCGTAGATCATATTATATCAATATCGTTTTATTTTTTATATTTTTTTTGAATAGGTTTGTTATTTTTCGGTGTGAGTGTGTGGTGTTATGACTTTATAGTTTTTGTATAAGGTTATTAAAGGTTGTTACAATGTGTGTGTTTGTTTAGCTTTGATTTTTGTATTTTAACATATTGTATTTTGGTTACGTAATTAGTCATAATATTTTTGTAGTTGGTGTGTCTTATATTTTATGCAATGTATTCTTACTCATTTTTCTTTCATGTCTTAATTTGTGTATTTCTATACTTATTGTGATTAAGTATTTATTATATTTTATTATAATTTTTGTTTGTGGTCATGTTATAGTGTAGTTATTTTTATTTTATGTTGCATTTATTTTATTAATTCTACGTATTGTACATGTATTTATACATGTTTACTCTTTGTGTTATCACATAATTTTGGTCATATTTTACAAATAATTTTGGTCATATTTTACCTTTCATGTACGCGTTTTATTATCATTATTGTTTGGTTATTTATCAAGTTATATGTTTTTCTTGTATGTGTTTTTATGTTGTCTTTAATTTTATTAATTTATTAGTTTATTTGTGTTATTTGAGTTACATTGTTTATTAGTTAACGTAGTTATTTATTTTACGTTTCATTAGTAGTTTCATAGTTTATTTAGGATGTGAAATAAGTGTTATAAGTTTATACAACTTAGTTATAGATTTTGCACATTGTATATATTTTGTTGTGTTTATTAGTTGTTTTTCTTTTGTTAGGTTGTGTATATTTTACTTTAATATTGTTAGGATGTGAAATGAGTGTCATCATTGATTTTAAAAAATCAAGAGAGACAACCATATCTAGCTCTTGAGCTAATAATAACCCATATAAACATTTTTAGCACCCGGTAAACAATGTTTGGGAATAAACACCCTATAACTCCGGAGGGTTATATAAACATAGTCCTCTCATCAAAACAAAAATAATAATCATGAAAACAAAAGATTTGATACAAGAAAAATTGTTTTCATAACCAAAAGATTTTAAAGCATAATTTTCAAAACCAAGAAAAAGAAAGATAAAAACATTAAAATTCTTGGTTTAAAAATCAAATTTGTTTTGGTACCCAAGAACTCTTGGTACCAAAAGATTTAGGGACATGACCCCTATCATTAAAGCTCAAAGCCTTAGGGTTATGAACCCTCTTAGGCACATATGGTGCACTAACATGGTCAAAACAATATTCATTCAAATGACCCTTCCGATTGCAATTTGTGCAATGAAAGAGATCCATTTGTTTTTGTGGACCATTAGCCCGTGCACGGGAATCATTTGCAAATAAAGATTTTTTTTTAAAATTATTTTGCAAATGAGAAACATTCTTAAACAATGGTCTATTTGGAACATATTGCAATTTAGAAGCTTTTTGTATATCAAAACAAAATTTAGCAAGATGTCCAAACCTACCACAAACATCACATTTAAAAACATGTGGTCTATTGGAAGCATTTGTCAAATGAGATTTTCTTTTCAAATCAAAGCAATATTTGGCCAAATGACCAAAACGACCACAATAATCACACTTCGCAAATAGAGCACTTGTAAGTTTTGCTATACATGTGTGCATAATGAGTGGATGATTTCTTAGACTTGGCACACATATCCATAAGCCTCTTATGATTATTAATGCATACTTTCAAAGTTGAATCTAAAGATGAAATGCTTTTTTTCATAAGATTCAAGTCTTCATTTTTAGGCACATATGCATTTTTAGAAGTAGAACATAAATAGTCATTTATAAAAGAAGCTGTATCATTCTTTATGTTCTCTACTTCTAACATGGCATCAATCTTAGCATGAGATAGGCTAGCAATAGATGAGATCAAATTTTCATTTACCAATTTTAACATATCATTACTTTCTTTAAGAGCAACATTTTCTTTGGAAATGATATCAAAATTGGAAGCTAGCTTCTCATGATCGGATTTTAAACTAACATGCTTGCTTTGTAAATCAATAAAATCATTAGGTATGCAATAATTTTTCACTAGCACAAGCAAGTTCATCACTAGATAAATCATTATCGGGTTCGAACTCGCAAACCTCACTAGGGCTATCGCCTAGTGCTCGTGTGCATAAAGCTCCACATGAACTTGAAGTCGGCTCCGCCAAAGCTTGTTGGATCGCCTCCAAGTCCCCTTGATGTGCTTCTATAAATTTCCAAACTTTGTAAGCACTATCAAAATGAACAAACTTGTTAGACATAGATGAATTAAAAGCATTTAGCAAATATTCTAACAAAATATTGTTCATTGTAAACATACGATGATCATTCTTATTCCACTTGGATTTCTCCAAAGTGGGCACAATATAAGCATCATCTATAATTTCCCATAAATCAAAGTGTTTAGATTGAACAAAAAGTTTAAACCTAACACACCATTGGGCATAGGGGAAATTATCTAATCTAGGAGCAATATTAATGGCATAACCTAAACCATGCATATCCATAATATAAAAGGCAAGCAAGATACAAATAAAGCTCAAAATTAGATTAGCACAATAAGCTAACTTGGATCTTTAACTCAAGGCGATTAGACCTTAAATCAAAGAGCACCAAGCTCTGATACCAATTGTTAGACCCTAGAGGGGGGGTGATTAGGGTCTTATGCTAATCAAATCCGATTATATGCCAATTAAAATTAATTAACAAGTTATCCTAGCAAGTATGAAATACAACAAGAATATAAGCTAGGATAAGCAAGTTATCCTAGCAAGTATGAAATGCAACAATATATATGAACTAGGATAAGCAATATACAATATGATATATCCTAGCAAAGAGATATATAGCAATGTATATATGCAAGGATATATAAACACAAGGGTAAACAATGTAAACAAGATAGTGGATGATATAGATAATGAGCTAATGACAATGGCGATATAAGATATGAACATAAATATGAATGAACGCCAAAGCCACACTCAAACACAAGATATAATCACGAGTTCGGACCTTCCGTCCTACGTCTCCGCTCCCCACTCCCGGGGAGAAATCCACTATCACAACCGGGTTTTCTACGGTCACCCGAATAACGTTTACAACCACACAGTGTCGGTTTTTAACGATCACCGATCAACGTCCACTCCTCACACTCGGTTTTCTAGTTCACCGAAAACTTCACAACACACTCGGTTTTCTAGCTCACCGAAAACCTTACAATCTCACAATGTAACAAATATAAATTTGTTCTCTACAATAGATGAGAACACAATGAAAGCACAACTCAAGGTTACAATCTCTCACCACCCAACTATACTATGTATGTAAATACTAAAAGCTCAAGTGGGTGTGTGTAACAATGAGATTCAATAAAAACTTAACTCAATAAGAACTAGCAATAAGATTGATATGAAATACAATAGTAGAAATGCTAGGAAATAGAGTTAAGGAAACTTCTCTATAAACACAAAGAGAGGATGAAAGGATATTGAAGATGAATTCCTCAACAGATGATGTAAACTCCTCTTTGTAACAGCAAACCCTAAAAACAAACTAAACAAACTTAAACTCGTTTAAAACTTGTTAAAACATTCTCTTGGGTTGATGAGAACTGAGATCAATGGGGTATTTATAGCCTCCAAGAACCTCAGCCAAAAACCCCAAACCAAATGACAGAAACAGCCCCAGCAATGGTAACAAAAATAGCCGTTGGAAACAGACCTGATTGAACGGCGGTTGACCGACGAAATTTTTGGTCGACCGACGAAATCATTCGGTCGACCGACGAAATTTCCGGTCGACCGCGATCCAGATCGAAAACGAGAAAAACAAACAGAGACTTCATCGGTCGACCGGTGCGGTCGACCGATGGAAATTTCGAGCTCTCGGTCGACCGCATCGGTCTCGAGCTCTCGGTCGACCGCGGTGGTCGACCGACAAACTCTCTGCTGCCCACTGACAGCTGAACATATGAGCGGTCGACCGGATCGGTCGACCGAAATCTGATACATGAAAATCTGATTTTGAAAACTATTTTTCTGATTTTAAAACCCTGTTTAAAAATATCAAATAAATTCCAAAAAATGTAAAACTTTGGGAAATGATTGTAGACATGATAATAAACATGCTACAATGACTGGTTTCCAAAAAGGACTTCCCAAATGAAAAATATCATCATTTTGCAAAATAGTCCAAAACACGAAAAAGTAAACATATGAATTTTGACATTTAGGCTAAACCATGTTTTGAAACTCTGCACAATGATTTTGTAGACTTAATAAAATATATATATATGATTATTGTTAAGTCCAAAAACTAAGACTATGATATTTTCACAAAATACATTAGAGAATGAAACATAGGAGTATGTATATGAAAATATATTTGTTTCATATCTAAGTAGTTAAACCAAATCATAATAATAAATATGAAATATGTGATTTCATATTATAAACATGAAAACCCAAACCATATATGTATATA
The DNA here is from genome assembly GCF_001876935.1 of Asparagus officinalis. NCBI lineage: Eukaryota > Viridiplantae > Streptophyta > Magnoliopsida > Asparagales > Asparagaceae > Asparagus > Asparagus officinalis. The sequence goes on from NC_033796.1 coordinate 98,840,720, forward strand.
TATATATATAACTATATATATGCATAGAAACCAAAACAAATGTATATATATATAACTATATATATATACGAAGAAACCAATAAATGTGTGTGTATATGATATTGAGCTTAGAGTATCTAACACACATAATATAAAATCTAAACTAGATTACCCAAGCTATGATCTTGATCTTCTTTGTAGCTCAACTTGGTACACATGCGGATGAAGCTTGAACTTGATCTTTAACTTTGAATTGCAAGGCTTCACTCCACAATTCCCCCAACCTCCATTGGATATGATCGTGAATGCTCGATTCCATCCATCCTCCAACTACGTTGTTTGTCTATAATAAATAAGAAAACACAAATACTAGACAAACAACATTAGTGGTAAATTGTTTGTTAAACATCATCAAAACAAGAAGGCCAACATACATAATTACATGATTGTTGTATATATTTTATGTCTTTTATCTACGTCCATTATTGATATGCTTTTTACCTTCTATTATCAGCTATTATATGTATTATTTTTACTTTATAGATTACTATATGATATCGTGTATATCTTATTTTAATTCTGAGGGCGGAATTTATTTTAAGGAGGATAGAATGTAAGGACCATGAATTTTAATACTACTTAAAATAATTTTTTAGTATTTTAAAATATTTAATTATGATTTTTAAAAGAGTATTTATATTTTTCTCGAATTTCTATAATTTTCTATGATTTAAAGTCTAATTTTTATATTTATTTAAATGATTTTAATATTTATAAATTAATTTTGTGCGGTAAAAATTTTTGGAATTAATTTGTTGTATTATTGATACTATTACGTACTATTTTAAATAATACGTTATATTATTGTTAATATTACATATTATTTTATGTATTATGTTGTATTATGAATTATGTATTATTTGTGTAATTTGTTGTATTATTTCTACAATTACGTATCAACTGTCGTATTAGTACAACTGGTATGTTTTATCACGTAGATAATTATTCTATAATTATTTAATTTTTAAAATAAGTAATTATATTTTTTATTAATTATTCTTGTTTAATTATACAATTTGTTGTATTATTTCTACTATTTCGTATTATCGGTTGAAATACTACAACCGGTACATTTTGAAGTGTAGATAATTTTTCACATAATTAATTAATTTTTTTCATGATTATTATTATTTTTAATTATTTTTCAAAACCCTAAATTTCTATATATATAAATATATAGTATATATATATATTATATATATATATATATAGTATATATATATATGTATATATGTTTTAATAAGTTGTTTTTTCTCCATCTCTCTCTTTTCTTCCACAAAACGCCCACCCTCTTCTCGGCTCTCGCTCTCTCGCGTCTCTCCTATCGGCGTTGACCCCGCCGAGTCCCCCCCAGATCTCTTCCTCATCGCCCCGCCCTCATGCACTGTCGACCAGCTCCTCTAGGCTCGCGCCTCCGCTCAGCCCATCTCCTGCCACGAACCGCAACGCACCCGCTTCGGCTGATCGCGCGCCTCCCACCGCAGCAGCTCCTGCGCCGTTCATAAACCTACGCGGACGCGCTCGCCAACGCCAGCCCAGGTTGCCGGCATGTCCAACCCTTATTACCGCGCCTCCGCCCTCCACCCTCAAGGTCGCCCGCCACTGCCCAGAATCCAGCCGCCTCGCTCCTCCCCTTCGTTGGCCGAACCCGCATGCCATCCGCACGCCACCGCAGACGCTGCTCGCTGCGCCCCTTGGATGCCGGCCTGAGCCCAAGCTGCCGACGCGAGCCACTTAGGCGTGCGTCACACTCCCGCATCTCGACGACACCACAGCCACCCAACCTCAACCGTCTCTTCCCGCAGTCGAGCTTCCACCCGTCAAGCTCCGACGGAGTTCACGGCCGCTGCCTGGGCGGGGGCACGCCCAACGCCGAGTCCTTCGTTTGCCAACAGACTCGTTTGACAGCCCCTAGACCGCCATCAACCTCCACGCAGCCGCTTGTCGCCGTCGCCTCACCCGTAGCCTCGCACGTCGACGTCGAATCATTCGACACAACCCCGAGGCAAGATCCCGAACCTCGATTATTTTCATTTTAATTCTTAGTTTTATCGTAAATTATTATGTAAAAGATCCCGCTCTCCCTGTTTCGTAGTTTGAATATTTAAATTTATTATGAATTATTTGCATAGTTTATTTGTGACGTATTTATCTGCGTGAGTTATTTGGTGAATAATATTGATTTAAATCATAGTTGTGCTATAAATGGTATTTTCGGAATAATGATAATGAAGTGAAAGAATTTATTTTGATAACGGAATCATTTTAGAGAATTTATATTTTTTTAAAAAGAATTTATTTTGAGAAAAAGAATTATTTTAGGTTAATAATGAGAAATAATTTTAAAAGAATTTATTTTTTTGAGAAAATGAATTATTTTAGAATAATAATTGATGAGAAATCATTTTAAAGAATTTATTCTGGAAAAGAGAATGTTTTGGATTATTATAATGAGAGAAAATTTTAAAAGAAATTATTTTGGAAAAGGAATTATTTTATGAATTACATAGTTGTTGTTCATGATTACATTTTATGTTTGGTGAATATTTTATTGTATTCGACATGTCATGATGTGGTTGCGTGAAATTAGTATTATTATTATCCCCTTACTGTGTTTGAGAACCTTAGTAGTTCATGACTTAGTAGTCTCGTGCGTCATGAACAGACCTAGTGACATGTGTGGGTGTGTTGACTGAGTTTAGGTGGTGAACCAGAGTTTCAGTGTGGAATACGACTGTTGATTTAGAAAAACAAAAAGAGTTGGGATGGGAAAGTTAATGTTCATGTGCTTGGATGTGACTATTGATGTATCTTCCAGGCTCGCGCCAGTGAATTCGTGTAGTCACTGGGGCTGGTTTGTTGGGCTAAAGTGAATTCGTGTAGTTACTTTAGTCTGTGACCTGTTTCGTCACCTAAGATTTGCCTGAGTTCGAACCAGGCCGAGATCAGATTGCATGTAGTCCTCTGACCGATTCGTGTAGCGATATTAGATGCGCGTAGAGGATTTGTGAACAGTCAATTATCCGATGATATGAATGTTAACTTTATGTGAGATGTGGACCAATGAGTTTTAGGATGACTAGTTACATGACATTGTTTCTTGGCTAAGTATGAATTCCTGTGAGATATAGGCCAGTTGTGTTTTTTTTCATACATAGGTCAGGATCAATATTTAATTATCTACAATTTGAGACATATGGTATATACATGAGGGTTTCCTTGTTTGGATTATTTCGCTCGACGTACTACGTCTCTAGTTGTAGATTTTTTAGTATTAATTTTATCTAGTTGTATGACTTTATCACTTGGATGATTATTCCGATCGCTAGCTGCATGACTTCGTTACCAGATTGATTTATGGATTCTTATGATTATTATGTTTTAGTAGTGAATTTGCATGTTGATTTTGTCGGATTTCCAGTTGCACGTACTTTTGTCGTTTCTGTTATTGTATCGTTTTCTATTTGGGTTTTCGTTTGTTCTATTATTTTGTGGGGTCTTGTCGTGTACCATGCACGCTGACGTACACCTATTTTCTGTGGTGTACGTTAGACTTAGAGGAAGGACAGGTCCAACTTGGAGATGTGCCAGAGCCAGGATTTTCTCAGCAGGAGTGCCTTTCAGATAGAGTTGAAGAATATGCTGAAGTTTAGTATCTCGTCTTATTTGATGATCCTAGTTGTTTTTGTAGTCTTTTCCCCTCTATTTCTGTTGAACAATGTATTTCATATTTTTTTAGTATACATTTGTTCAGATATGTATACGGGCATGTTGACCCGAATATTATGTCTTGAATAATATTCACTTGTGATATGGATCATTTTGTTCTGAGTTTGTCTATTATATTCTTGCTAACTGTGATCGGGGACCTGTGACTTCGTATTGTATTTATTTCTTGACGCTTAGCGTATTATATTGAGGATAAATGTTTAGTTTTATTTATTCTTCTTAATCTAATATGTCGCAGGGCTTGTTCACGTTCTGATTCCCGGGTATTTTGGGAAGCGGGGCGTGACAACGATCAAATCAATTACGAACTCGGAGTCGTCCAAGCTAATGACACATCTCCTCAAACACTCTCTAAAAGAGAAACCTCCCCCAAAGGAGTAGATACAAATAACAGAAAATCTAAAGACTGTGCTACAAGCTAAAGCATGCTCATAAAATCATAGGAGATGAAAGAATGCGAAGCGCCAGAATAAAAAAGAATATTGACTAGAAAAGAGTTCACAAGGAACATACCTTACACCACGGCCCCGCTCGCGCCATGATCACGAGGAACAACTACATAGACTTTACCAGTAGCTGAAGGCTGCTGTGCTGCATCGCCTAGAATTTATAGGACTATCTATCCCTACTAGACCTCCTGAATAGCTCGTACATGCCCCTCAATATTGAGACTACTGGTGGTGCATCAATCCTCAACTGCTGGCCCTGTCCTTGGCCTTGAGAGCGATTTTGCTGATGCTGATTCTTATGCTTGCCCTGCTGGCCTGCTGATGGTGCGCTGCGACACTCGGATGGTCGGTGTCCAAATTTGTTGTAATTGTAACAAGTCCCCTAAAACCTGAGTTGCTGGTCCCTTCTTGTTGGGACCTTGCTGATGCGGACCCTTGCCCCGCTGTTGGGGTCCTCCTGAGTCTGCAAAAGATCTCTTACCTTTACCTTTACCTTTATCCCTCAGCTGTCCTGATTTAAAATTACCTTCTTTACCCTTAAGGAACATAGCCGTCTCAGTTTCCTGAGCCATGGCGGCATCCGCTACCTCTTGCACTGACCGAAATCTCTGTGATACCAGATATCGGTGTAAACTTGGGTAAAGTGCCATCATAAACATCTGAGCCTACCGCTCCTTAGTGTGCCACATACCCGTGAATCTAAGTAGTGTCATAAATTTACTCTCAAACTCCACCACGGGCTATCCCTCTGCTCTAACCGGGCTAACTCTAACTCTTTCCTGGCTTTAGCATCAGCCGACACATACTACTCGTCAAAGAAATAAATAAAGGTCTCCCATGAAACTGTCATCCTCTGTTCTAGTGTGAATCAAAGTCGGTACCATCCTCCTGCATCACCCTTGAGGCTGTAAGCTGATAGCCTCTGCTTCTGCATAGTATTCACATTAAGCATATCCAAAATGTTACTCACATCTTGATAATCACATTTTATTATAATTTTATACCCTCATTATCTATTTTATATGAATAAATATACCACTAATAATTGTTTTTATCGTTAATTGCAGGTTAATGAAGAATAAATCTTAAAAATCCCTTCTCTCAATAAAGCCCACGAATTAATGAAAAACATCAGCAAAAGTTCAAAGAGGAAAATGATTTTAGAGTTGAAGCCAAAAGCAAAAGAATCAAGCCATGAAGAAATGAAACCCATGAAGCCAAATAAATTCTTTTAATATTTAATGAAGTGTAAGCCCAAAATGCCAAGAAAATGTCCAAGGCCCAATCCCAAGAATTAACACAAGATGAAGCTTCGGACAACAATTGTAGCATACTGGGCATCGATGCCAGCATCGATGCCCGCATCGATCCCCTCATCGATGCTGGTATCGATGCCATCGTCATTCTGTTATGAATCTAAGGCTGAAATTCATGGTTTTTGGATAAGATTTCGATCCAAGGGATCTCATTCACTGATGTTTACTATAAATAGGAGTAGAGAGTGAGGGGTTAGAGGTGTGAAATTTTTTGTAACTCTTTTTGGAGAGGAGGGCTACTCTTAATTGAGAAGGCCTTCCAAATTTGTAACTTTTTGTTACAATTAATAATAATAATTTTTTCACTACTTTAAATATTTCTTCTCTTTGTTGGATGATGAAGATGGAGATGGAGAATTATTTATAGGTTTGCATTTCTTTTCTCTTTATTGCTTATTAGTTTAGATTTATTTCTATGCTTATAATTAGATTTTATTTTCTTGTTAAATAGCCAAGAGGCTAGAACCCTCTTGCCTTAGATTTATTTCATGCTTATAGATTAGATTTATTTCATACTTATAGAGTAGATTTATTTTCTTACATTTAATTCTTGCAATTTATTTTGTAGTTTGAATTTTGTAATTTATTTTGTAGTTAGATTTTAATTTTTTATACTATTCACCTTGAGGCTAGAACCCTCTTGGGTTTAGTTTTTCTTTTTGTTTATTTTTCATTTTGTTTGATTCATGTGACGCCCCTGGGTTCACACAAGGCTGCAGTCCGAGGTGAAACCAGAGATGTCAAACCTGCCATGCACCACACCGTGCAATAACATGTTTCACCATCACAATTACTATCTCTCTAGTGGAATAAACAACAAGTGTAGTACAAAGCAAGTAAAAGATTATACAACAATTGCTTAATGGAATGATAGGACTCAAATAAATACATCTCATAAATCAAAAATAAGCTGAAGTACACAGTCAAAGTCTGAAATGAATAATAAAGATCTGGAGAGCTCAACATGTCTCAAAGTACATAATGTCTGATACAGGAAATAAGTCAAACAACCTTTATAACTCTAGAACATAAACCTCTCAAGTCTAAAATGTCTCAAGTGGAGTACAAAAATAAATACATCTAAAAAGAGGATAGTAGACACTAGTAAGGGTCGTCCTCAACCTGCGACTCTCCGGGCTCCTGGCTCGTTACCTGAAAGGGGGAGGGACAACGAGCGTCAAAGCGCTAGCGAGCAACACCGCAACCAACCCCAAAGGATAGGGCTCGTTGTATATGAAAATACAGTATTACATAATAATATAAATCATTTACACAAACATTAATGGGTTTTAGTACTTAGGGAAATACAACACGAGCATAGGTACGTCGAGCGAAATAATCCAAACAAGGAAACCCTCATGTATATACAAGAGTGTCCAACATGAGGACTAAACAGAAATGCATGTCCAATACGAGGACTGGGTGAAATGAATGTCCAACACGAGGACTAAGTAAAGTGGATGTCCAACACGAGGACTAAATGAAAAGGATGTCCAACACAAGGACTAAATGAATGAAAATATAAACACTACAATTTAATACCCGATAAACAAGGAAACTTCTCATATTCAAGAATGATAAACAGTACCCTCCAACATATGAACACAGTCTATATATATATATATATACACAGCAGGTGATTTAACAGAAACACAAATAAGACAAGAAAGACTTTGATGAGTCGACTCGTGCTCAGTTATGAGTCAACTCATGTCTCATGGGTCGACTCATGATCTGTTACGAGTCGACTCAGCAGAAAACATATGATAACAGGAAATGACTTCGTGAGTTGACTCATGGTTAGTTATGAGTCGACTCATGACTTATGGGTCGATTCGTATACTGACGAGTCGACTCAGCAGAAGTAAAAAAGGCAACACAACTAGACTTCGTGAGTCGACTCATGACAGTCATGGGTCGACTCAACTTGATGAGTCGACTCGTGATGAGTCGTGAGTCGACTTACGGGCTGAAATCTGCATATATCACAACTACAACTCGTCCATCTCGATCCATACTTCCACTATACTGATCTACACCTCCCTAACTATCAATTCTAAACTATGAGGCAGTGAAAGAATTCGTACATGGCATGAGAAAAGATTTCTTGCATGTTAAACCTAACTTTTAACCCCTAAACATGAAAGAGAGCATTTAATCAAAATAAAACTTATCATATTTTTATTTCTTTAAATAAATTCCCAGATCTGGGTTTTCATTAAAAACTCGTTGGTGGGAGTTTAAAAATCTAAAACATATGATCTTTAGCATTTACACTAATAAGAACATCGTTTTATATTTGAAAATATGTCTTAGGCTCAATAAAACTCATGAAAAACGTTTGTAAACTATTAAAAACATGGGAGAAGGATTGGGCGAGATGTTACTCGCCTCAGATGTGATGAAGAACGATTCCCTTCGCTGAAATCCAAAAGAAACTGCTGAAAAATCCCTTGAAACGTCTCAAAATCACCAAGAATACCTAGGGTTTGAGAGAGGAGAGAGGGGGACTAGGGTTTCTGGGGAGAACTGATGAAAATGAGGTGTTTTCGGGAAGAGGAGCATATATATAAACAGTTAAAACCCGACCCGAAACCCAAACAAACCCGACCCAGAAAAACCAGAAAACCCTCGATGAGTCGACTCATGTTCAGTCGTGAGTCGACTCATGACTCATGGGTCGACTCATAAGATTATGAGTCGACTCAGCAGAGACTTATGACAAAGGGAGATGATATCATGAGTCGACTCATGACAGTCATGGGTCGACTCATGAGCTGAAAACTGAGTTCTTCGACTCTGATGCTTATGATTTGCAAATTTGCAAACTCAACCTCATAACTAATGCATATATACATTCTCATAAGCTCAAAAATGCTAGATTTCATGCACAACCATGCCATGAAGATATTTTTTTCACATGTTGAATATTGCGTTTCACTAATATCCACATGTATGAATTATCAAAATCAACGGGGTCTTACATTCTTCCCCCCTTAAAAGAATTTCGTCCTCGAAATTCAAGAAATCATATCTAACTCTTAAAGATACTTGAAAAGCATGACAAGGGTCTAATCCAACCCGCACACATACACATTTCACAATACTAAACACTAGTTAAGCATATAGCGATATTCATACTTAACGATCTAAAATGATAATATCCTTACCTAACCCCTAATCTAACGGAACTAGTACGTCGGGCGAAAAATCCAAACAAGGAACCCCCCATGTATATACCATGTGTTCCGAAAGATTAAGAAGTAAGTGAAAATACCCTCATTCTAGTGTTAAATATAAGTATCAATATATATATATAAATATACAAGTAAGAATTCTCATCATAAATAAATTTAATAAATTTACCTGCTCAAACAAGTGTGGGTAGTAGCGTCGCATGTCCTCCTCGCGCTCCCAAGAAGCCATATATAGATATAAATATACAAGTAAGAAGTCATATAATAAATACTTTAATTAGTTTTACCTTCTCGAACAAGTGTGGGTAGTAGCATCGCATGTCCTCCTCGCGCTCCCAAGAAGCTTCCTCAACTCCACTTCTGTTCCATTGAACTTTCACCAATGGAATCACCTTGTTCCTGAGTTTCTTGTCTTCCTTAGCAAGTATAGACACTGGGATCTCAATAGTAGTCAAATCATCTCGAAGCTTAATCTCCGGTGCATCCAACACTCGCTGTCGCTCTTCATCATGCAAGTGCCTCTTGAGCATAGAAATATGGAATACATTGTGTATACTAGACATAGAAGCTAGAAGATCTAGTCTGTATGACACAACTCCATTGTGATCCAAAATCCGGAAAGGTCCAATGTATCTCTACGCAAGCTTTCCTCGCCTCCCGAATCGCTGTACGCCTTTCATAGGCGATACTTTCAGCATAACCAAATCCCCAATCTGAAACTCTAGGGGTCTTCGCCTCTTATCTGCATAACTCTTCTGCCGGCTCTGAGCGGCTAGAATCCGCTAGCTCTGGTCCAAGCATCAAACTATCCTCCGGCTCTGCCCAACATATCGGTGATCTGCAGGGTCTCCCGTACAGTGCCTCATACGGAGCCATACCGATAGTCGCTTGATAACTGTTGTTATAAGTGAACTCTATCAGTGGGATATGATCCTCCCAGCTACCTTGGAAATCAATGACATATGCTCACAACATGTCCTCCAACACTTGGTTCACCCTCTCCGTCTGACCATCTGTCTGTGGGTGGAATACACTGCTATAAGACAGCTTGCTGCCAAAAGAGTCCTGAAAACTCCTCTAAAAATGTGAGGTGAAAACCGATCCTCGGTCCGACACAATCATATCCGGAATCCCGTGCAATCGAACTATCTCCCGAATGAAGATCCTCGCATACGCCTCAGCTGTATAAGTAGTTCTTACTGGGATAAAATGTGCTGACTTTGTGCCTCATCAAACAACTCCCTCTTCAGCTCTGCACTGGCTGGCATAACCAATCTACCCTTCATCCGTAGACCTCCATCTGCTCCAATGGTCCAATCGGCCTTAGGCTCTTTGGAAATCTCCTCCTTACGGATTTGAATCCAAGAATCCTCCAACTGAGCTCTAACAACTCTGCCGCTCCAAGTTGGTTCCACTGATATAGCTCCCAAAAATACACTAGTGCCACCAAACTCAGGTCTAAAATCAAACTGGCTAAGAGTGAGGAGATCTCTGTGCAATGAGCACCTCAAAGCCGCAATCTGATGTCGACGCTTCCTACTCAAAGCATCTGCTACGACGTTCGCCTTCCCCGGGTGATACTGAATCGCAAACTCGTAGTCCTTGATAAACTCAATCCACCTCCACTGCCTCTGGTTGAGTTCCTTCTGAGAGAAAAGATATTTCAGACTCTGGTGGTCTGTGAACAGCTCGAACTACACTCCATACAAGTAGTGCCTCCATGACTTTAGTGTAAATACCACTGCTGCTAGCTCTAAGTCATGAGTGGAATAGTTCTACTCATGCACTCTCAACTGCCGTGAGATATAAGCTACTACTCTCTGAGTCTGCATAAGGACACCTCCTAATTCTGCCAATGATGCATCTGTGTAGACGACAAATATTCTGGATAAACTTCCAATAATAGCCGGCCAAACCCGAAAAGCTACGAATCCCTGTCTCCGTCGTTGGCGGCTCTTGTGTAAAAGAAGTCTTATAAAAAGGCTATCTCTTTTTGAATTTATTGTAATCGACTAAAGATATAATGAATTCCATGATCAAGAACTGCTACAACCTTAGCCGGATCCACTGCTATGCCTTCTCTGCTGGTGACATGGCCTAGAAATCTAACTTCTAAAAACCAAAATTCATACTTGCTGAACTTGGCATATAATTGACGCTCCTGTAGAGTCTTCAAAGATAACCGTAGATGCCGCTCGTGATCTGCCTCCGATCTCGAATAAATATGAATATCATCAATAAAACTATCACGAACTGAGCCATGAAGGGACGGAAAACCCGGTTCATAAAATACGCGAATACAGCGGGTGCCTTGGTCAACCCAAATGGTGTGACCAGAAACTCAAAAGATCCATATCGCGTGAGGAAAGCGGTCTTGGGGATATCCATCTCCCGAACCCGCAACTGATGATAACCAGAACAAAGATCAATCTTCAAGAAAAATCACGCTCCCTGTAACTGGTCGAACAAGTCATCAATCCTAGGTAGTGGATACCTATTCCGGATAGTGACCTTATTCAACTCCCGATAATCTATACACAATCTCATACTGCCGTCCTTCTTCTTCACGAAGAGGACCGGTGCGCCCCACGGAGAATGACTCCGACGAATAAAACCCTGAGCTAACAACTCGTCCAACTGGGTCTGAACTCTCTCATCTCAGCTGGTGTTATACGATAGGGTGCACGGGATATCGGGGCTGTGCCAGGCTGCAACTCAATACAAAACTCAACCTCTCTCACAGGAGGTAACCCAGGTATGTCCTGAAAGACATCCTGATAATCCGAGACAACTCGAGTAATAAATCAGAACTCTGATCCCGCAGCATCACCTCGTCGATGAACGCCAGAAATGACTCCGCAAAGCGATTGCTTTGAGAAGTGGCCACAATCATCTCGGACCCATCGGACGCTCGCAATCTGACTGTCTTCGCAAAACAGTCGATACTAATATGGTAGGACGACAACCAATCCATACCAAGGATGACATCGAACTCGGACACATGCAACACTATCAAATCTATGACAAACTCCGACTCACCTAGACTAATAATACACATCCTACAAACGCTCTCCAGAAGCGATACCCTACCTAAAGGGATGGAAAACCAATAATGGAATGTCTAGAGGCTGAGCTACGATTTGGAGTCTAGTCATAAAAGCGTACGAAGTGAAAGAACACGAAACTCCCGAATCGAAACAAATACGGGCGGGAAAAGGATTTATGAGGGACGTACTCTCCACAACTGATCTGCTTGCTCCATTATTATGCGGAACTACTGCATATGCTCTGCCGGTGGATGAAGACTGCTCTGCCGCTGGTGCTGGAGAATATGGGACAATCTGTCCCTGGGGAACCTCCTGAACTGCTAGAACCTGCCCCTTAGTCTTCTGCTGCTGCTGATTCGGACCATTTCCCTTCTGAGTTCTTGTTGGTGCACTGCGGCACTCTAATGCCTTATATCCGACCTTACGACAGTTAAAACAAGTTCCCCGGAACTTGTGCTGTTGCTGCTGCTGTTCTTTCTGATCCTGTTGGGATCCCTTCTTATGAGGGCCCTGCTGCTGCTGAGGTCCAGACCAAGGTCTCTTATTCTTACCCTTATCTTCGGGGTGCCCTTCCTTGTTCTTCTGAAACTTAGGCGTCCCATTTTCTTGAGAAATGGCGGTTTCAGCTTCTGATGGTGGTGGTGCAATATGATTCGCCACAAGCTCCTCGATGGCTGTTATCCTAGCGACTAAGGGAGCCATAAGATCAATAAGGTACTGGGGAGCCTGCTGCGGCTCAGGTAGCATCTGATGTGGCTTGGGTGGAGTTTGCTGTGGTTCAGCCTGTCCAGATCTCTGAGTACGAGGCATACTATACTCTGACATCTAAGCATATAACAAAAGAGTTCATGAGTCAAAAAAATATATATATCTATACACGTAACGTATCATCATACAATTTTCACAATATACAGTATTCACACAAATACTTTAAGCAAAAATAGTTGTCATAAAAAAAATTTCTCAAAATTTTGAGATATACGCATATATCGTCCTCACTCATACTAGGAAATCCTTAGCGGACTCTACACATGAATCCTAAGAAACTCTAACCTAGCTCCACGACTCGACACAGGATGATCCTAAGGATACTGGAACTAGAGCTCTGATACCAACTGTGACGCCCCTGGGTTCACACAAGGCTACAGTCCGAGGTGAAACCAGAAATGTCAAACCTGCCATGCACCACACCGAACAATAACATGTTTCACCATCACAATTCTATCACTCTAGTAGAGTCAATAACAGGTGTAGGTACAAAGCAAGTAAGAGATAATACAAGAATCAACTGATGAAATAATAGAGATCAAATTAATATTTCATCATCTAATATACTGAAATACAAGTAAATATCTGAAATAAATGAACTGGAGTTCTCAACAAGTCTCAAGTACAAAATGTCTGACAAGAGGAAATAAGGCACAC